>NW_026990184.1:0-305000 GCF_036417665.1 Passer domesticus
TGCAGAAGGACACAGGTTGGAAAGGCATGTTTTCCTACATTTCCACTTATTTTTTACCCCAAAGACTGGTATTAAAATTGGCTGATATGAGATGGAAACTATTTGGGCAGTGGATCCTGGTGTTGCTGATGCTATTTAAAAGCTAGCTGAGGTTGTTTTCTTACATTTCACTGTGAAAACCTCAATAAACTGACTAGGAAATGAAATATGTTCCTTTCCACCTTAAGGCTTCTGCTGCCAGTGTGTGGTATGAGCTAGATATAGTTCCAGACTATGTGGTTTTCAGCAGTCAGGAAAGGGCTAGAATAGAGGGAGTCAGTTCCACAAGAGCAGGATGGCTCCTGTCATTCCAGAGCCATGGTCTGACCCTTTCTCAGTGTTGCTGTGAGACCCTGGTCCATCCTAATTCAAGCACACCCTGACAGGTGAGGATCACTGTTGTATGGTGCTTGGAGAAGTCAAAGGAATGGAATGACCTCAGGCCCCTCATCCTTCAGGTGCATGACCTGAGTAATACCTGGGTCTGGTTTACTTGTAAATGACTCCATTTACTAATTTCATCTCCTTGTTCTGGTCTGTAAAAATAATTTAGCTTGGCCTTGGCTTCTTTCTGGAGCAGGTTCTCAAGGAAGTTATTGTACAGTACAGTGTATCCTTAAAGGTGTTGAGTACTTTCTCAAGCACAGATAAGGGCACAGCCACCAGTGATGGACCTTGTGAGTTCCTCTCACCATTTCGTATCTGTCCCTAGTATGTTCAGATGGAAAGAAAAGATGAAAATGCTGTGCAGCCAGAACCCACGTGCATTTTGACTTAGAACGCTCGCTGTTAGTCCCATCTTTTCACCTCTGTTTTAAGCATGTTGCTTCCTAGATTCCTCATGCATTATCTGTGTTCTCTTCCTTCTTTTTTTTTTTTCCCCATGGAATGCAGAGCTGTGGCACAGAAGAACCCCTCTGTGCAGTACTATGCAGGGGTGGGGGTGAACACCTACGTGTGCGTGCTCCCGTCCTTCCTGCCCCCGGCGCGGGCGCGCAGCACGCGGGCTGTGCCCTGCTCCTTCTGCCCAGAGTTTGGGCATCGCCTGGAGTTCCTTTGTCATCTCATCACCCAGAAAAGCACTGGAGAAACCTCTTCTCTGGGGGAACTCTTGCAGTCTGGCAGCATTTTTTTCTCCATCTACCATCAGAGCACCAAGTCAGGTAAGGACAACAGGGGTGGTTGCAAGGATTGAATACTGGTGCAGAAGTCCCCTTAATTGTAGTGTAGAAAAAAAAATACTCATAGAATTATGGAATAGTTTGGGTTAGGACTTGAAAAACCTCCCTGCAATGAGCAAGGCCATCTTCCAGCAGGTCAGGCTGCTCAGAGCCCTCTGCAGGGAGCTCTGCAGTTGCTAAGAGATGTAATTCTCTAAATTGTCTTTGGGAGAGACTGTTCCCTCTGTGCATAGAGTTTTTGAGATTTCTAGTGATGAAGATCACCTCTTACCAGCTGTCCTCCAGTCAATCACTTATGTACCAGTTGGATGTATTTACAGAATTATTTCTCTTCCAGCCACTGACAAATTGGCTGACAGAACATCCAGAGATTATCTTCTTGGGACAGTCACGATTCCAACCAGAGACCTGCTGACAAAAAGATCAGGTAACACTGCAGTGCTGTGCTGCTGACATTCTGTGTAAATGCTATTGCAATTCCTTAAAACTATTTCCATTCCTGTTTTGGGAGGCTTGTTTTGGTTTTGGGGGGAGTTTCTGGGTTTTTTTAGACCAAAGTTCTTTCAGATGTTCCCCATGTGTTCAGTAAAAATTCTGTGTTAGGAAAGTCACATAAAGTTTGTTGTTTGAAAATCTGTTTTCAGGGTGTAGGATGTTTGGTGGCTGAATGAATATTCTGAGGCTACTGTGAAGAAATTGCCAGCTAAAACCAGCACCTAAAATCCTTAGGACTTTATTCAGTGCTGTTTATTTTCTAGATAGAAAGTCCAGAAAGGATATCAAGTCCATGAGTTGTAGTGTTCAGTGCAGGACCAGTGACTGCTTTTCAGATGTCAAAGCTGGAAACAAAAGATAATTAGAAAGTAGTAGGATTAATTTATTTTTTTTTAAACTGGGTGTGAAATATCTCAATGCTCCTTTTGAGTCCCTTCCACTTTCGAATATTCTGTGAAATTTCTGTGAAAAAATTCTTCACATACCTGTCCACTAATCTACTATTAGTTTGGAATTATTATAACTTGTAGTAATGATGTTTTTATTATTTGCCTTGGTTATTTCTGGTTTAATTTCTGCAAAGTTCTCATTTTTTTCTGCCCAAAATTTTGAGGTTGTTTTATAAGAAGAGAGTAGGAAAGAAATGAGAACACATAATTTTATAATATAATATAAATATACATGTATATAAAAATATAAATTTATTGTATATAGGTATATATAAAATATATATTTATAAAATATATATAAGTTATATATATTGTATATATTTATATAAATAAAAAGTATGTATTTATTTTTTATTTTATATATATATAAAATAATATAATTTTACTCCAGGGATATAGTTTCATGGTAAAATGGGTGTTGTTAATGAAGTGAAAATCCTTTGGGATCAGAACTGCTGCTGAGGTTTTTAGAAGGCCAGCAACTTTTTGCTTTTCAGATTAGAAATTATTTAATAAAATTCCAAACGAGAAATAAACCTTTGGCGTTCTGGTCCTTGACTGATGACCAGAGGTGTCCATTCTTCGCTGACATTTTTGGAAAGCTGGGACAAGTCTAACAGGATGTTTCCTCCCGCAGGTATTTCAGGCTGGTACCCAGTGACCCTCTCCGAGGACCCGCTGCCTCCACACTGCACAAACTCCCTGCAGACCATTGTGGGAGGGCTGGAACTCTGCGTTGCCTTTGCCCATCAGGGTGACAGGGAGCGTGTTTTGGAGGCTGCCAGGCTCCTGGGGTGGAGCAGCGAGGAGAACCACGAGGACAGCGAGGACGGCAGCGGGGACTGGGAGCGCAGTGCCGGCCCGGTGGCCGTGACCATCTCCACGCCACGGGTGTGGCTGCCGCTCCGCTGCGTGCTGCTCACGGGCCAGGCACACCTGCACAAAAGCACTTACTGCTACCTCAGGTACAAGCTGTACAACCAGGAGGCCACCTGCACGTGGCTGAGGCGGCCAAAAGTGAGCGACGACGCGGAGAATGTCACGGTGAGCTTCAGGAAACCCAGCAAGGTGACTCTCAGAAGGAACCAGGGGCTGCTGTGGTTCTTCAGGGAGGAGAAGTTGGAAATCCAGGTGTGGTGTGCATATGGCAAGGAAGATGAGGTGGAAAGACCCCTTGATACAGATCGTCTTATTGGATCTGCCTACGTTGACCTGGCAGCGTTGGCAGAGAGATCCAGGAGAGCGCTCAGTGTTAGTGGTGAGTCCCTGAAACACGGGGTCACATTTCATTCCTCCCTGTGTTTAGTGTGCCTCCTTCTCCACTCACTTCAAACAAAATGTTCATGGCTTTGTTTTGTCCTGCACAGAATCCCAGGGTGGTCAGGGGTGGAATGGATCTCTGGAGATCACCCAGTCCCAGCCCCGGCCCAGGCAGGGTCACCTGCAGCAGGTGACACTGGAACATACCCATGTGGGTTTGGGATGTCCCAGAGGTGGAGACTCCAGGCCCTCCCTGGGCAGCTGTACCAGGGCTCTGCCCCCTCCATGGACAGAAGTTCTTCCTCACACTGAGGTGGAACTTTTGTTACAGTTTATGGCTCCTATCATCTACATGGTACTCATCACCTAGCACATTTGTGGACTGATATGCTCTTGTTTTAGATACGCTCAGGAAAGGGAGAAACAACAAGAGTTAAAACAAATTTTTATACAGGGTATATGTTATATTCTCCATACATGTATATAAAATTACGCTGAGTCGCTGCTCCCAGGGCTCTCAGGAAGTTGATGTGCTTTAATCTGCGTTACTAGGGGAAAATGATGGTGTACCCAGTTTGGGGGGATTGGTCGTGGTTTTTAATGTTTCCAGGCTTGTACTTCTGGGTGATGACTCACATAGAAGTTACACTGAAAATCAAAATTCGTTCTGCTGGGCTCATGCGAGGTCTGTGCAGTAATGATCTGTAGCAGCTGCTCTCCAGGCTCCTGCTTTCCCGTGGCTCAGTTCCTGGCTGTGTGTGCCCTCTCCTGCAGGTGTTTATCCGCTGTTCCGGTGCAACGCCGTGGACCTGGCCGGCGCCGCTGTGCGCGTTCACGTCAGCCTCGGCCCCTCCGCCCTGCCCAGGCCTCCCTGTGCCCAGCAGTGCAGCAGCAGTGAGGATGGAGGCTCGGGGGAAAGCCCTGCTCTCAGCCAGCAGGTCTCTGACAAGCAGCAGGTGGACGTTGTAGGCTCAGGGATCACCAACGGAGAACCGCAGGAAGAAGACGAGATGTTCCTGGAAAACACAGTTGCTGTCAATATCCTGGTGGAAAGAGCAATGCATCTAAGTTTAAAAGGTAACATCTCACACCCTTCCTTTTCTGTCTTTCTTTTTTCTTTCTTTGTTTTCTGTTTCTTTGTTTGCCTCTGAGATCTGTTCCTACTCCAGCAGAGTGAATGGCAGGGACTGATTTTTCACTTGGCTTTGTGGTGTTGCAGCCCCAGTCACTGTGTAAGTACAGGGAGAGCAGGAGGCTGAACTACACAGCCTGTGTTCATTAATAAACTACAAAATATAAACAATTTAATGTTACCTGTTAGAGATGACAGCTGAATTCTGAAATTAAGCACTGTCTGAATAGCTCAACTCCAGGTTAAGCATTGGCTGAATAACTAAACCCCAAGATGCCCCTATCTCATGGACTCCTGAAAATTAACACATAATAAATTTGTAAACTGCCTCACTGTACTCAGCTTTTCTTCCCTGATAACACAGCTAAGAGTCAAATGCAAGCCATGATTTAAGGATATGTAATTCTAAAAGAATCTGAGTCCTGCACATGCATTTTTATAATAATTCTAGAATCTTCTGGAATTCATAGTCTTTGAAAAACTGGTGCAATTTTGTTTTTTATTGCAAAGTTTTTGATGATATAAATAAGGCTTCTTTTGAGTATTGCAGAAATATTTAAATACTGCTGTCTTGCAGCATGGAGAGTAGCTCAAGCACTCAGGACCTGGGTTGTATTTCTAGTTTTACTTCTGACTTCTTAGATGGCCTTGGGCAAATGGTTTTTCTGTTTCTCCCTTGAATATTCCAGTTTCTGCCCTGTGAAAGGTTCATGTAATATTTGCTTCCATTGTAAACATAACATGCTGTCAGCTCCACCAGGGAAAAAGAGTATTATCTAGATGGTGGATTTCTTTGCCAGCTGTGTGGTCTTAATTTCTGAACTGCCTTTAGATGTTGTTGTTGTTATTAATTAAAAGATCTGTGTGTAATTCTCTGCCATTTCAGGAAGTCCCTTGACAGAGCGGGAAGTGGCAGCCCCCAGCAGCTGTGTGTCGTTTGCTGTTGCTGGAGCAGATGCTCCAGTAACCACTCCAGTGGTAGGAAATACAGACTCCCCAGTCTGGGACTTCCAGCAGCAGGCAAGGTGAGAGATGGGGATTCACAGACACTCCCTGGGTCTGACAGCCAGGCAGCTGTGAAAAGGACTTACGGTTGGGGGCTTTTTGGCTCAGACCTGGATATCTGAGCTTAAATTTAAAAAGATGAATTGCCTGCTTCAAGGAACCTCAGCAGATCAAGCCATTCATGGCAGTATTCAGGAATTAACCTGTGTGATCCAATCTCGTGTCTCCTCCAGTGTTTCTAAGATCTGAATCCCTTCTAAGAACTTAAAAACTGTTCTACATTTAACACTTCATTTTTCTTTTTTTTTTTATCTCCAGCACTGAACTTCACACATTACAGCTTTGAACCATAACTCCAGTGCTTTACTGTCACTGTGATACTGAGCTATGAAATAGTCTGTGTTTCTGTTTCTTTACAATTTCTTTGTCCTATCTTTTAAATGTACAGCAAGAGTGAGGAGAAGGAAATACTTCTTGGATAAGCAGAAGCCTAAACTATGTAGAGATGTATTGTGCTTTGAGACTCAATAGTTTTGGGGTTTGTTTTGTTCCTGCCCCATCGGTACAGAAAGAAACTGGTTTGTCTGGGAAGAAAAAATGGCACTGAAACCTCAGAAGTATTTCACTGCTTTTTTCTGTTTTGCATAAAATACTATGTTTTTCTTCCTAACAGATTATCCAAAGAGCTTCTCCTGGATCCACAGCAAACCTTGGTCTTCAAAGTGTGGCATAAAGCAGGTAAAGTTTGTGGCGCAGTATTAAGAGGAGTGTGTTTTCTGCATCCCCTTCCTTAGGTTTCTTGTATTTCCTGCTAAGAAAATATATTCTGTCAAGTGAATAGAAGAGCAGAATTGTAATGCCATCTTTTGCCTTGTACAAGAAGAATGCTAGAGATAAATACCTATAGATTTTCTGGCCCTTTGCATCCTCCTTTTCCCATTAATCATTTTACAGGATTTGGTTCATCCTTATTCTCTCTGGTTTTATTTTGGCAGTGCTGTAGAGGTTGGATTTTCCTGCTGAAAGAAATTCTTAACTGATTCTTTCATGTCCTGTTTGTTGTTGCTGCACTTGGTTGAAGTGTGGGCAGCCAGTTAGCCAAATACTTCTATTTCTTTCTTTTTACATATTGAAGTTCAGCTGTCTGATTTTTACTTCAAAAATAAAGTTCCTGTGTATGCTGGGCACTGTGTGTACACAGTGCTTCTCCTGCCATTCCCTCTCCCTGCCCTGGCCTTTCACTGTTCTGCAGGGATGTTTTTAGCTGAACATAACCCAGGTCATCCACATAAAATCCCCCTTTTGGACAGGATTGTTCTGCACCTCGGGTCAGCTTCCAGGCCATGTTTCCAGGGCTGTGTTTTAGCATTCCTAAAAATGAGTGATGTCAGTGTGCATGTGCTTTGTGTCCTTCTTCCCCAGAGTCGGAGCGAGTGATAGGATTTGCATCCGTGGACCTCTCTCCTCTCCTCTCTGGCTTCCAGCTGGTGTGTGGCTGGTACAACATCACAGACTTCAGCGGGCAGTGCCGAGGGCAGATTAAAGTGGCCGTGTCCCCTCTCCAAAATATAAATAACCTCAAAGAAGAAAGGCAGGCCAGGGCCCGAAGCCAGCCGGAAACTTCCTCGGTATGTTCTTCCATTTCCTCCCCTCTCACACTTAATTGGATTGCTAATAATCAGCACTCTGGCTTCCTGAGCAAATTCACAGCACTGTCATGGACTAGTCTGCATAAATGTACCAAAACCACCCAATTCCTTAGGAATTCTGCTCCAGGTTTCCATGGCAGCTGCTGGCCAGCGCTAGTTACAGCACCTCAACCAAGTCCTGAGCATCCCCCTGGCTTCACTCTGCTGTTGCTGCATGGGTGTGAGGGATTTTTTTTAGGAGAGTATTCTGTGTATTTGGATGTCTGGGAGCATGGCATCATTGTGTTTGCTGCTTTGGGTGAGAGCTCGTGCTCAAAAACATACAGTAGATTCAACTTTTCATTGGTTAGGAAACATCTAATTTGGCAGGAATCTGTTTTTCTGGGGTTTTCTTTATTCTCTACACTTCCCAGATATGCTTGGGTGTGTTACAGACATGTACTGCAGCCTTTATCCTACTTTCCATTGCTTTACTCTCTGATAGCATGGAAGGAGTGCTGGGAAATCATTTGAAAAATTAAAGCTATTTAGAAAGCCTGAGGTTTTGTTAGATCAGCAGGATAATACCTTAATTTCTCTTATTTTCTTATTGTGAAAGACTCACATACAGTGTTCCTTTTTCCTTTTCATCATAGGTGAAGATCAGCTTTCCAGCATGTCCTAGTAATTCTACAAGCTTGTCCAAGCAGATGTTGCATTCCTTGTCAAAGGAAGTCACTGTTCCTGCTCGAGAGCAGTAAGTCCACAGGCTGGCAACCTTTTTGGTTGTTTTCAGGTCTCAGAAGTACCTCTCTCAATTGGAAGTCTCCAATTGACTCTACTGGAAAAATGGAACACCCTGTCAGTGTGTCCACTGTGTCTGGGCTTAAAAATTAGTGGCCATTCCCTTTCCCAGTGAGAGAGAGGTGCAGGAGGTGACAATCCTGGGACAGGTTCCTTTTGGCACAGCCCAGATGTTTTTTTCCCTGTCATTGATACTTCCTGATTTGTTTCATTTGCACCCTGGTAAATAAGGATTTAAATGGTGCCATTGTTGAAGCTGGCAGGTACTTTCTCCAGGCCCTGATAAGAATAAGGGTTGTGTCTGTATTTGCTTTTATTTTTAGGAAGTTTAAATTAGAATAGAGTATTCCTGATGCATCCCCCTTATTTTGCCTTAATTTCTGTCCATGACCAGTGAATGGCAGCTGGTGAAATGCTGTAGTATTGCATATTGCAGGAGGGGGACTGTCAGATATCCTGCAGTAATTCCTGCTTTCTGTCCCTTCAGATGAGTGAGAGTGTCTTAGTTTATTATTTGTTTATTCAGCATGCAGAGATGATCCTCTTCCCATATGTGTCTTTGAAGTTTGGAGAGACTGTGGGCGACCACTGTGGGATCTGAACAACTGGCTTGGGAGCTGCCAGCAGGCACGGAGAGCTCCCTACCAGCCCCACTATTAACCTGACTTTGGCATAAATCTGAGACAGTAAATGACATTCCTGTGCACATTTGGAAGAACTCGTTTCATCCATCGGTGGCTCTTTAGTGGATTTCAGGACACGGGCTGTTCTTAGGTGGCAGAGTTTGCACAGTGGGCAGTTCCAAGCCGGTTTCTGGTGTTAAACAGAGGCCTGTTTTCAGCAGGGTTGGCCCCCCTGGCACGCAGACGCCCCGGCACGAGGAGCACATGCAGAACGTGCGCCGATTCCACGAGTCGCTGCAGCAGGCGGGCGGGAATGGGAGTGCGCACCGTGCCCGGCGGGACGCGGCTCCGCCGGCCTCGCGCGCCGCGCTCCTCACCGCGCTCAGGTACCCGCGGGCTGGGGGCAGGGGGAGCTGGGAGTGAGGGATCCGTGCTGGGGAGCTGGGAGTGAGGGATCCGTGCTGGGGAGATGGGAGTGAGGGATCCGTGCTGGGGAGATGGGAGCGAAAGGGTGCAATAACCACGAAGAGATTCCGGTGTCGTTCACAGCGGGTTGAGGCCAGGCTGGAAAATCAGGATGTTTCTCCTCCTGCTAGAAGCAATGTGCTCTTTACTAGATTCTAGGCTTAAAAGAGGTATAAATTTAGAAAAATAGTATTTATTATCTGTAGGAATAAGGAATGAAAGAGGCTTCCTGAGGTTCTTCATCCCTACCACAAGCAAAGTATCTTAAAATCCCTAGATCTTAAACACATAGAAGTCCTTGGATTTTTATGAAGCTCAACCTTAAGTAAAATTATATCCTTGGCTTTTTGATTCTTATTAGAAGGTCATCTCAAATCCAACTCCTTTGATTAAGTAAGTTTAGAACTAGCTCTTTTTTAGCTTCCAGCCCAAGTTTCATAGCCAAGTCAGAATTTATTCTGGAGTGTTATCCTCTTGCTTAGAGCAGCCTCAACAATTGCCTACTGATCTGCTTTTCAATAAAAACCTTTAATCTTTTATTTGCATGTTTACCTGTTGTTGGCTAGAATGATCCAGCTTAAACCCAACTGCCACAGGCTCATTTTCCCTCTCTGACCAATTTTTTTACCACTGCTTGCAGAAAGAACTTGAGTGAGCTGGATGAGGTTCAGAAATACTTCAGTGAGAAGCTGACCAGGTCTTTCCCTGACTTCAGCACATCCAAACCAGGCCAGGAGGAGCGGGAGAGTGACCATCAGGGCTCCATGAGCAGAGAAGTGGATCCCAAAGGCTGCCATCTTTTGGAAAAATCTAGTCAGTTGGTGTCTCAGGTCAGCAGCCTAATCAATGGTGAGTTGTTGCTGTGAGTAGCAAAGTGACAAGGAGATCAAATCCCTGCTGGTGCTTTTAAAGTAACTTACCAGGGCAGAGAATAAACTGGAGCCCAGAGCTGCAGTTGCTGCCGGTTGGAAAGTTATTCCATGCTTTTTCTGCCCATGGCTTCCTACAGGGAAGCAGCATTTCCAAGAGATGAAGGGCACATCCCTGTTATGCCAGAATTTGCCATTCTTCTGCTACTTTGATCTTCTTTTTTCCTGCTCTTTATTCTCCAAGGCTTTGCTCTTTTTATTTCCTTTCTCATCCTTAGCAATTGTTTTTACTGCTTTTTTACATGCCTTCCTCTACAGTCTGTTCCTGACTCTTCCTCCTCCATTTCCAAATGTCCCCCACCATTCCCTTGGAGCAGGACTTGCCTCACAATAGTTGGTCACTTTACCTAATACTGGTGACCTCAATTCTCAGAGGATGCAAGCAGTGAATAGGATCTGCTCACTGCAAACCAAAAATAAGTGATTGTGGCTTTTTAAAGAATTTACAAAATTTCCCATTAATTTCATCCTCAGTGCTTCTGTTTTTCCTTAGCATTTCTGTTCCTCTGGCCTTGTCAGTGGGAAGCAGAGCAGAACACGCTCACATCAGCAGTGTTTGCAAAGCTGTGCATGTTTAGCTCCCAACCATCCTTACATCTAGGACTTTCTGCCAAAAACCCACATAAATCAGACATAAGCTGAATTGTTGCTCCGTGCATTTACTGGTGCTCTTTTTTGTTAACCAGACTTGCAGACCATAACTAAAAATAGCAAGGAAGCTTCTGACGTGCCTCAGGAGAGCAGCAGGAAGCTGGGTGCTTTGACTGTACCCATCTGGAAGCAGGAAGGAGGCAGTGAAGCTCCTGGAGGCCAACTGGAGATGCCAGATATGCCAGCTGGAGATGCCAGTGTTCCCTGTGGCCATGCCAGCAGACCCGTGTTTGAGAGACACATGTTGCACCAGCTCCTAGGCCCCATCATCCCTGAAGATGAGCATCCAGAGGGTGTTGTCCAGGAAAAGGAAGGTGCTTTTGCCATCCAGCCTCACAGTGAAGAGGAGTATGAAGAAGATGTTATAGAACCACGGACTCTAAATGAGATAACCACCATGACAGACAGGACGAGCCCCTGGTCCAGCATGATCTCTGAAACAGGGCAGGGGCCTGAGCTGCAGCCTCTGGACCCCAGGGCTGGGGATCAGCATTCCATGGACGTGGGCTGTTTCCAAAGAGGGAACAGCAGCACCTTGTCCAGCATGCTGCAGGGGGACAGCCAGAGCGTGCTCAGCGCCCTGAGCCCACCCATGAGCCCCAAGGTGGGTGGGAACAGCCCCTGGGGAGCAGCAGGAGACTGCCAGACCTTCCCCAGAAGCACAGGAACAGCAGAGAGGGAGCTGCTTCTGCCATCTCAGCTGAGCCTCTGGAGCAGAGCACTGAGCACTGAACCCATAAAGAAAAGTGTGGAGTTCCCTGCAGGCTCCAAGGAACTGCTGCCATCCTCAGGAGACATGGGTTTGACCAATCAAAAAGCCACTGAGGAGGAGGAAGGTGCTGAGGTTGTAAATGGAGATCATCAGGGAAAGGAAGGAAGTGGCTCTGATGAGAACTGTGTTCAGAGTGTATCAGCCCAAGCTGGCTCAGAAGGAAACAGCGAGAGCTTCCCTGATGACAGCAGTGAAGACCCAGTGGAAGGCTCAGAAAACCCCATCAAACAAAAAATCTCTTTGTATCCTTTACACTTTTCTTAAACACTCTTGCATTTGATGACTCTTCTGCTTAGTTAGAGTCTCCCTGGCCTCAGGACAGAGAAATGTGCTATGTGAAGCTCTTCCCTGGGAAATTAATCCAGAGCTGGTGATCTAGGAAGGTGTTAGAGGACCCCATTACTTTCTTGAAACTTATAGCCAACAAATTTTGTGATTTGTGAGAGTCACTTCATTTTGGGTAGTTCCTACATGGCTTGTTGCATTTTCTCTCCCTGTTATTTTTCCCCATGTGTTGGAGCTCTTGTGTTTCTCGTGTATCAAAAGAAACGTGCTTTATTTTGATTTTAAAATACTTGTTAATGTTTCTTGCACAAATTACAAATCTTGGAGTGAGTGTTGGAATCTTTGCAGGATGAAGTCCTCTGCAGATTTGTGAGGTATTGTTTTAATGTGGGTCAGTGTCCCATGCTCTGTGAGCCCAGGTGAGAGAACCACGTGTTCAGAGCAATGGAATAATGATTAAAACAAATGAAATTTGCTGTTTAGGACCTGTTAACAGCTGAGGCTTTTTCCACACCTGGACCTCTGTGCAACTGCAGGTTGTTCCTGAACAGTTCTGCTCAGATCTGATCCTGTTGTTCCCAACTTCTTCCTTCCACCCCAGGAGATGGAGGCCTCCATGAGACTGCTCTGCACTTCTTCCCACCCTTCCACACCTCCAAAAGTAAGTATGGGATGTCCTTTCCTTTATTGTCCAACTCAGTCCATTCCTTGAAGCAGGAACAAAACTTCTCCCTTCCTTGGCCTGCCAGCACTCAGCTTAGATGTGATGGCTTCCAGCAGAGTCAGGGGGACTCTTCCTGACACCTCTTCTCTCCGTGAGAATGGATTTAGCATCCATGGCTGTGTTCTCTGTGATCCTGATGCCTTTATATCCACCAGCTGTTGAGCATGCTCAGGAAATGCTGCTCCATCAGGGGCAGTGGCAGGTTCTCACTCTGCACCTCTTTGTGCTTTAATGTGGGGTGACATGCCAGGTTCTGAGGAGCTCTGACTTGTGATTATGGCTCCAGTTTGTCTCTTTTAGACCAGGATGAAATGAGGGAGTTTGCAGCAGGAGGGGGTTCCTGGAGAGGTATCCTGTGATGGTTCTGTGACCCAGGGAGCAGAGGAATCCTTGAGTGATTGTTCCTCCTGCAGGAAAGCTGTGGATTGCTGGGGGTTTGCTTTTTTACGTTCATAAGGATTTATTTACTGCCAGAGGTTTGTGGCTCAGTTGTTTCAATGTCTACATATTTATCTTATTTTCGGTTCATAAAGAGGGATTATAAAAAAAGAGAGAGACTTTTTACAGTGGCATATAGTGATGGGGTAAGGGGAAGCAGTTTTAATCTAAAAGAGGGGAGATTTGGATTGGATATTGGGAAGAAATTGTTCCCTGTGAGGGTGGTGAGGCCCTGGCACAGGGTGCCCAGAGCAGCTGTGGCTGCTCCATCCCTGGAAATGTTCCAGGCCAAGTTGGATGGGACTTGGAGCAGCCTGGGACAGTGGAAGGTGTCTCTGCCATGGCAGGGGTTGAAATGAGATAAGCTTTAAGGTCCCTTCCCACCCAAACCATTCTGGAATTCCATGATCCTTTTCCAGCCCCAGCTCTGCTGTGGGTGTGGATCTGGGTGTGCAGCAGCTCTTTGTTTACCACTCCCAGACAGGGTGATGCCTCTCTTCCTCTCCAGATCAGCTATGAAACACTTCAAGGGACATTTATGTCAGTGGGAACAGCTTACCTGATGAATCAAAACAGACTCAGGCCCTAACAGCTCTGAAGTCACAGAAACCTCTGGTTTAATGCTGATACCAGCTTTACTTGAGCCCCCTGAGTGCAGCTCTGAGCTGAGCTGCTGGAATTACGGCCCTGCAAATTATTACTAATTAGGTTAAATCTTGGCAGTGCACTATTTGGATATTTTGATCTTACAGCACTTAATTTGAGGCTGGCTGGCACTAATCCTTTGCTGTAGCACTTATAGGATGGGCTGAGACAGGATTTGGTTGTGCCTTGTTCATCAAATTCCCTCTGCGAAGAACCAATTTTTCACTGCTACCAATGCATAGAGTTCAGAAAAAATGCTTCCTCATAGTTTTGTTTTTAACTGGCCTTTGGAACATCAGCTTCTAAATCTGGCCTTGTTTGGTTCTGCACAGGTCAGCAAACACCAAGCGTGGCAGCAGGGCTGAAACCCGAGCTGTCCTCTGGACATCACCTGAGCCCTCTCTCACTTGGCAGCTGGCAGCTTGTCTCCTGACCTTCCTGGTGCTCCTGCCACCTCTCCCTGGCTTGTCTGCCTCCCTGCTTTCCCCAGCTTCCCTCCTGGAATGACACAGCAGTGCTGAGGTGTGGAGCTGGGCAGTCACAGCGAAGGAGCTGGCAGTGTTTGAGACAAAAACCTGGTCTCAGCTCCTGCTGTGAGAGCACAGGGCCCTGAGGAGGTCAGGCTCAGCCTGGAGCTGTGACCACCTTCCAGGGATCAGAGTTTTGTAGAGCCTCACAAAACCTCTTTGTTTTTTACTTCTTTCCCCGTTACATCAGACTAACACTTCCCATTCTTGGTGTCCTTCCCAGCTCTTGTCTTCCACACTGCTCACCTGCTCTCAGGGGGGCTTAGAGGATAGGTTTGAAAAATCTGAGCGTTGATAAACTTTTCCATAAAATGGCAGAATCCCAGAATGCTTTGGGTGGTAAAGAATATCAAAGATCCTCTTGTTCCCCCCCCTGCCATGGCAGGGACACCTTCCACCATCCCAGGCTTCTCCCAGCCCCATCCATCCTGGCCTTGGGCACTTCCAGGGATCCAGGACCAGCCACAGCTGCTCTGGGCACCCTGTGCTAGGGCCTCAGCACCCTCAAAGGGAAGAATTCCTTCCCAGTATCCCATCTAACCCTGCCCTCTGGCAGGGGGAAGCCATTCCCCTTGTTCTGGCACTCCAGGCCCTTGGCTAAAGTCCCTCTCCAAATGCAGTGATATTCTTTTCCCTCTCACCTCTAGGAATATTCCAACAGAATAAGAAACTTAGATGGAAATCAGTTTTACTCAGAATAATTCATATTTGTGTATACCCAGACTTACCTTCGGTGTGAATTAGAAATAACACAGCCTTGGGCAGATTCACTAAAACAGGCATTTATATGTTCCAAAAATGCCAATGGCAGCAACAGCCAAAACATCCTTTCTTGGTTGTGTTGTTTCTTTTTGATCTGCTGGATCTTCCTGATTTCCTTGCTGGAAAGCAGGGGCAGGTGCCAGGGTGGGTTGTGGCCTGTTGACACAGATCTGCTCACCCTCCATCCCTGTGCACAAGCAAAGCTGCTGGCAAACTCGCTGGGCCACAGTGCTGAAACGTCCTCTGCCTCCAAGACTGGCATTCCTTGACCTTGGAGGAGGCTGTACCCCCACCATGACCTGTAACGTGCTCCTGAATCTGCTTCAGCCCAGCCCCTGGCACACAGGCACAGAATCATCCTTGGCTGGTTTCAGCGTCGCTGCCGTTCCTGCAGGGAGAGGAGCGGAGCGTGATCCTCGGGGCACGAGTCCCCTTTCCTCCTGCATCTTCCCCCTGGAACACGTGTGCTTCCTGGCTGAGCCCCAGGCACTTGGAGCCTGAGAGACAGACAGGGGGAACCTGGGATGGGCACTGACCCGAGCCTGTGCCGGGCTGAGGAGGGGTGTAAACACGACACTTCAGATGTGTGCTCTGGAAACTATGCAGGGCATCGAGCTGGCAGCCAGAAACTGCCTGGGAGATGGGCAGAGGAAGGGTTGGCATCCAGAAAAGAGCAAGGGAGCTGGGGAAGGGGCTGGAGAGCCAGGAGCAGGTGAGGCAGCTGGGAAGGGGCTCAGCCTGGAGAGAAGGAGGCTCAGGGGGGCCCTTGTGGCTCTGCACAGCTCCTGCCAGGAGGGGACAGCCGGGGGGGAACAGGGACAGGAGGAGAGGGAATGGCCTCAGATTGGGCCAAGGCAGGCTCAGGGTGGACATTTCTTTCCCCAAAAGGCTGTCCAGCCCTGGCACAGCTGCCCAAGGCAGCGGTGAGTCCCCATCCTGGAGGGATTTAAAGCTGTGTGGATGTGGCACTTGGGGACAGGGGATAATGGTGGCCTTGGCAGTGCTGAGGGAACAGCTCCATGATCTTACATGTCTTCTGCAACCTCAGGAATTCCATGAGTCTGTGGTTCTGGTCATCTCTCTGAGCTGGGAGTGTTAATGGTGCTTTGAAACCTCGCTCATTTTGAGTCACACCTGTACATGTGAAATAGCAGCAAAAGCTGGTGTTAAACCTCTCCCACAGCTGGAAGTTCCTTTTTAGGGAGGTCACTGGGATAGACACACACATCTTAACACCACTTCATCCTGCACGTGGGGCAATGGTAGGAAGATGGGAGGAGGTGTATTTTAGCTGCTGATCTCTGCAACAACATGCCAGTGGTGTGTTTTCCAAGCACACCTGGTTTCCTGGCTGTGGGAGCAAACAGACTGCTCTCCTTCACCTCAGTGACATCAGATAGCATCAGGCACCTGCTCTTGTGTTGTGGCTTTGGAGAACAGGGCATTTTAGGGTGTTAGATGTTGGGAGGGCATTATTGACTGTGAGGATAGGCAGGGCTGGCACAGGGTGCCCAGAGCAGCTGGGGCTGCCCCTGGATCCCTGGCAGTGCCCAAGACCAGGCTGGACATTGGGGCTGGAGCAATCTGGGATGGTGGAAGGCATCCCTGCCCATGGCAGGGGTGGCACTGGATGGGCTCTGAGGTTCTTTCCCACCCAAACCATTCTGGGATTCTGTTCCTTACGTTGAAAATGGGAGGTGCTGGCTCTCCATCCCTGGCTGTGCAGGACACGTGGCATGTGGGAAAGGGGAGCTGTGAGAGGCAGGAAATGCAGTTTCATGCACCTTTGAAAGAGAGTTAGCTGGCACGTTGGGGAAGTTTCCTAGAGAGATGTTTTCGGGTGTTGTGCAGAA
This sequence comes from Passer domesticus, assembly GCF_036417665.1. NCBI lineage: Eukaryota > Metazoa > Chordata > Aves > Passeriformes > Passeridae > Passer > Passer domesticus. Next base: position 16,668 of record NW_026990184.1, read on the forward strand.
CTCAGGGATCAGCAGAGGGCCTGGTCACTGCCCCTCTCCAGCCACTCCTGACCTTTTGGCTGTTCCTTGGGCAGAAAACAGCGTGGGAAGAATGAGCTACTGTCCTGGTCTCTGGACAGCCCTGTCCGAGGGAGGTACTTTGCCCAGTAAGCAGCTCTTTCTGCTGGCTTTTAAGCTTCTGCTGTGACCAGGTCTGCATTTAATCTCTCTTGGCTCCTTGTATTTTGGTTTAGGAAATTCATCCTGGAGAACTGTTAAGAAGAAAGAAGGGCAAGCAAAGGTTCTCCTGATTATCCATGTCTGCTATTTCAGTGCAATAAGAACAGGAAGTCTTTTACCTGCAGGCTGTAATGCACAGGTCACCAAACACAAGGACTCACTTATTCCTGAAAAAGCCATTTCCCTCTCCAGACAGTGCATCTCAAAGTGCACAAAACAGGGTCCTGGAGCTGTTTCTCCTGGGAGGGAGCTGGGCACCTCAGGAGACCTTTCCCAAGGCTCAGAGAAGCAGCCCAGGGATGTAGGTGAAAGGCCAGCTCGGTGGATCAGTTTTCCAAAAGACCTTCCTGGCCCTCAGCTTCCTCCCTTAAAGGCTCCCGGAGCAGGATTGCTTTTCTCAGCGCTCCACAGGCTCAGCCCAGCTCTGAGCTAGCTGGGGGGAAATGTGTTCCTCTGTGTGCTGAAATCACTCATCTTCCAGTGCTGCAGGAGCACCAGGGACACAGCCAGGCTGCTGGCCAAGCACAGAGGAGAAGACACTGATTAAACCAGGGCTTTTCCTCTCGTGGGCTGCTGCCTTGGGCTCCCTGCAGGCAGCTGAGCCTGGCCCAGCCCATTTGCCATGGACTCACAGTGGTGGTTTGGGCTGGGAGGGACCATGAAGCTTATCCAGCCTCATCCCCTGCCATGGCTTCCAGTAGCCCAGGTGGCTCCAAGCCCCATCCAGCCTGGTCCTGGGCGCTTCCTGGGATCCAGGAGCAGCCACAGCTTCTTTAGGCACCCTGTGCCAGGGCCTCAGCACCCTCACAGGGAAGAATTTCTTCCCAATATCTAATCTAAATCTCTCCTCTTTTAGTTTAAACCCCTTCCCTGCCTTGTCCTGTCAGCAGGCTTAGGATTTGTTGTTGACAGAGCATTGCCTCTCCCCTGTGAGGTTTGGTCTTCAGGTTCTGGAAATTATAAAGTAAAATAATAATGGAAAGCCAAAATGCAGTCAGGTCCCAGTGACTACACCACTGCCATTCTTTGGCTTCATGCAGGGAGACTGGCCGGGGCTGGGCACTCAAAAGTTCAGAGGTCGCACACCAGAGCCCCATTCTGGGTTCAGATCGTTCTCTTTCTCACTGGGGTGGTTTTTTTCCTGTGTGTCTGACTTGTCACCCTCTGCACAGCCCCGTGGTTTGCCACGACACAAATCCAAGAGCTCTCACACGTGGTGCCTCTCTCCCCAGAGCAGGAGTGCAGCAGTGCCGGGAGGAATCCCCTACCGAAGAGCAAACCGTCCCAGGCCCAGCCCCGAGCTCTCTGAGGAGGAGGCCAAAAGAATCGCCAGGATCTTCTCTGCTCAGCTCTCCAAGAAGGAATAGTGCTGGCACAGCAGAGCTTCCAAAGCCATGGCCGGATGCACGGGCAAAGGAGGAGCCCCCAGAAGAGGGGAGGTGGAAGCCACAGCTTTCAGGCTCTGCTTTTAGTTTGCCTAATTGGTTAGTTAATTGAAATCCCCGATTTAGAAGGGCTTAAAGCCTGTGGGCGCCCCCAGGGAGCTGTGTCTTGTAGGGGCAGGTCCCCAGTGAGACACACCTGTGTGGGTAACCCATGATCCATCTGCTCTCCAAGTAGTCCAGTTTTAGGATTTATTCCTGTGAAATGGCCCTTTCAAAAGCAATTGGTGAGCAACACAATTCTCTGCTTCCACAGGTGCCCAAAGTGCTTGTGTGAACAGAGGCTAAGGGCACCGTAAAATCTGGTGGGTGTACAAAAGAGGGTGACTAGAAAGATGAAACTTTTATATTTATATTTAAATTATTTTTGTACACCTTTCAGAGAACAGACTTCGATGCCAGCAGAGCTCAGTTATTTTTGTACTGCTCTCTCCAGCGTTTGTTTCAATAAAATTCCCCTGGTTTCTTGTCAGCCTGTGCCAAGTGTCCCTATGCCAGGGCAGGAACCTTTCCTCAACAGTAGACTGGAGTCTCTCCCACATGAGCTTCCAGGTCAGAGAAACCCTGCTGGAATCAGGGGTGGCCAGGAGCACATGGAAAGGAGAACAGGGCTTTGCCAAGGAATTGAGTGTCACCATGCAGCACAGCCCCCTGTGGGCTAAGTCACTTCCAGTCTGAGCTGCTTTTCAAACCACACGTGGAATTCAGGATTTCAGCAGCCAAAGGACCAGCATCCCTTTTTTCTCACACTTCTGCAGTGTTGTTTTTCCCAGGGGACGCCCTGAATGCGTCAGTCACTGCTGGCACAACTTGCCCTGTGCTTGTGGCCCCCTTTCCCTGCCCTTCCAGGGTCGGGATGGAAGGTAAAGGCACCCAGTGTCCCCTGGAAGGACAGGAGTGACGTGCAGGCTGCTTTCTCCTGGTGGCATCCCCAAAAAAGACTCAGGCAGGATGCCAGCTGGGCTGGGATGACTGCCATGGCCGAGGTCACAGCACTGACCCTGAGCTATATCTTGGGCATGAGGTAAACAGAGTCTTCCTTCCAGGTTTGGGTCAGCCGTGGAGCCGGGCAGGAAAACAAGGCAGGAGCCAGCTAAAGAGGCCTGTCAGTGCCAGGCAGCTTTTGTCTGGAGCCCAAGGGATGGAGCAAAGGTGGCTCCAGGGTGTCAGGACCACAGTCCTCCTCGTGCAAGGCGAGCTCAGGCACGAGTGGAGGCTCGCAGCACATCCTGAGGCACATCCTTTCTGCATGTGGGGCTAATGAGCACCAAGGGTTAAATACACAGAGTTTTTAAAAAAGGGAGGAAAAGGGGCCTTTCTTCACTCCACCTCGGCCTCCAGGCTCTTGTCCTGAGTCCAGTCCCTCCTGGCAGCGTCAGACCCAGTGCCCAGCCACGCTCCCAAAGGTGTCAGGGGTTTGATGGTGGGTTTCGCTCCAAGGTGCTCACCCCGCCCCAGCTCCACCTGAGCTCGGGGAACACATTCCACCACGCAGGGGCAATCCTGCTGGGAGCTCAGCAGCTGTCTAGGATGGATTGTGGCTCGTGGTCTGGTCGGACAAAGGGATCCAGCCTGCCCTGCACAAAGAGCTCAGTGCTGCACTGCCCCCAAACCACTTGTGAAGCTTTGGGGTGAGGGTTTTCTGCATCTCGTCCTTCCCAGAGTGGTTTTAGGGTAAAAACCGACATTCCTCCCCAGTCCAGTGCAGGGGGTCTGGGCAGGACCCCCCTCCCAATGGCTGAGCCCCGGGAGGGGGGCAGAGGGCTGAAACAGCCACCTCAGTCGGGTGCCAGGTGACCCAGCCCCATCAAGCGAAATGCCACCGGGGGAACGCTGTTTTCCTGTCACCCGATCCGTGGCTGCTGGAATGCCGCCCTGGGTGCTATATAAGGGTGGGGCCAGGGGCCGGCTCTCAGGGCACTGCCTGTGCAAGGCAGGAGCTGAACGCTGTGCCGAGGTCCCTACGGTGAGGCCACAGAGGGACATGGCTCCGGGCAGGTCACTCTGGGGGAGATGATCTCACCCAGCAACCCCTGCTATGGCTGGGGTGGGATAGGGAAGGGTGGGCATTGGTGATCCCCTGCTGAGCAAGCGCTGTGCCTCAGTTTCCCTGCGACAGAAGGGAGCAGACAGGGCAGGATACGGTTTTTGGGATTGACCAAAGCCACCAAGAGCCACCATGGCACATCATCACCTCCGTCGCCGAACAGGACGCCCACGTGAAGCCCTGTCCTGATGCACCCTGCTGGCTCCCCCACAAACCCTCCTCTCCTTCCAGCCCCTCTGCCACCATGGTGGGTCTGAAGCCCCCCGAGGTGCCCCCGACGGCCGCCATGAAGTTCGTCAGCGCGGGGATGGCCGGCTGCATCGCTGACCTGTGCACCTTCCCCCTGGACACCGCCAAGGTGCGGCTGCAGGTACGATTCCCAAAACCCCCGGGCAAGGGGAGCGCCTGGGGACGTGGCGTGGGGCTCTGCGCGGCACCTCTGCCATGGAGCTGGGGACACCTGGGGAGGAACGGAAGGTGGGTGATACAGTGGGCACCCCACAGATCCAGGGCGAGGTGAGGATCCCCCGCACCGTCAGCTCCGTGGAGTACCGGGGTGTTTTGGGGACGCTGAGCACCATGGTGAGGACGGAGGGAGCCCGCAGCCTCTACAGCGGGCTGGCAGCCGGGCTGCAGCGCCAGATGAGCTTCGCCTCCATCCGCATTGGGCTCTACGACTCTGTGAAGCAGCTCTACACCCCCAAGGGCGCTGAGAGTGAGTGTCCAGCACTTCCCTGCGCACCCCCTTCCTGAGGCACTGCCCTTTCCCAGAGAGGAACTCACCCTGGGGACACAACCCCCTGAGCTGGCCCTCCGTGAAGCACCACAGCCCACTCACCCTGGGGTCCCTGCAGGGCTGGGGGGCTCCACAGGGCCAGGAGTCCCAATACTTGTCCTTTCCAGACACAGGCATGGCCACGCGCCTCCTGGCCGGCTGCACCACGGGGGCTGTGGCCGTGGCCTGCGCCCAGCCCACCGACGTGGTCAAGGTGAGGTTCCAGGCCTGCGGAGCCCTGCCGGACAGCGCCCGCCGTTACAGCGGCACCGTGGACGCCTACCGCACCATCGCCAGGGAGGAGGGCATCCGCGGGCTCTGGAGAGGTAGGCGTGCACAGGCATGGGCGTGGGAATGGGACGCGGTGGGAGTAGAATGGAAGTGGCGACGAGGAGGGGAAGAAGGATGGGGGCAGCAGGGCTGGGGCACCTGCCCAGGGTGCTCCAGTGGGGGCTGTGAGCAGCGGTCCCAATGCCACCACCCTCCTGCGCAGGGACGCTGCCCAACATCGCCCGCAATGCCATCATCAACTGCGGGGAGCTCGTCACCTACGACCTGCTCAAGGACGCGCTGCTGCGGACACAGCTCATGACAGGTGAGGACGGCACGGGGGGACACGGCCAGGCGCCATCCTGTCCCTGCAGCATCCAACCCCCGGCTCTTCCCCACCTTTAGACAACATCCCATGCCACTTCGTGGCCGCCTTCGGCGCCGGGTTCTGTGCCACGGTGGTGGCATCCCCGGTGGACGTGGTGAAGACGCGGTACATGAACGCCAGCCCCGGGCAGTACCGCAACGCCCTGAGCTGCCTGCTGGCCCTGCTCATGCAGGACGGCCCCGCCGGCCTCTACAAGGGGTGAGTCCAGCACCTGCAAACCGGCTGCGATGACCACACGGGCTCCCCAAATTCCCCCACGTGCAGGCCTTTGGGGATGTCCCTTCAGCCCTGCTTTTTCCGGCACAGCTTCGTCCCGTCCTTCCTGCGGCTGGGCTCCTGGAACGTGGTGATGTTTGTGTCCTACGAGCAGCTGCAGCGCGTCATGGTGCTGGCACGGCCGGCCCTGGTCTGAGCCCTCGGCGCCTCTCGCCGGCCCAGCAAGCCTCAGCATCAATTATATTAATTGCCGAAGCGCCGGGGAGCAGCACAGCCACACACTCGGGGAGGGACCGGAGAGGCGCAAGGAGGAAGGATGTGTTCGAGGAGAAACGTGGGAGAACAGAGGTTTTCAGAGAAGAGTTTTAAGGGACGAAGGAAAAAATGTTTGTTGGCTTTCCAGCCGGGAAGAGCAGCACTTCCCGAGGGCAGTGGTGTGGGCAGGCGGGACCAAACTGGGGGCCGGGGAATTCCCTTTATTCCTTACTGGCGCTTCAAATAAACCGCCCCTATGGGGTCTGATCACAGCGTGGCTCAGGGTTTCTTTACCTTTTCGGGGTGTTCAGGGTCATTGTCCCAGCTCCACATGTGACACCAGCCAAGCTGACATTCTCTATCATTTCTGGGGCACTGAACAACTTCCCATTGATCTCTAAATATTCAGGTCTGTCACAGTCACAAACAGCAGCTCCACCTTCTGCCCTGCCAAGGCAGCAGATCCTTGACCCACACCAATCTCCCTAAAGCCTCAAATGGTCCCTTTTTAGGACAGTGAAAATGTACATCCTAAGCAGGAGAGGACACAGAATTCCCTTTCCCTGTTTTCCAAGCATAAGACGGCTGGGCATTACTTTCTTCCCACGGGTAACTGGCAGGAACAAGATTTCCTCTGCTATCACTCCATCTGTGGCACCCTCATTTGCCACAGATACTCGGTTCTATTTCAGGGACTCCCATCAGAAAACTGATGACTGCTGTCAGAAGCAAATTCCCGGGGCGGATTTTACTCCCTGGGGGCAGCAGGAATGACCAAGGACAGCTGCTGCCCCGGGAGAAGGCGGCGCGGTACCCGCGGGTCCGCCCTGCAGCGCGGAACGCGGGGGTCGCTCCCTGCGGCCGCCCTGTCCCTGCCGTGCCAGCGGCGGCTGTCCCGGGAACGGGAAAATCCCCTTGGCTCGGACAGCTGTGCCAGGAACGGGAAAATCCCCTCGGCTCGGGCAGCAGCGCCGGAGCCAGCGGGCGGTGCGTTCAGGTGCGCGGCCGGAGGGGACAGAGGTGCCCGGGTGTCACCTGGGTGGGGTGGCACCCGCAGGGGGACGTGTGTGCCTTTGGCACTGCTGCGTGGGAAAAGCTGCTGTGTGGGACCAGCTTGTCCCGGGACTCTGGGGTCGTGTTTCATGGGATAAAACTGTGCCGCCTTCCCAGCTGCGGTGACAACGTTCTAAGGGATGGGCTGAGCTCCGTTTTCCGGGAGACAGCGGGATGGGTGTCCCTGTGCCCACCCCACGAGTCCCAGGGAGAAGCTGCTCCTGTGGCCGAGGGCCAGTGGGGAAAACTGAACATTCCTGATGGAAACCGATGGAAAAACAAGTTTGGTTTGGTTTTGGACTTGACATTTTCCCCCTGACCCCCACCTAATCCGGGTGTTCTGCCTTTGGGAACAGGAGACAGAAGGGGGAATGGGAAAAAGGATTATTTGTTACCCCAAAAGGGACGAGCTTATTTCTATTTATTTCCTGATACAGCTGGAATGATTTGGGTCTCAGGAGGCACCTGGGAGCCTCATTTTGAGTCCTGGGTGGAGCCGTGGTTATAAAAGGGGTAAAGGATGGCGGGAGGGGGGGCTCGGGGGGGAGAGGAGCAGTGGCTGGGATCAATGCTGCCGCGGGGATTTGCATCTGGAAACGGCCATCGGTTTCCTGATGGGAGTCCTGGAAGCAGAACTCCGTGAGAAATGGGAATACTGCAGCTGGAGCGCTGGGAGCGGAGAGTCTGCAGTGAACGCCTGGTGAGTCTCCTGATGCCCCATTAATGCTGTGCTGGCACCAGGTCAGCTCATTCCGATGTAAACTCTCTTCAAATACGCTTAAATTACAAATTGGGCTACAAAATGCACGTGGAGAGCTTCATGTTCCTAAGGGAATGCTGTTCACGGGAAAGCACGGGGCAGGATCAGCGCTGCAGCTCTTTCCAGGATGCCCTGGAGGGCTCTGGCTCAGGATAATCTGTGTGTAAGAGCTTCCCTGCCTGTGCTCGGCTGGGTCAGTCGCTGCGCTCCCAGGGAATCCCCGAGGTTGGAAAAGCCCTTTGTCATGCTGGAATGCCCCCAAGCGAACCCTCCCAAGCTGGGAGCAAAGCAGTGGCAGGGAGGGAAGTCCAAGAGGGTGGTGGGAAGGGTTTTCTCCCACTCTCGAGGCAGGGGTGGTTTTTAAATGTTTTGAATGCTGCAGCAGCCCCTCCCTACATGAGAGCTGCCTCCGCCCGGGTGAGTGTGAGGATGTCCAGCTCTTCCTCAGGGCTTGGAGCATGGCAGCGTGCACAGCTCATGTTAAATCTTGTTTAAATGTAAACTTTTAATATCAAAATACATTAAAACAGAGACTTTGAGGAAATAACATACAAGTCTGTTGCAAGCATGGGTACAAGCTGTCTTTATTAAAGATCCACGTTGATGGATATTTTGTCAAACCACTCTGGGGACAGAAAGTGTCCAAAGAGCTTAATTAACCCTTTGTATTCTGCTGGTAGGGCAGCGTCTGACCCCAGGTCTCGGGAGCTGTGTGGAGATTCCTCCCTGGAGCAGGGTCACCCTGTGGGGATGAGCCACAGGGATTCAGTCGTTGGACCAGGTGAGGATCTCTTTCTGCTTGGTGATTGCTTCTGCTGGATTTAATGTCACAGCTGCAGTGCTGCTTCAGTCCTGTGCCCTGGAACAGCACTTACAGCTCCTGTGCTGGGCAGGGAACAGCTCTGCTGAGGGAAATGGACCCGTAAAAAATTTTCAGAGTTTGACAGGAAATTCATATAGTATGTATCTGTCTGTAAACTTTGAGATAAGAAATGCTGACTTAGAGAGGCCATGGAATGGGACAGACATTGTTGAGAGAGAAATGGAGCTAGAAATGAGTTTTAAAGGATGACTTTGTAAATAAGACTGGATACTTTAGAGAAATAGAACTATGAAAGATGCATTGTAGTAAGATTCACGAGGGGTAATTTAGATTATTGGCTTTAAGGCATTTACAACATGGTGTGACAAAAGCTGATAGGACAAGAAATGCTTGTACTGTAATTAGGAAATAGCTGGCTTCTGATTGTGAAGGCCTGAATTATAACATCTGTATTGTCTCACCCTTCTCATGAGACTGAAAATGGAATAAAAAATTTCAAAATGCTTCTCAGTTAACTTATTTTTGAGTCAGAAAAGGGCATAATCTGATAAATTGGTACTTTGTCTGAGGAAGATTTATCAGATTAAGTCCTTTTCTGGCCCAGAGACTGAACAACTTTTATTCCATTTTCAGTCTCATGGGAAGGGTGAGACAGTGTTCCTAAACTGGAAAATTAAAAGTGAGGTGGGGAGGGAAAGTTGCTTTTAAGTATTGCTGTGGATTTTGGTATGTCAGGTGACCCTACCAAAATAGAATTGGAATAACTGAACTTCAGGACTCTGCACTTAATTCCTTTAATGTGTTTGTGTGGGTGCAGGAGATGCCAAATCCCAAAGCAATTCTAGGTCAGTAACATTAAGTGCAGCATCTTTAAATCCAAGTGCTCAGTGTGGGCTTTTCACATGGATGCAAACAGTGTAAAGGCCTTTCTTGTGCCCCAAAAGCCAACAGGAACCCGCCAGAAGCAGGCCTTCATTGCCTATCCGGGATTTCAGTTTGCTGTTGGATTCTTCCCTCCAATCTTCTCTCGGGTTTTTGTGCCAAAGGGGATCTGACCCCAGAGCCATGCAGGGTGTCTGCTGCCTTGATAAATGTCAATGAAATTTGCCAAGTCTGACAGGAAAGCAGAAACATCCTGGGGGTTGTTTGGCCAAGGACAGAACATGAAGATGCCCGTACTAGTAGTGGGTGTGAGTGCTGCCAGTTTTGGGTTGTGTGGTGCCTCTGGTCCCTCAGAACTCAGGGCAAGGCTGAGGCAAGGAGCAAAGCTGCAGGTGAGGGCAATTTGGGCTGTTTCAAACTGCTTGGTCCAGACATGGGAGTACTGGAAGGAGAGCTTTCCTCCTTCTTTCTCTCCATCACTGAGCAGAACACTAAGATGATGCTGCACTAAGCTCTCTCTGATGTGGATTGTTATTTGGTTGGTTTTTGGGGTTTTTTTCTGGCTTTTTAATGTATTTCTAAGTGGTGCAGTGAGGAGCAAGTGGCTGGGTTACATGACTTCTGACATATCACAGAAATGGGCATGCATGTGTGCACGTGCTTCCTGGCCAATCCAGGTGGGACGTACAAATCCTGAGTGAGGATTTCCAGCCTCAGCTACACGTGACACAGGCTTCAGGAAATGGCCTTGGCAGAATGGCAGCTGTGAAGCAAGGCAGAACTAAAATGCCTGTAAGCAGAAAAGCCAAGTGAAATGGTAATTATTGGTCCTGTGTGCACCTCTTGCCTCTGCCTGCTGTGAACACTTTGTGTTGCAGCTCAGTATTTCAGTTCATTTCAGTGTTTGGTTTGACTTTTGAGTGTAACTAAAACACTGGTCAGTTACTCTAAACAGCTCCCCTCCTTTACTGGACACAGCCCTGGAGTGGGACCAGACTCCCTCTTAGCCAGCAGGAATTCCCTGCTCCTCTGGAGAGGGGCTGAAGCCAAAGCTCAGGAGCAAAGGACAGCAACCCGGGGCATTGTGTCCTAGATGCATCCAGCACCGTGCATTTTCCATGTTCTCAGCACTGATGAATCTGAACAAGATTTATTTTTTACAAGATTGCCTGCTCCTTCACTTCTCCAGCTCTCCCCCGACACCTCCCCTGCTTCCCCTACTTTTATCCTTGGTGTGCCAAGCTCCTGCATCTCCCTGGCCCTCCAGATGTAGCTGGTCCTGGCTATGGCTGATAGAATATTATTTTTTTAGCAGCAATCCATTCTTTTAAAGAACACAAAGTTTTATTGATATAAACTATATCAATGCAGAAGTGTGTTTAGGAAATATATCCAAAGAAGGGATTCTGTCTTCCTGCTGTTCCTGTAGTTCTCCTTCGTGTTTTTACCTGGGCTGGAAGGATGTGCATGGCCTGCATTTATCACATGAAAGTGGTGTTACTAAATTTGTCCAGAAGTTCTGATTGTAGACACTCATTTTGTGACAGAAAACATTTTCGTTTCGCCTTTCCCCTGTTGTTTCCAGGTGCTGCCCAGGATGGCTCTCTGTGCAGTGCTCCCCAGGAGGAAGGGCAGCCTTTGCCTGGCCTGCACAGCTCGGGTGGATGTGACAGGGCTGCTGTGGCCTGACAAGGCATGAACAGCTGGCTGTGCTCTGGAGTGCCTTGAAACCTTTTTCTGTCAGGTTTTGGAGGGGTTTCTCTTTGGGACTTCTTGTGATGCAGCATCCTGGGTGTCCCTTCCTTTGTTCCAAGTCCAGTGGTAAAGGACTGACAAGTGAGGTCCTGGGATGAAAATAGTTCTGTTAATATTAGGCAAAGAATGCAATAAGAAAAATTAGCTTCCTTTTAATGTCTAAAATAGTTAGAAATAAAAATGCTGGAAATGGGCACTTTTATGTTAGCATTGGTATCACCTCTCATGGATAAAACCCCATAGTGAGCAGTCAGAGCAGAAATATGAAAGCTGGGATCCTTTAACTTCCGCAGTGGACTTCATTTTCTTTTCCTCCTCTCTTTCAGGACAGGAAAAATCATCAAACTCTCCCATCTTCGCCGAAAGCTTTGGCATCTAAGCAGCCAAAGCTAAGAGGCTTCAGCACCAGGGGTCTGCACTGGAGGGCTCCTGGTCCTGCCCACGCTGTGGGGTAAGTCAGAGGGACACAGCATTCCTCTTTTCCTCTCTGCTGGGATTAACTGCCTAGGGAATGCCATCTGGGTCAGATTTCCCTCAGTGTGGGGCAGGAAAAGTGAGGGTTTGGATCAGGAATTCTGCAAACAAGGCCTGTGTGATGGTTGATTTATTGCGCTTTTCAGTGAGCCAGGGCTGGCACAAGGACTCATGCAGGTCCTTGAGCTGCTGCCCTTTGGAGCCATTGTAAAGATGTGATTATAGAACATTTTGGAGGCTGTTTCCAGAATTCCACGTGTAGCTGCATCTCGCTCCAAGTGCGGCAGCCAGGTGAGGGTTCTTTCCTCTCCAGACTTGTGCTCACCTTGGTACAGCCTGGGGCTGCAGCAGGTTTTCCAGGGAAGGGGAGATCACTGCAGACCGGTGCTCTGTGCAGCAGGGACCTGCTGGGATTTGCAGTTGCAAAGCTGACATGAAGGTTGTAAAAGCAGCACAAAATTCTAATTCCTGGGGTTTTTGGGGAGGAGGTGTTGGCCACCCTGAGAAGTAGATCAGACCCAGCTTTTGTGACGAGGGAGTGCGAGGTGTGTAAATCCCACGTTTGGTGTGCTCTGTGTGGTTAAAATGAAGCCCAGCCCCAGCGGCTGGTGGCTCCTGCTCGTTGCTGTCCCCAGCCCCAGCCGACCCCGTTGGTCTGCTCTGGTTTCAGGCTGTCCTGCTGGAGCAGCCCGGTCCCTGCCGTGCCTGCGACACAGAGCGAGCCCTGGCCAGAGCTGTTGTCACTGCCAGTAACCAGGGGATGGGACTGCTGCGGGGTCAGGAGGATTTACCGCTCACATAAACACCAGCTCAGAGGCCCTGACACTTTGAAGGAGTGAGTAGTGGCTATAGCTCAAGAGTTTCTTCATTAAAAGGCAATATAGAACTCTCTAAGCCAAGGGACAGTTGCCACAGGGTTTATTTCACTTTTCTAACCCATCACTTTGACCGAATTCTGCTGCACTGGGGGTACCTCTGCTCAACAGGCTCCTGTCTCACCTGCACACTGTTACAATGCTTCTGTTAAATCCTGAGCTCCTGGCCACTCTACACACCCACCCCCTCACGTCATAAACCCTTCACCACCTTCACAGCTTCTCATTTATTTAAAGCAACTCTTACTTACAACCAGAGAATCAGAATTTTATGATTTTTCTGCTTCATGTCTGTGCGTTGCATTTCTACATCAATCCAAGCTTCTTCCAAGGCTGCAGATCAAATCTTCTGGAGTCTCTGGAAATTTCTGGTTTTCCAATTCCCACATCTCCCCTCTCTCTCTGCATTAAGAAATTTTTAATGACTTTATTAAGCATTGGCTGTACATATTTATGTAAATAAGGTGTCATTATTACCAGTAGCATTATTATAGTAATTAAAATGTACAATTTTGTTACTTTTTAAATTATGGTGTTAAATTTTATTTATTAAATAAATTTAGTTAAGTTTTATTATTTATTCTTATTTGTAATATATTTTAAAGTTGTATATTTTTATAAATATATTGTGAGGGATTAGATAATTTTATATATTTTATTAAAATTTTTATATTTATATTTGTGTGTTAATAAAATAAAATTTATTGTTTTGTAAAACTACATGTTTAATATTTTTTATATCTGTTAAAAAGTTATTTAATGTAAGGGATGTAGTATTAGATTTTTTACTTAGATAATATGTTAATTTGTTTGTTTTAGTGTTGCTGTTGAAATAATAGGTGGTATAAAAAGTGATGCTACAATTTTTTTAAGGTTTGAAATTATTTTTATATTTTGATTAGTACTGATGGAGAAATTATTTTTGATGTTTTATGTGGGTAATTATTTTTATATTAAGAGTTAATAATGTAAGGGTTTTTGAATTATATGGATTATTTTTAATGTTTTTTATTGGTATATTGTTTAAGTAAGTAAAGAATGGATTGTTTTGAGTAGTGATAGATAAATACAAAGTATTTAAACTTGAAACTTTAGTTAAAGTTACTTAAATGTTTGTTTTAGGCTGGTTAATTGGTAAAGTTGTATAATTAAAAGTAAACCAAGTAAAGAGAGTAGAAGTAAAATCTTTGATTGAACTTTATATTTTTAAGTTATTATTTAAGAGTTTTATAACATTATTGATTTTTATATTTATAAAGAAACTTAAACTTTATAGTTTTTTGTGGGTGTAATACAAGACGTTAGGTGTAAGGTGGAATTTTTGTGTAAGTTACATTTTCGTTATGTAATTTACATTTGTATTTATGTTGTGTAATTTACATTTGTATTTACCTTGGTTTTTTATTGGTGGAGTGGTCAGTGTGGTTTATTGCGTGATGTGGTTTTATGTTTTTTATTGAAATTCATTTGGGTTTTTGTACTTGTTGAGGTATAAGTGAACTTCATGTTTTGATATGAGAAATAAACTATTGATACATTTTGTTTTATAAAATTGTACAGAGATTTGTAAGATAATTATACACATTGTTATTATTATAATTTTTGTTATAAGTATGAAGAAATATTAGAGTAAAATAATTTATGTAGTAAAGGAGAAATTAATAATAATTAGGAATTATTTAGATAATGCACATAATTAGTAACAGATGTGAAATTATATAATTATTAAGTATTAAAACATTGTCTATTATTTTAGAGTTTGTAACAGTTGATAAATTTCAAATTAGTGGAAGGTTGCATAATTTTATTTGGAAATTATTTTTTAGGTTTATTTAAGAAACAGGTTTAGTTGTTATGTTGATAAAGTTAAAGTATTAAGTTAAAATTATTTGAATTTTACTTTTGATGTAGAAAATATTTGGGTTTATTTTATTTAGGTAGAGTTAGGATTTAGCTATAGTTTAAATTTTAAATTTAATATATTTATTTAGTATATTTTAATATAATATTTTAAAAAATAGCTATGAGTAAAAATTTTAGGAATAGAGATGTTTTGAATATAGTAAACTTTAAAAAAATATTTGAAAGTGGTTATAGACAGGATTGTGAGTTTGGATTTGGATATTGTGAGTGTGAGGGTGGAGGAAATGTAGTTGTATGAGAAATTGGTTACTTAGTATGAAACTTAGAAAAATAATGTTACAGGTGGGTTTTTTATTGAAGTGCTTTTGTAATAATAACAGAGGAAAGTTATAAGATTAATAGTTTGGAGGAGGTTTTTAATGAAGTTTAATTTCTTTTTGATTTTAAAAAATATTTAAAATTATGAGATAATATTAGGTTAAATTATAGAGTTCATGTAGAGATTAGTTAGAGAGTTAACTTGGTTTAAGAGATGTATAAGTAGTTAAAGAATAAAAAAGTAGGATTTAGAAATTATGTCTTTTTAGATAATTCTATAAAGAGATAGTAAAGGATATTTAAGGCAGTTGTAAATATTATTATTTTATAAATAATATTTATTATAAAAATATTTGTATTATATAATAGTATATTAGTAGTAAGTGTTGGAAGAAGTTAACTTTTTAAAAATATTTATATTAAGGAAATAGAGTAAAAATTTTTAACTAGTATGATATTAATAGTAATTGCTGCTTTTTGGGGATATTTATAAAAGATAAAAATAGTAGAGATTGTAATGAATAGAATTTTTGATTAAATTGATGATGTAATAAACTGTATTTGTTTTACTTATATGTGTTTGTTAGTGTTTTATTTTAGTTGTTTTAATTGGAGTTGTTTTATTTTTTTAAGAAAATTAACCCTATACTTGTTTAGATAAATTATTTTTAATCAAATTTAGCAGAAGTTATATTAAATAACAATTAAATTGAAAATGAATGAATTCTGATACTAAGGAGTAACAAACTTTAATAGAATATTAAAGTGATCAAGTGTAATTTAAGAATATCTAGACTTAAATGTAGTGAAATTTAATTTTGTTTGATTTTATTAACTGTTAACTTATTGAAGGTTGTTATTTATAAATATTGAAATTCTTAAGGTATTTTGGTTTTGGAGAAATTTTAGATTGTTGAGTTACTGTTATTACCTACGTCTTTACATTGTGGTTTTATTTATTATGAGACATGTTTCTTGGTAAAATATTTTTATTTATGTTATATTTATAATGGTACTAATTTGTATAGTGCGTTGTTTTTTTGTATTTAGGATATTGATTAGATTGGGGTTTTTTTGTGATCTTTGAGTAATATTTACTTATATGTTTAGGGTTTTTATATTTGAAATATTTTTGATGGTTTTTGTTACTTTTTAAATAGTTTTTGATTTAGAATTTGAAGTGTGTGGTGTTTGGAGGAAATAAATTTGGGGTTTTTTTTTTATATGGTTGAGTTGTATTTTTAATGTTAGTAAGGGCTACTTTTGGAATGTTTGATTTTTTTTTGGCTATGGGGAGGGTCTCTTGTGTAAGCCTGAGACTGGTATTAGGACTTTTTGTTTAATGTTTTAGGAGCCTGTTAAGGAGCAGGTGGTATTTTAAATTTTATAAAATATACTGAGAAATAGTTAAAATCATGGAATAGACATTATGGTAATTAAAGGGTGTTGTGTTTAAAGAGTTACAAATCTTTTTTAATAACTGCTTGAAATAAGGAGAGCTTAATCTACTTTTTCTGCCCCCATGAATGGCATGACTGTGCCCACTGCTCACGATTCACCCAACCAAAATCAAGAGCAAAGATTGATTGGGCTTTAAAAACTTGAAATAACTTAGAAGCAAAATAAATCACATTTTTCTCTTGTGTTTTTTTCTTTCAGATGCTGGACTTACCTCTGTGGATGTGCGCTGAGCTCTCACTGCAGGAACCCGTCAGGCCTCAATGGCTGTGAGTTCATGTTCTTCCCACTGGGGAACTGGAAATAATTGTTAATTAATTGCAGAATAAATTTATTAATTAAAGCTTTCCCCTTTTGTGCCCTGCTGTGTGAGACAAGGGCAGAGGGAGCGAGCAGAGGAGAAAGGCAAAGGGGCCTCCCTGGTGTCACCAGGGCACCTGTGGGGAACAGGAGGGACACTGAGGGCAAGAGGAGGTGAGGAGTGGACAGTCTGGGGCAAAACCTGAGTTCATCTGCGGGGGAATGAGTAAGGGATATTTCGGAGGGAAAAGCTGAGGAGATGAGCTCACCCAGCTGGGCACAAAGGGGGACCAGAGGTGAAGGCCAATCCAAAGCCAGCCCCGCTCAACCTCTAAGTCCCAGAGCAAATTCTACAAGCTGCCCATTGAGGGACTAAAAATACATAAAAACAGAACCAAGGGCAAACCAGAAGGTTCCTGGGAATCCCATTACAGTGTTGTCATAGCCTTTCTAACAGATGTTTAGGTTTTTTACTACAACGCTGGATTTCTCTGTTGGAATCATTGACACTGTGGGGTTTTTTGGGGTTGAACTCCCTCACGCTGGCCCCGACACTGCTGAGGAGCTGGGAGGAAAAGAGTCAGAGCTCCTGGCAGGGTGTTTTCCCCCAGCCCACCAGCCTGGCCAGGAGGGATCTGCCTCCGCTCCTGGCTTCTGCAGGGAAAGATGTTTGCAGCCAGTTCAGGTCACATCCAGCGGCCTCCTCTCCTCTGCCCCTCCTGCTCCCAGCTCCGGCCCAGCCGGGCCCAACGGTACCGAGGGGAATTTGTCCCGCCAGCAGCAGGGCAAGGACACAGCGTGCCACCCTGGGACTTGGATTGTCCCTCTGGATGCTGGCTGCTGGGATTTAGATCATTCCATACACTAGGCTGCTGAAGTTTCCCAGCCCGGGGGCTTTAGCTGACAGGGCAGCACAAAGATTGTTCTCTGTGCAGTGCCCAGATTTGGGGCTCAGTATCTGCTAGTTCAGAGGAATCATACCCACAGCCCCACATTCCCTGCTGAATTCCTGCTGGAGTAACCTGACAGCTCCTTGTGGAGGTGCACATCCCTGCCCTCAGCACACCTCCAGTGGGACCCACCTGTGAAAGTCTTCCACCACTTCTGCACTTCCAGCTGGCTCCCTGAAAAGTTCCAAACTGCATCCCAACTCGAATGCTGATTTTAAGGCATCTCCGAGGCCCATTCCTTGGGATTTAATATCTGCAAGGGAAGATTGCCTTAGCTTTAATGGTGCTGATGGACAGCAGCCTCAGACAGGAAAGGAGGGAAGAGATTTTGGGTGGCCAGGACATACCTGGTAGGTGCATGGGAACTCTGGGAGGTCGGAAACAGGAATTGCTGCCTGAGCCCCTCTGCAAACAGCCCGTGCCTGCATTCCCAGATAAAGCCAGCTGCTCCTCGGGGTTCTTCTGGGCTGTCAGTGGTCTCTGTCCGGGCTGAAGCATCTCCATGTGCCTGTTCAGAGCCACAGGCAGCCCTTTAGCCGCGTCCGTGCCAGCGCTCTCCAGGTATCCCGGTGCCCGTGTGCCTGGCACGCTGCATGCCACGGGCAGGACGCCGCAGGGACAGCTCCTCCCTGCAGATCCCAGGGACACGAGGTGCTGCCTACCATTCCCACACCGGGCACAGCTGGAGTCGGTCCCAGCGCCCGTCCCGGAGCTGGTTCGGCAGAGCTCCCCCGGGGATGCGGATACGGGAAAGGCGGGTGCTGCTGCCCGCAGGGAGCCCGGTGGCCGCGGGGCTACCGGGGCCGGGGGGCTCGGTGTCCCACGGGGCGGGAGGCGGCGGTGTCGGAGGGTCCCGTGGCCGGCACGGCGGTCCACGTGCCCTGCCTGCTTCCAGCCGCGATCCAGCGGCTTCTCCAGGAAAGCACCGGTCTCCTGGCGGGCCCGGCATCCCCCGGCTCCGTAGCGGGAGCGTGTCCGGAGCTCCGGTGGGACCTCAGCCCCGCACCGGGCTCGGTCCCAGCGCCCGTCCCGGAGCGGCTCCTCCCGCCCGCGGCGGTGCCGGCCCCGATCCCAACCCCAATCCCTCCTCGATCCTCCGGCCCCCGCGCCCTGCTTGCCGAGGAAGAAGCGGCTCTGCCCGGCTCCCGCAGCCGACACCGGCAGGACCGGGACCCCAGTCCCCGAGCCCAGATCCCGATCCTACCTGAGCGTGTTGGGTACCGAGCAGCGGCGGTAGCAGCCCCCGATCCGGATCTCCGCACAGCGCTCCGAGCGCCAGTTCCGCAGCGAGCCGAGCCGAGCCGAGCCGAGCCGAGCCGAGCCGAGCCGAGCCGAGCCGAGCCGAGCCGAGCCGAGCCCCCACCGCAAAGAGCGGAGCGGGCGCGGACCCGCCGGCATTTACGGGCGGGGGGGAGGCGGGGCCCCGGGGGCGGGGCCTGCGCAGGTGTGAGGGGCGGGGCCTGCACAGGTGTGAGGGGCGGGGCCTGCACAGGTGCGCGGGGCCGCAGGGCGGCTGCGCGGGGCGGGGCCTTGGGGTATTTAAGGCGCGCTGAGAGGGGTGCGGAGCCATTTGCTCCTCGGCGTTCGGTGAGGAAGGTTGCTGCCGGGCCGCGCCCTATATCTCTTTTTCGCTGTGTTTCTTATGCGTTTCTTTTCTTTTGTGTTTCTTTTTTCTCTATACCTCTCCTTTCTACCCTCCCTTCCTCCCCTCCCCCACCCCCTACACCCTCCCCCCCCCCCACCCCCCCCCCTCCCTCTCCCCCCTAGCCCTCCCCTCCCTCCCCCCCGGGTGGCCCCCTCCTGCCCCCCCATCCCACCTCTCTATTCCCCTACTCACCCCTACCCTATCCTCTCCCTCTTCTTTCCCCCCACCCCAGCTCCACCTGCCCCCTTTCCGCGATACCTTCCGCCTCCTTCCTCTCAGCCTGCCTTCAATCCATCCTTTCCTTCCCCTGCCCTGCCTTCCCCTCAGCCCCCCTCCCCTGCTGTCCCGCACACCCCGACCTCTCCCCACCTGCCCTCTGTCCTTGTCACGTTCCCTTCAACTACCCCTCTGCTGCCCTATTCCCGTTCTCCATCCTCCGCTCTCCTCCTTTCCTCTCAGCCACGGGGCGCCGGGCAATAATAAAGCCCCGAGGGCCGGAGCCCGGCGCCCCCCGCTGGGGTCCCCACACGGGGCCGGAGCCGCTCTGCGGGTCCCCCCATTCCGGTCCAACACACCGCCCGACACTGCCGGGGCTCCGGCCTTCCCAACATCACACAGTGGGGAGGGGGGGGGGGGCCGGGGGTCGGGAGGGGCGGGTGCGGGTTAGGCAGGGCCCCCTCGTTAGGAGGGGGTCCTGGGGGTGGGGGTTAGGAAGGGCCCCCTCCGGAGGAGGGGGTCCCTGGGGGGGGTCGGGGGGGGCCCCCTCCGGAGGAGGGGGTCCGCGGGAGGGGGGCGGGGCGGAGGGGGCCTTCCCCCCTCCAGGCGCCGCCCCCTTCCCCGGACCCCCTCCTCCGGACGGGGTCCAGCCCGGCCCCTCCCGGGGGACCCTCTCCTCCGGACCGGGGCCCGGGGGGGGGGGAGGGCTGTTCGTGTGTTTTTTTTTTTTTAACACTATTCACGCTGCGGCGTGACGTGCCCCCCTCTGCTTCCCCCCCACCCCACCCGCCCCCCTCCCTCCCCCCCGGGCCCCGGTCCGGAGGAGGGGGTCCCCCGGGAGGGGGCCGGGCTGGACCCCGTCCGGAGGAGGGGATCCGGGGAAGGGGGACGGGGCGGAGGGGGGGCCTTCCCCCCTCCAGGCCCCGCCCCCCTCCCCGGACCCCCTCCTCCGGAGGGGGCCCCCCCCGACCCCCCCCAGGGACCCCCTCCTCCGGAGGGGGCCCTTCCTAACCCCCACCCCCAGGACCCCCTCCTAACGAGGGGGCCCTGCCTAACCCCCCCCCACCCCCCCCCGCCCAAGGACCCCCTCCCATTGAGGGGGCCCTTCCTAACCCCCCCGACCCCCCCCCTCCCCCGGGACCCCCTCCTAATGAGGGGACCCCCCCCCCAACCCGCACCCCCCACCCCGGGACCCCCTCCAAACGAGGGGTCCCCCCGTGGGGAGCCGGAGCCCCGGCGGTGCCCGCGTTCACCCTCATGTGAAGCGCACGGGGACCCCGCCCGGGGCTCCAGCGGGGGCCGGGGGCGCCGGGCTCCGGCCCTCTGGGCTTTATTATTGTCCGGCACCCCCAGCCCCGCGGCTGAGGGGAAAGAGGGAAAGGGGGGACGGGAAGAGAGGAGCGATAGCAGGGGATGAGAAAGGGAAGGGAGGGAGGTCTGCGGAGGAAAGCAGGAGGGGAAGGGAAAGGGCGGGATGGGAGGAAGAATGGTGGACAGAGGAAGGAGAGAGGGGGAACAGAACGAAGTAGCGGGGTAGGGACAGGACAGGAAAGCGTTGGGGGAGGTCGGGTTTGGGAGAAGAGGAGTGGAGGCTTTAGGGGAGAAAGAACAGGAATACGGGGAGAAGGAAGGCAGGGTAGAAAGGGGCACAGGAGGGGAGGCCGAAAGGGGAGGGAAAGGGGTCGGCTTTGGGAAGGAGAGGAAAAAGGTTGGGAAAGGCAGAGAAAGAAAGAGAATACGAGCAGGAGGAAGGAAGAGTAGAGGAGGGGAAAGGAGGGGAGGCCGAAGCTGCGGAGCGGCGAAAGGAGGCACCCGTCCGCAACGCGCTCAGAGTGAGCAAATGGCGGATGAGGCGAGGTCTGGGAGTTAAGTAACCTCGGCCCCGCCCCGCGCAGCCGCCCTGGGGTCCCGCGCACCTGAGCTGGTCCCGCCCCGCGCACCTGAGCCCGACCCGGGACCCGCCCCTGGAGCCCCGCCCGGGCCGGCCCCCGGCCCCGCCTCACGGAGCCCCCGGCCCCGCCTCACGGAGCCCCCGGCCCCGCCTCACGGAGCCCCGGCCCCGCCTCACACCGCCCCAGCCCCGCCCCTGGAGCCCCGGCCCCGCCTCACGGAGCCCCGGCCCCGCCTCACGGAGCCCCGGGCCCGCCCCGCCCTGCCCGGGATGGAGGCGCGACCATCGCTCGCGGCCCCGCCCGTCTCCCCGGGGCCGAGCGCGGCCGCTCCCGGCCCTGCGCGGAGCCCGGAGCGCTGGGGCTGGGCCGGGGATGGCCCCGGGCGTTCTGGGTCGCTCCTGCCGGTGTCGGCTGGGGGTCCCGAGCGGTGCCGTCTCTCCCCGGCGGTCCCGGGGCCGGAGGAGCGGGGCGGCACTGGGCGGGCATCGGGACCGGGATCGCCGCGGGCGGCAGGAGCCGCTCCGGCCGGGGCTGTGCCTCTGGCCGCGCACGGGAGGGCGGCGGCGATTCCCCCGTGCTGACTGGAACCGGCCGTGGGGACCCTCCGTGCCGGCCCCAGAGCCCCCAAACCCCGCCGCTCCAAGGGATTTTTTTCCCCAGTGTAGGCCGAGAATTCTTTATGAGAAAACTCAAAGGTCAGGGACACGGGATCTGAGGGGAGAGGAGAGATTCTGGTATAAATTCAAAACACACTGTGAAAAATAGTATGGAACAGCTCATTTCCTCTCCCAGACTGGTTTCTGTGTGATTGTCCATGATTCCAGCTGCTCCGATGGCATTTTCTGCCTGTGGGGCTGTAACAACTTGCCAGGTGCTAAGCACAACAGAAAATAATGGGAAAAGTTTCTGGATCACAGTGGAGCCTCTCAGTAGTGTCCCAAAAGTCTAGCAGTGCCCAGCACCTCTGGATGGAAACCGAGGGGTTCCAGCACAGCCCCTCTGTAGTGTTCCTCTGGAGCTGACACTTCCCAACATCCCTGACCAGGGTTTGGGGGTCCCAGCACAGGATCCTGGCATGCTCAAAGCCCTTATCAATAATCTGCTTTAATTAACCAACTCAAAAAAAGTAAGTAACACCACATTGATACAGTATGGTTCCTTTTAATTCAGTTATAGATAAATATTGCAGAATATAAAAACCTTTCTAAACCCAGAAACTCTTTTAAGATAGACAGGGCACAGCTGCAGAGATACTCTTGGGATTCAGGGGAAAAACCCAAAGTTTTCAGTCTTCAGCATCTTCCACTATGTCGTCATTGACAGCAAGCATGGCTTCAGCCTCAGGAAGACACGGGGAGTCAGGGATTTTACAGATCCTGGTCTCACCTCAGCCTTTCAGCTGGTACAATCTGCAGGGAGAGGGAAGAAAATGGGTCAGAATGGACACCGTCCTTCCAGAAAATCATCACAATTCATAAAGCATTACGTAGAGCTGTAAGAACTTCCCCAAAGGTTCACTTCCCTGCGGACTGAGGGCTCTAAGTTGAAGCACAGGCTGGACAGACTACGGGAACCCCAGAAGTAAAAGCTGCTCGGCCAATTCCATAAACATTCCAAAGTCAGGCTCCTCACCTGGTGGTGGCAGCACAAGTAAAGATCTTCCCTCCTGTGGGTTTTTTGCGATCTGCAGTGAACTGCAGGGGGGAAAAAACCAAAACCCAAGTATCTCCCACGACTGGAACAGAAAAGTGGGGAAAAGGATGGAGGGGCACTCCTGGTGTGAATAACTGGGATCCAACCTCTCCAAACCAATGGAAGCAGAGACTGGGTGACAGAGCCTTTGGGACCAGTTTGCTGGGATTCACAGGAAAACTGATGAGTTTTACTGTGGCAGTAAAGCCAAGCTGGCCAGGAGAATCTGCCTGGCAGAGGGCTCCCCACTTCCTGGGAATCTGTGTGGGACAGGGCACTGTGGTGCTGGCCATTAAAACAGTTCCTACCTGTCCTCTCACAGGGCAAGATGGTTTTTCCACACAGCAAATGTTTTTTGAATTAAGAAGATAACACTACACTCAACTGGAGAAGAAAAAAGTGAGATCTGTTAAATTTTCCTAAGCCAGGCAAAAAAGAAAACCAAATCAAACTAAAACCCAACAATAATAATGAAAAAAAAATTAAGCATATTTCAAGAGAGTTTAAATCAGAATGAGGTGACTTGAAAAGCTGTAAGACTGCAAAAATCTAATGCTGCAAAAAAAGCCTTTTCTTACATCACATTTTATCCCTGAACTTGCAAAAAGCCCCCACCAAACTAACAATTCACCTCATATAGTTATTGAGTCATTCCTGTCTTTGAGCACAAGTCCAGCTAAAGCTGTGGAGACAAGGACAACATAAGTGACTCAATGCTGTTCCTTTGGAAATCACAGGGAGGTTTTTCATTAGCTTAGGAAAATGCACACCCAGTTCAGTAGATACTGAATAGCAGGGAAGTCAGGAGATAAATGGTTTGCTTTCAGAGACAAAAATTTAAGTAATATTTACATTAAACCAGAAGTCAACAGATTGTCTGATCTGAAGTCTTTATTAAGAAAAAAAAGCCCTGGGTATCCTTTTGAGGGACGTAAAAGGAACTCCTTTGGCTGGGACACAGCCTCAGCCAGCACTGCTCCCCCACCACGCAGGCCACCCATGGCTTTCAGCTCTTCCACAGTCTTTGCAATGCCACCACAGATCCCGGAGGATCACAGGGCCAGCTTTCACCTTTGCCCTTCTCCTGCAGTTCAGCAGGCATCTCCTGTCAGACCTGCCTTTGCAGAGCAGCCACACGTGACTCCACAGTGGTCAGCCTTGTCTCCAGAACTTTGAATACCATATCCACCTGCAAAACAACCAGGCAGAGCTACTGGGTTACACACAGAATTTGATAACACAAAGAGCATGTGTGGACGCCAGAAAGGACTCAAATCTCATCTCACATCACCAATTCTTTTCATTTGACTCTTTCCCTGCTACTTTCATACTGTGACAGCTCACCCAGCTCTAACATTCACTGTCCACTTTTTCCAGCCTTGGTGTCAGAGCCACACATTCAGCTTTTGCTGGACAACCTTCAGTTTCCACAGTCAACTTCCTTACACTATTTGCTCCCAGCTCTTCCTACCTACAGTCACAAGATTTTAGTACAGCAAAACATGAACTTGATTTATGATGTTGTATTTCAATACAAAGCTACAGCAAAAGCATTAAGTCCATTTGCACAAAAGGCAGAAGAAACATGACTAAAAGTTAAGTGAAGATCTGGAGAAGTGAATCAGAACTAACTAGAAACAACATATCAAATTACTGAGACATAAATAGGAACCTAATGCTGTGCTTGATAAACAGAAAATGCTAATTACCATGAAAACTGAAGGAAAAGTTACTGAAAATCTTGCATAACACAAGATACCAATGGCACGAAGCAGACCAGTACATGCTGCAATGCACTGAATTGCTCTGGGTGAAATCAGCTGTTCTGCAGAAGCTATTGAAGCACATTAAGGTTCAACAGAGGTGATTTAAACAAAGAATGATGTAAGGTTAAATCTCACCTTTTCCAGCACATCTTGCAAGACAGCTTGCCTTTCAAGAGTAAGCGGCTCCTCATCAATAACAGCTTGCTTCCCCGGGGTCCCTAGAATGTAACTGAGATGCCACAGTTCAGATCATGCACTTCCCACTCTGAAGCCAAAAATGCCAACACAGCACTCCCCAGAACCCTGAGAGATAGCCATGGATTCTGGAGCTGCAGGATGCAGTGAAAAATTGCAGAGACACCAAGAACAGTGCAGAACTGGCTGGGAGAAGCAGCATTACTCTCCAAGAAAAGCGCCATTCTGCAGCCAGGTCAGTGCTTTAGAGAATTTAACTACCAAAAAATAAGAATTGGAATTAAGGAAAAAAAGCCAAAAGCACTGTCCAGAGCATGAGGGTGAACATCGACAGCAATACAGCAAAGTAAATGGGAACTTCAGAAAAAAACGGAGACATTAAAACTAGTTCAGGTGAACACTGTCCATTAGAACAATGCTTGCACGAAAGAACTCTGGCATAAAGCCTTGGTTCACTATATGGTTAGTGAAGAACACCTTAAGACCACTTTTAAGTGCTACAAACTGACTAAACCCAAGCACACTTTCATTTTCTAGACAGATTTTAAGACCGCTGACTGAGAGTCTCCAGCACACACTCAGTTGTCAGATTTGCCTTTGCCCCCCTTCGCAAGGACAGAGCAGATGTGGCCAGCACAGGTCAGACCCACCCCCAGTTGTGCCTGAGCCCCTCTGCCCACAGTTCCTGCGGGTAATGCTGACCTAAGGGGCTCCAGACAGGCCCATTTGTGCTTGGCTTGTGCACTCTTCTGAGCAAATGAGAAGGAACCCTCCCCTGCCCTGGACCTGGTGATATTTTCTTGGCTGGAATGCGATTTCTCATACAAAAGGCAGACCTGGCTGTTCTGGGGCGTTTTCCTAGGATTTGCCTTACACAGGTGATGTTCCTCAGAACTGAGCACTGGGATGCCAACACCAGCAATACAGAAAACCACTGTGGGACAGAGCAGCAAGAAAAGCAACCTCTAGACTTCCCAGAGCTGTAACAGGAGCCCCCTCAGTGCAATGCCTGGTGAGTGAAGTGGAGCTGGCAGGCTGACCCATAAACATTCTGTTATTTACCTTTCAACAGAGTCAACATTGAAACAGAACAAATCTCTCTTGTAGTCGAGGTTCCTTGAGGTGCACCTGTAGATGCTGCCAAGTGTCTTTGAGCAGCCAGAGCAGAATAAGGTTTCTACTACGCTGTAAGTAAGAAAAAACATTGATTCAGAAGAAAATAAAAGGAAGCACCTCACCCCATCCTTTTCCTTTAAAAAAAAACAAACCATCATGCACTACATTTTTTTTAAGCATTCGTCCTTGCTTTACACAGTGTAAATTATGAACCCTCATCTTTCAGCCTGAATTTGCCACAGCTCCTCAGGCTGACTGACCTCAGCAAGACCACCAGAATCACTAAATTATGGTAGGGACCTTAAAGCTCACCCCATCCCACCCCCAGCCACGGCAGGGACACCTTCCACCATCCCAGGCTGCTCCAGCCCCTATGTCCAGCCTGGCCTTGGGCACTGCCAGTATCCAGGGGCAGCCACAGCCGTGCCAGGGCCTGCCCACCCTCACAGGGAAAAACTTCTTCCTGATATTTAATCTAAACCTGCCTTCCTTCATCCTAAGGCCATTCCCCTTGTCTGTCGCTGCCGGTCCTTGTGAGCAATCCCTCTGCCTTAGGCCACAAGCGGCTTGTACAAACCCCCCGAGGAATGCTCCAGGGCTCTCGGGGGCACACCAGCACTCCGGGCCCCGCACCGGGCTTCTCCTCAGCGCCTTCCCGGGAACCCCCGCCTCCCCCGGGGCTGTGCCCAGCCGCGACCGGCCCTCACCATCCGCACTCGCCGGGGAGGTTGGAGATCTTGCGCTCGGGGTCCACGGCGACGCTGGCGGCCATACCTGCAGCGGGAAGGAGGGAAGGAGGGAGGGAAGGAGGGAGGGAAGGAGGGATGGCGCCGGGCGGCGGCGGGGCCGGCACTCACTGCGCAGCAGGATGCAGCCGCTCTCCTCGTCGTTGGACACCCAGCTGGAGGTGTCGCCCACGGGCCGCCTGCAGCCGGCGCACAGGAACACCATGGGCATGGGGGCCGCCTCCGCCCGCCGCCGCTCGGCCCGGCCCGGCTCCAGCAGCGACAGCGAGTACTCCAGCGCCGGGCACAGCGCCAGAGGGTCCTGCCCGACCGACATCGTCTTCGAGTCGCCCGCCGAGGGAGCGGCAGTGACACCGGACATAGCCCTCGAACAGCCCGCCAAGGAAGCGGGCGCCGCCCCCGACATGGCCCCGGAACCGCTCCGGGGCCCGGCCCGCGCCGCCCTCACGGCGCGGCTGCCCCGGAACCGCTCCCGGCGCCGGCCCAGCGCCGCCCGTGGCGCCTTTAACCTCCTACGGTCACGGCGCCGCAGCAAAGGCTGTGGTCATTCCAGTACATCGTTTTCATATGAAGCGTTTTATCGAGTCACTCCTAATTCAGAGAATCTGCTGAGCCGGAGTGACCCACAAGGACCACCCAGTGCCACCTTGTCCCTGCACAGACAGCCAGCAGTCCCACCCCGGGCACCCCTGGCAGCGCTGTGCAAACGCCCCTGGAACTCTGTGGGGCCCTGCCCATCCCTGGGGAGCTGGGCAGCGCCAGCACCCTCTGGGGAAGAGCCTTTCCCTGCTCTCCAGCCTAAACCCCTCCAGACACAGCTCCAGCCGTTCCCTCGGTCGCTGTCACAGGGAGCAGCGCCCGGAGCTGCAGCCCCGGTGAGCTCTGGCCTCCGTCTCCTGCAGGCTGAAGAGGCCGAGTGCCCTCAGCCACTCCTGGTGTGGCCCCTGCAGACCCCAGCCCTTTCCATCCAGACACATTCGGGAATGTTTTCCAGCCCGGCTGCTCAGGAACAGTGCACTGCTGTGAGAGAAGGGTTTGTGATCCAGCTGGCACTTGTCCATCCTGTCCCTGGGTTACAGGGCACCCATCTCAGTTTAAAACATCCTGGGGAATAACATGAGTCTCCAGCAGGAAGCAAGGATTGCATTTTCAGGGCTGCTCTTACATCTCTGCCATAGATTAACGCTCGTTGCCACTAGATGTTTTCAGTCCCAAGGCAGTCCTTGAGCTGCGGGACCCCAGAGCGATTGGCACAGGCACCAGTTGTGCAATTCTCTTTCTGAGGGCGCTGAAGTACAATGAGGCAAAGTAGTGGGTCGGAGTTCTGAGCTGGTTTATCAGGCACCACTGACATGGCTAACGCAACAAACTCCTCTGACTATTTCTGGTCTTATGAATACTACTGGGATTACATAGATCCAATTCCAGTAGATGGAAGCAAGTTGAAGGTTAATAAATGTAAGTATTGTGGAGTGGTAGGTGCTACTGTAGCACGGGGAAAATGTTGCGTAGCTTGTCTCACTGACCTGGTTTTGTTTCCTTGCAACAGAGTCCATGCCAGTGCCTGGTTTGTGTGAATGGGTGTTTGCCTTCAGGCTGGATAATTACTAACAAACCCTCTGGGCTTTATTTTACAGTATCTGAGGCTATAAGACTGCTGACACTAATTCTTGTTTACAAGGGCAGATTTTTTTATGAGTCATTTGCTAAGGGGAAATGTGATGACTTGTGCATCTGTATTGTGGGGTGCTAGCTACCTGTGTGCTGCTGTCACCAAAGTTCACTGAAGGAGCAGAGGTTTTCATAAAAACACTGTGTTTTCATCCTGGGACAAGGCTGGCATTGCAACTGGTAAGCATTCACTTTTAGTATAGGAAATGTATGTTTCCACTAGCCAGGAACAATAAGCTGCAAACATATTCTTTGACCTTCCCTCCCATCCCTGAAGATGCCTGAAACTGTTCAGATGTGAATTCAGAGACTAAAATTGTTTTTCCCGAGGTTATTACAGTGAAATTATGATATATTCCAGGAAAATGTGATTGCCTTTCAGAATATCTTAATGTCTCTCTCACTAACAATGCAAGAAACTGCCTTTCTGATGGTGAAGGCTGAATTCTGTGTTAGGAGCTGCTTGTCCTTCGCTTGCTTGGACAGCAGTAGCAAAAAGGAGCAGAAACTTGCTCTGCACCACCTCTGGAAAAGCTTTTCTGTGCTTTCAGATCAGCCGAGGGTTTACTGCCTCCAAACTTAGAGCACCACACCTTAAAGAAAGTGGTGTGAGTATCCACATCCCTCCATACAGAAAATCTTGCTCTCCAATGCTGCAGAGCAGCACTTGGTGCTGCCAAGACCAGCCAAATTATGAGCAGCTCCTCTGATTCTCTTAGTTTAAAGTTAGGGCAGATGATTACCCCCAACTTCCAACAGGGAAACCCCAAACTGCTTAGCTAAGCTAGATGTAAGTCTCACTGGCATAGCAAAACCCAAAAATCAGGAATAAACCTTTCCCCTGTTTTCTCCTTAATAACCTTTTTCTACTATTTGGATATTACCTGGTGCATTACAGAGGTGGCATTTGTGTTATAGCACTTCCCTCCCTGGCAGTTGGTAGGGAATTTTTCTTCAGCTGTCAGTGTTCTTGAAATTTGTAGAAACTGCTTCTGAGACAAGATGCGCACTCTCTGTTAAATTTAATTTAGATTTGTTGACAGTTTTGTGAAGGAATAGAGAGTGCATCCTCTTGGTACTATTATTCTTCCTTCTCCAAATACCAGTGGGAGAACAGTGGGTTACAAGTTCTAATCAAAACACCAAGGGAAACAATTCCACAGCTGCTTGGGATATTTCACTGTTTTGAGTAAAAGTACCAGTCAAGCAATGAATATACTTTATCTGTCTTTGCACAATATTTACATTCTTAGGCCTCCAGAAGCTGCTGCTGGGATTATTGGCTCCATGTGCTCAGGGCCATTGCTGGGGCAGCCCTAGGGAATTGCACAGTCACCATAACCCTGCCATGGGATTGCAGTTCCCTTGTTCAGTTTTGCCTGCTAGGGGTTTTTTTTTTTATTCTTTTAATATGAAACAGAGACCTGAATCTCTGCACTTCTTTTCCTCTGTTACGTGGCTGGTCCCTGAAACTTTCTGAGACTGAATTTGTCTCATAAAAATGAATCTAAACCCAGATAAAAAGCCACGATCTTGCTTTCTATTTGTAATGTTGTGCATGTCTCTCAATTTTGTATGAAAATAATTGAAAATCTTAACTGGCCCATGACCTAATAGGTTATTCAAAAGCATGCACACACACATGCACAACAGATGATGGTAAAATTTAGCAATAGGAAAGCTTTTTGTAGATTGGTAAAATATGAAAATAAGTTATTCCAGTTTAAAAAAAAAAAAACCTCCAAAAAACCCAAAAACCCAAACAAACACAAAACCCAAACAAAAGCAAACAAACAAACAAACAAAAAACAACTAATTGCAGAATTAGAATTTAAACCCGGGAAATTTTGCTCAAGCTCCACCTGAGCCCTGGAGCCAATATATTTAGCTTCACTGAATTCCATGAAATCTATTAAAACTGTTTTTAAAAGATAAAGCCAAAATAGCTCTGGCAGGGAATTCTATAAATCCACACTCTTAATTTCTGTCCCAATGGTGTGGCACACTTCAACACTTCGGGCTTTTCAAAATAAGCTGCACCTCCCCACTGATAATTCTCAGCAGCCCAGCAAAAACTCAGGTTTCTGGTAAGGGTGCAGCTGGGCCAGCTCTAGTTTTGGGTTTAAAAGGAGCTGGGCTAATTCCCTTAATCTCTCTGTGGCTTTGATGGCAACACATACCAAACTTTTTCACAAAGAAACACTCAATCAAACATCCTGGACCTGTTTCAAAGGACACAATGTTTTCTGTACTTCCAGAGGGAAGATTTATTTTATCTTGGTCAATATTTGTCTCTGGAGTCAGTGACCCTTCTTTCTCCACCTAATCTGAAGTGAGTCACCGGCTGTGGATCCAGGCGGGGCACGCAGACTTCCCAAGGCCAGCCCCACAGCAGCACAGGGCCCCAGCAAGGAGCTTTTGTGGAACGGTGCCGAAGGTGCCGTGGGGGCGGGAGCGGGTTCTCAGGGAGCCCAGGGCTCAGGCAATGAGCCTGGCACAGCCCTGAAGCCTCCATGGAGGAGCAGCCCCCTCTGCTCCCCCAGGCACCACACCAGCTGAGGACACGCTCTGGCCCTGGCAGCCCCGTGTTCCTCAAAGGAACCGCGTGCTCCTGGCAAAGCACCTTGCACTGTTCTGAGTGGCTGCAGGGGCCCTGAGCAGGGCAAGGGGCACCTTCTGTCCCACTGCTGTGCTCGAGGCTCACCAGCACTGTGCAACACTGCTGCTTCTCCTGGTGTAAAATGCTTTCAGGGCTGGAATTCCCTCCCTGAGGGCCTCTCCCTCTTCCTGCACTGTGGCTGTGTAACAGGGACCACGTTCAGTTATCTGCACAGGTCTAGGCACCAGAACACTCCGGAGTGTTTGGAGTGTTCCCTAGGGCTTTTCCCAGCCCCATCCCCATGGCCATACTCTGTTAGGAGGTTCCCAAGACCTTTAACAAATTGGCACTTAGACTCCTCTCTCTGAAAGGAGAAACGGATCAGAAGGCTCACCTTTCCTCTTGCTGTGTTTCATTTCTGCCGTGCGAAAAGGGCATGTGACAGAATCCCTCTGCTGTGCCCACAGACTCCATCGTCATCGCCTTCTGGGTGGGCCTCGCTGCCTTCGTGACCTTTCTTTTCCTTGTTCTGCTGTGTATGTCCTGCTCTGGATCCACGCCAGCAAAGTGAGTATAACCAGAGGCAAAGTGAGCATAACCAGAGATAACATGAGCATAACCAGAGATAACGTGAGCATAACCAGAGATAACGTGAGCATAACCAGAGATAACGTGAGCACAACCAGAGATAAAAGTCAGTACAACCAGAGATAAAGTGAGTATAACCAGAGATAAAGTAAGTAGATACTGGCATGGAAAAATAGCCTGTGGGAAGCATTCACTGCCTCCAGTGATCCAGCACTGACACAGAACGTTTAAAACTGCACAGAGGTGAAACTTTTTCTGTCAGTATTTGGTTGGAGGGCCTCTTGACCCACTGCTCCTCCTTTTCTGATCAGGAAAATTCAGCTCAGCAGGCTGGGCAGAGATTTGGGATTAGGTCACAAACAAGCAGAGGGAAACAGTGGTCAGAAGGAGCACTAATATTCTCATTTATTGGCACACTTGGGCCTCTGGCATGCTCACAAAAGGTAACAAAAACAATAACAAAAAGGCAGTTTACCCAAATAAACCACAAAGCAGGAGGCAGACTAACCACACAACAAACATGAAAATGGACATGAAATTGCAGGGTAACAGAGGCATGTTACCAACAATTTACTGTTCCTAAAAAACTGGCAGGAGAAGTCTGTGTACATGAAAATCTCAGACTGCTTGCAAGACTTAAACAAAGTATTGATTTTTAAAGTTTTTCATCATGTTACTGAGCAAAATACTTGGCTTAAAATGCACATATTTATCTCTCATGTATTCAATTTTGGCCATCAAAGGAGCCATTGTGAACAAGGAAAGTCTAGAAATGTTTTCTGGAGTGCCCAGAAATCATTAATGAAAAACAGCATTCAATGAGATTTGTTTAGGCTTTGAAACCATCCTATGTTATCACTTTCCTAGGCTTCTAACCTACTGTGAGAAAACAATTTTAGGGCTGAAGAAACTATTAAACCCAGTCACAGACAAAACTTGCCCTTTTTGGTTGAGTTCTGTTTGTTTGTTTCCTAAGCCCCATTCAATTCCACTCCTCCCGATTCCAGCACCGAAACCCAGTGAAGTGCTGGAAAGAAGCCACAAGTGTGAACCTGCCCCCCCTGCCCTGTCATCCCCTGTGCTGTGTCACCCTCCCGCCGCCCTTGGCATGACAATCATCCAGTGTCTGTATGGAAACCTCACGTCTCTTTCCTGGTGATAATCCCGATACTCACCCAGCCAGCGCCTGCTCACGTCACCGGTCAGGGCTGGAGAGCTTTCACCTTCATCCTTTCTGTGCTCATCCATCTCTGCCGAGCCCAGGCACGGGCAGGACCCCTGTGCTCTCCCAGCTCACCCTGGAGAGAGGAGGCAGCTGCTCTGGGCACCCTGGGCCAGGGCCTGCCCACCCTCCAGGGAACAATTCCTAATTCCCAATATCCCATCCAGCCCTGCCCTCTAGCAGTGGGAGCCATTCCCTGTGTCCTGTCGCTCCATCCCAGTCCCTCTCCAGCTCTCCTGGAGCCCCTTCAGGCCCTGCAGGGGCTCTGAGCTCTCCCTGGAGCCTTCTCCTCTCCAGGTGAGCACCCCCAGCTCTCCCAGCCTGGCTCCAGCCCTGGAGCAGCTCCAGGGCCTCCTCTGCACTTGTTCCAACAGCTCCACATATTTCTTGTGCTGGACGTGAGGGCTGGGGCAGCTCTGCAGGTGGGGTCTCACCTGAGTGGAGGAGAGGGGCAGAATCCCCCCCACACCTCTTTGGATGCAGCGTTGATGCAATTTTGGCTATGCGTGACACCCATCTCCTCCCCCAGTGGGTAACACCAAGGGTTAACTCCAGAGCAGAGCTCCTGGTCCTCACCTGCACAGAAACCAGCCCTGCCAGGTGTCCTCCGAAAGGCCACAGCTCTCCTCACTCAGGCACAGCTGAATCCTGAGGCACGGAAAGCTCCTGGACGTGAATCCATGGTCTGATTGCACCAGACTCTTCCCTGCAATCCCCAAGGGTTTGGTGCCAGTTTTGGTGGGTGAGTTTGGGAGAGGGGGAAGGCTGATGCCTGTCCAAGCCCTGCAGGGAGGGATCCATGTCCCAGTCCCTTTTGTCAGCAGTGCACCATCCCACAGACATAAGACAGAAGGTCTGGAGCATGGCACCACTGATTTCAAACCCATCTGCCTGCCAAGGCAGCTGATGATCGCCCTGCTGGGATGGAGAGCATTAACATTTGTTTCAATGGTGTGTATAAACATCCAAAATGAAAGACTTTTCCAGCTGTATCTTAGCTCAGCTTTAGTTCTGTGATTTTGCCTGGGCCGAGGTCAGTCGCAGCACTGCCTAAGAGTGACCTGGCCTGACCAGGTGGGTCTTTGGGTACTGGGACACTGGAACTCTTCCACCCTCCTCCAACCTCTCTGCTGTTCCAGGGGTGTTTAACAATTAACAGAGCAGGCCAGAGCTCTCCTCAGACAGTCCCAGCTCTCTGGAATGCAAGTTCTCTAGCTGATTTTAAAGTATGGATAGCTAGCTGATGGTATTTGGCTGCTTGATAGACAGGAAAGAAAACATCCTGTTTTGGTAAGAATTATTTTTTGTCTTGCTTCTGTCAAACAAAAAGGAAAGATGTCTTGAATACACCTACAGCTTAGCAAAGACAATTCCAAGCCTACCTTCCTGTGCTGGGCCTGCTGCTGAGACTCGGCGGCTTTGTTTCTGCTTTTTGAATTACTCTGCTCGGTTCGGCTGCACTCGGCTTGGTTCGGCAGAGCTCGGCTGAACTCTGAGGGCGGCGCGGCCTCACGTTCAACACACGAGGCTCGGTGCTGCCCAGCCATTGCCCTGTCAGGAAAATTAATCCACAAACACCATAGGTTTATGTCCAAAAGGAGACACAAGAGTCCTGTAACTTTACTGGCATAAAGGGAAAGGCCATGGCATTCCCCATGGGGTCACCCAAGATGGGGGAGGACGCA
Organism: Passer domesticus; assembly: GCF_036417665.1. Taxonomy (NCBI): domain Eukaryota; kingdom Metazoa; phylum Chordata; class Aves; order Passeriformes; family Passeridae; genus Passer; species Passer domesticus. Next base: position 50,824 of record NW_026990184.1, read on the forward strand.
GCCTCATTTTTATCCTGATTTCTCGGATGTGTTTCCTTCCCTCTGTGTTCCCCATTGGCTGAGGTATTTGAGAGGTACAAACTTCCCAAATTTCCTAATACGGACGGCTTTCTGATGTGCACCCCCCCCCCCTTCTTCTTTGTGTCCGTGTTCTTTTCCTTCAAATCCAGGAATTCAGCACAGGCTTGGGTGAGCAGCAGTCTCTGCCAGTTAGTGGAATTCCTCTGCAATTTACGGTTCTAATTCGTTACTTTTCTCACCTATCAGTACTTGGGTGTGTCTACCAGCAGACCCACAGTTTGTTTGTAAAGACACCTCCTTCTCATTCCTTCCAGCACGACCACGAACGGGAGCGCGGGGTCGAGCAGGAGCTCATTAGGCTGTGACTGCAGGCGCGCTAATTAATGGCCATGAGAGCACCCAGGGCAGATCCTGGTGCAAGGACGGAGCTTGCCAGCGGAATGTGTTGGAATCCCTCTGCGATCCCAGCCGTTTGAAGTTTGGGAATGCTGCGGGACATGCTCAAGGCGTCAGTAATGTTTTTTCAAAGAAACCCACCACGGAGTGGTGGAAGAAAACAATAAACAATATTGCCTATTTACTGTCAGTGTCTTTGCCTTTTGTGACGTTGGCCGGCTCCACGGGGGTAAATTAACTTCAGGAGGAGCTTCTGCTGCTGTTCTTGCTCGTGTGTTGGAATACAGCAGGGTCCTTGTCACTTTACACATCAGGAAATACAAATTCAGCAGAATTTCAGTTCGGCTGAGCTCGGCTGCGCCTGTACAGGTTCGGCTGAGCTCGCTCGGTTCGTGTGAACTGGGATCGGTAAGATTGGATGCGCCTCGGTTCGCCATACTTCGGCTAGATTCGGCAAAGTCGCTTCGGCTCGGCGAAACTCGGAGCCGCTCGCTCCGTTCCCCTCAGCTCGGCTCGGCTCGGCTCCCTGAGGGCGGCGCGGGCCGGGCCGAGGCGCTGTCGGGAAAGCGGCGCCGGTTCACGTTAAACACGCAGAGCTCGGTGCTGCCCGGCTGCCGTGTCCCGCGGGCGGCCCGGGGTGGGCAGGAGCTCATTAGGCAGTGACTGCACTCGCGCTAATTAATGGGCACGACAGCAGGGGGTCTGGTTCGGCGGAGCTCGGTTCGGTTCATCCAACCGCGTAAGGCTCACCTCGGTTCGCTCGAGGTCGTAAGGCTCGGCTGGTCTCGCCTTGGTTCGGCTCAGCTCGTTCGATTCGGCTGAAGGCGGCGACGGTCGGGTCTCTTCAAATAAACTCGGCTGCATTCGGCTTGTTCGGCTCGCATGTTCGTCTACACTCGGCTTGTTTCGGCTCTTCGGCTAAACTCGGCAATTATCGGCTCTTCGGCTGAACTCGGCAATTATCGGCTATTTTTCGGCTCTTCGGCTAAACTCGGCAATTATCGGCTCTTCGGCTAAACTCGGCAATTATCGGCTATTTTCGGCTCTTCGCCTAAACTCGGCAATTATCGGCTATTTTCGGCTCTTCGGCTAAACTCGGCAATTATCGGCTATTTTCGGCTCTTCGGCTAAACTCGGCAATTATCGGCTATTTTCGGCTATTCGGCTACACTCGGCAATTATCGGCTAAATTCGGCTATTTTCGGCTCTTCGGCTAAATTCGGCTATTATCGTCTAAACGGGATTTTCCCGCTTTTTTTTTGCCGCCCTCTTGAGAAGGTCAAGCGAGTCCGCGACACGGTACTCCCAAGATGGCGGCCGTGAGAGGACCTCGGCAAAGAGAGGCGTTTCGCCAATGCCTGTTAGCAACCCGCCGAAACACGCCCGCCCGCGGCGCCACTGAGCCCACAGTCCGTGTCCACAGCACTTGAAACGCCACAGAAAATCCTACCGGGCCGCGCCGGCGCCAGGGTGGTGTGCGGGCAGTCAAGTAGACGTACCGGGGGGGGTCCTCGATTTTCCCGCTCTTTTGGCCGCCCTCTTGAGAAGGTCAAGCGAGTCCGCGACGCGACGCGACACGCCACTCTCAAGATGGCGGCCACGAGAAGCCCTCGGTAGAGATAGAGGCGTCTATACTAAAGCCTGTCGAAGCCCGCCACAAACGCCACCGCCCGCGGCGCCGCTGAGCGCACAGCCCGTGTCCACAGCACTTGAATCGCCACAGAAAATTCCTCCGGGGCCGCGCCGGCGTCGGAGCGGCGTGAGGGCAGCTCAATAGACACACCATGGGCCTCATTTTTCCCGCCCTTTTCGCCGCCCTCTTGAGAAGGTCAAGCCGGTCCGCGACACTACGCGTCACGCCACTCTCAAGATGGCGGCTGCGAGAAGCCCTCGGCAAAGGGAGGCGTCTATACTCAAGCCTGTCAGCGCCCGCCACAAACGCCACCGCCCGCGGCGCCGCTGAGCGCACAGCCCGTGTCCACAGCACTTGAATCGCCACAGAAAATTCCTCCGGGGCCGCGCCGGCGTCGGAGCGCCGTGCGGGCAGCACATTAGACACACCATGGGCCTCATTTTTCCCGCCCTTTTGGCCGCCCTCTTGAGAAGGTCAAGCCGGTCCGCGACACGACGCGACACGCCACTCCCAAGATGGCGGCCGGGAGAGGCCCCCGGCAGAGAAAGGCGTTTTCGCCTATGCCTGTCAGAAACCCGCCGAAATACCTCAGCTCTCGGTGCCGTTGAGCCCACAGCCCGTGTCCACAGCACTTGAATCGCCACAGAAAATCCCGCCGCTGCTGCTCTGGCCTCGGGGTGCCACGCAGGCAGTCCAGTAAACGGACGGAGGTCCTCGACTTTCCCGCTCTTTTTTGCCGCCATCTTGAGAAGGTCGAGCGCGTCCCGGCCGAGCCCCCCCCACGCCGTCGGCCGCTGCAGCAGCGCGGCACAGAGAGGCGTTTTCGCCGCCGCCCCTCGGCTGCCTGTCGGGAGGCTGCAGTACCGCGCTCTAGCCACAAGGCGGCGGCGCTGCCGCCCGCCTCAGCCGGGGGGAGCTGCAGTACCGCGCTCTGGCCACAAGGCGGCGGCGCTGCCGCCCGCCTCAGCCGGGGGGAGCTGCAGTACCGCGCTCTGGCCACAAGGCGGCGGCGCTGCCGCCCGCCTCAGCCGGGGGCGCCGCACGCCGCGGGGCTGCGGGCGGGGCGGGGCGGGGCGGGGCTAAAACGAACCGGGGGGATCCCCTCCAAAACCTCTTCTAAAATAAATGCCCCAAAACAACCCGGAAGGGGGAAAAAAATCCCTGCCTCTAACCCAATAAGAAGCAAAATTAAGACCTCTTTCTTTTAAACAATATTTAAATTTTTTTTCATATTTATATTCACATTTATATTCATAATGTATATTGGTGTAAATGTAATTTATACTCTATATTACTTATTTATATTTCTAGTTTTGTACATATCTTTATATATCGATTATATATTTATATATTTCGATTTATATTTGTATAATGCTTATATTGTGTAAAATAAAACCCCTACCTCTACCCATATAAAAACAAGGACTTTTCTTTCACACTGTATTTCAATTTTTTTAATTTGTATTTTTCATATTTATATTCACATTTACATTTAAAATGTATATTGATGCATAGTGTTATTTGTATTATATATTACATCTCTACCATAAAGATATATAAATATCTTTATATAAATATAAACTATTTATATATTTTATAAATATAAAAAATATAAACAAAAATATCTATCTTTATATATTGATTATATATTTCCATATTTGGAACTATATCAAAATAATATGTATATTCATATTATCTAAAATAAAACCCCTGCCTCTAACCAAATAAAAACAAAAAAGCCCTTTCTTTTAAATTATATTTAATTATTTTAATATTTATATTCTTCATAATTATATTCACATTTGCGTTTATAGTTTATATTGATAAATTACGTTTATAAATATATATAATACACATCATCATGTAATATAACTTTTTTACTTTTATTACATATCACAAGTACTGCTAATACTTCTATTCACTTAAATTTTTAATTTTTATTTATATCTTTAGGTATTTATGATGTGTTTCTACACTTAGATATCTACCGTTATTTTCTTTATATTTATATTTTTTATAATAAAACCTCTGCGTATTGCCAAATAAAAACCAAAAACCCCCTTTCATTTAAACTATATTTAAATGTTTTTATATTTATATTTTTCATCTTTACATTGACATTTACGTTTTTAAGTGGTTATATATTACATTATTATATATTGAGATTCTATATTTAGATATATAATAAATATTACATATAATATGTTATAATTAAATAAGACATACACTATAATTTGTACTTTGTATTGTGTCGATTTATATTATTTTGTATTTATTTATATTTAGATACATCGTGTATAAATGTATATATTTATATACATAGTATATATTTATATACAATATTTTCCCCCTTCCACTTAAAATAGAGCACAGAGATTCTCCGTCACCCCTGTGATACCCCTAATACCCTGGAAAAGGCAGGTTTTCATTTCACCAATACCCTTAAAACCACGAGTGAAGGGGGATCCCCCACCAGTTCAAACACAGACAATAATGGAATTTTAATTTCTTTTTTTTTTTTTTCCCTGGGGGCACCGGGGAGGGATTGGCAAGATGAAATTGCAAAGGGAAAGGAGAAAAGTCCCCGCTACAAATCCACACGAGCTCACCTGTTCGGCTGCTGCTTCCCGGCACGGAGCTTTGTTCCTCGGCACCTCCTTTGAGCAATGCTCCACGCACCCAAGTGCGTATCCAGGTGTTCCCCCAGACCCTCGGAGAAGCTCTCGGCGTCCTTCCACGAGACAGCGCCGGGAGCCCCCCATAAACCCCTCTGCTCAGCAGCTCCAGGCAAAAGGGAGCTCAGGCACCCAGCATGACCCCGCTCATTCGCCACCCACCTGCTCCCCCACCGCCGTGTGGCTCCCTCTCCTCGGGACCTTGGGGTGCCCCAAATGACATCAGAGCCCCGAGTGTTGACCCCCCTTTCCCCACCCCCAAAGAAGGCACCGAGCGAGTCAAACTGCCCTGGAGAGCAGCGCAGCGCTTCCTTCAAGCCCTTTCCACACGCACATCCCCCCAGAAAGGGACTCCGCCGCACCAAGAAAGGGGGGGCAGCCCCCAGAAGGGCTGAAGTTCCTCCCCAGCCTCGCTGTCACCCCCGAGGGGCAGAGACAGGGAGCGGCAGGGACGGCTCGGCACAGAGCGGGGCCGCTCTCAGCGGCATGTCGGGAGAGCCGCAGGTCCGGCAGTGTCGGGCGCTGTGTCTGAGCGGCACGGGGGGATCCGCCGAGAGCTCCGGCCCCGTGCGGGGACTCCTGCAGGGGCCGAGGGGCGCCGGGCTCCGGCCCTCTGGGCTTTATTCTCCGGCGCCCCGAGCCCCGCGGCCGCGGGGAAAGAACGAAAGGGGGAACAGGAAGAGAGGAGCGATAGCAGGGTAGGGAGGGAGGTCGGACTGGGGAGGAAAGCGGGAGGGGAAGGGAAATCCCGAGAGAAGGAGAAGAGGGACCGTGGACAGAGGAGGGAGAGAGAAGGGGAATAGAAGGAAGTAGCGGGCTAGGGACAGGACAGGAAGGAGCTGAGTTTGGGGGGGCAGAGGGGAATGCGGGCAGGAGGAAGGACGGGTAGAGAGAGGGACAGGAGGGGAAGCCTCACAGAACCCCGAGCCCACCCGGCCGTGCCGGGGATGCTGCGCTCGGCGGAGCTCGGTTCGGTTCGGCTGCACCCGGGTCTTCGGCTAAATTCGGCTATTATCGGCTAAACTCGGCTATTATGGGCTACGCTGGGCTCGCTTCGGCAGAACTCGGAGCCGCTCGCTCCGTTCGGCTCGGCTCGGCTCCGTTCGGCTCGGCTCGGAGCCGCCTCACGTTCAGCGCGCGCAGATCGCTGCGCTCCTGCAGCCGGGTCCCAAGGGCGGCCCGGCCGTCGCACGGAAACCCCCCCAAGCAAGATTAGACAAAGCAGCTTCTGTGTTAAACCCTTTATATCCCATAAGGAGAAAACTGCTCTACCTCATCTTTTTCCACTCATTTTTCTTTGATTTCAAAATCAGAGTTACGAAAACCTACTCGAGAACAATATTTAGTAAGTAATCAATAAAGTAATCCTGTAAATTTCATAACCTGAAGAAAAAGTTATACCTGTTTCCACAAAAAATAAATACACGAGATTGCTGCTCACTGTGTCAAAACTTATTTAAAATACACCAAAAAAACCCTACATAAATAGTTCCACAACCAAAACAAAACACATAAGCAACCCTAACTAAAACCACGCATCCAGTGTTCATCAGTCACCAATCCTAAAAATCCATTTTCTACATATATTGTTAGTATACCTCTTAACACCTAACCTTATCCCTCACAAACTTTAAATTGTAAATCAGTAAATCCTATACATCACAAACTCTTGAAATACAATTTATACACTCTTGTCCAAATTACAGTTAAGCCACAACAATTAAAATTACTAAAATCATTACAAAAAAATACTTGTATAATATTAGTTACAAAAAAAAACCCAAACAAAAAACCACAAAACCACAAAGAAGTTGCCTCAAAGTGTCAAAAACATAATTTAAAACAATTAACACGACTAAGACCAACATAATAATAGATCAAAAAAAATAAATAATCACTTGAACAGAAATTTACTCCTCAAGATCAATTCCCACAAGAGCCATGAACCGGGTCCGCTGGCCAGTTGCTGAGGGAGTCTCGGCGTAATACCACTGGAACGCCTAAAGCACACAAACGAGAACGGAGCCTAAGAGTTGCACCAGAAATCGAGACCTGAGCAATACCACCTGCTTCCGTCCACCAGTCTCTGCTCACCTTGCCCACTTACCTGACTGCTAAAGTCCGGCTTTACTTCCTAAAAACAAGGACGAACAATAATGCTGTAACACAGAGTCACCGTGTACGCTTCTTCTGCAAAGACAAACAGAGACTGACCTGAGCCCCTCAGCACTGTGGGGCTTGTTCTTTACCTGGCCTAAGAGGGGTCACCTCTTGCACATCCTCGCCTCCAGAGCTGACTCCAAAATTGTGGGGGGATAGAAATATAAGAAAATATAGTGCAGAAAATAATCTCACGCCTAAGGAGCTGCAGCTGGGCCAATTACCAAAGATTAGGAACAGGCCTGACCTTAACAGGCCACAGCTGTGACCAGTGAGGAGAAGAGTGCTATAAAAGAGGGGGTTGGCTGGTTGAGAAGGCAAATGGAGCTAGTTGCTACTTTGTGAGGAAGAAAGAGTTGGTGCTCTGAGGGGCTGCCCATGAGAGAACACCAAGGTATGAAACTTTTGCAATAAGGTAACAACAAAAAAGTTCTCCCAGTACCTCACTTTCATTCCCCCCTGCATGTCACAGCCCTCGACTTATCTCTCGAGCATCCTGGGATGAGAAGCCACGTCTGCTGCAAAGGAAGGCCGCCTCTCTCGCTGGCAATTTCCTGCAGTCACCGGGCTGTGGTCCCTTGGTCACGGCTACAATCAGGAACGCCAAACGTCACTGCACCATCTTAGCCGCACAGCTGCCAAAACCCAGCAAGCCTGCTACTCACCATTCTCCTAAGGACGCCCGGCTCCTCGGCCCTCAGAGGCCGACCCTTGCAGAGCTGCGCTCTTCGCAGCAGTCTCACCATTGAACCAACCAACCATGGCCACAGTCAAGGTTGTGAGCTTCCCTGGCTGTGGGCTACAGGCATCCCTGGGTGGGCTGGGAGGGAATCCCCCGGTTATCCCTGGGGGTGTACCTGTGAACCCTAACCCTCCACTACTGCACCCTGCTTAGGGTTAGCATTACAGTTACTGCGGGCACTTGTGGGGGTTCTGCCCTTGTCCTCCTTTAGGGTTGCTGTTTAGGGTATGGGCTGGCATGAGGTGAGGGCTGGTACACCTGTATTCTGCCTTATATCCCAACCTGTACCCCTGATATTCACTGTGTGCTCTCTAGCCCTTGAGTTGTTCCTCTCTAAAGTCTCTCTCTGACACTGTCAAGCCCACCTGATATTTGTTCCTTTCTTCTCAGTCTCTCATTTACTGTTTCTGGCCCCTGGCATCTGTATATCACCCTGGAGCCCCGGCTTTGCTGTTTGAGATGCCCCTCTGCCTCTCAGCTGCTTGCGTGGTGTTTAAGGTAAGGGCTAGGGCAGGGGTGAGGACTGATGTACCTCTACCTTGTATCCTAACCTGTACCCTGTATTTTTGCTGGGCCCTCTCTCTGTTCCTCAGCTTGTGACCTGCCACCCTCGAGCCCACCTGCTTAGCGCTGCCTCCCAGGTTATTCCCACCTTTTTTCTTTTGGTCGAGTGCAGCTCTGAGCGCTGTGATGGCGACCGGCTCTCCTGCTCACCGTCGCTGTATGGTCAAACATGTGGCCGGGAACAGCCATCTATATCATCTATATCCATGTATCTATATCTATGTATCGATAATCTGTCTCTGTCGCCGGGAGCGGCGTGGCCTGCTGATTATTACACGGTAATGAGGGGGCGGGGCGATGTGCCGATGTAATGAGGCGCGTGGGCGGGGCGAAGGGACGTGCTGGTGTTTAGGACGAGGGATGGGTACTGCCGTACAGGGGGGGATGGAGCGATTGGAGCAAAGTTCTCCGGAGCCTCCCAACAAATCCTCCTGCCTGACAAAACCCCGGCCCCAGCGCGGTCTGCACCCAAAACTTGGTGATGAACATTGCCTTGGAGACTGGACGGGACCACGGCAAAAAAGAAACCAGCTGGGAGGGGGACAAAAGGAAGCTCAGCAGGGCCGGGGAGCGGGGGGCTGCGGGCAGTACCGCGGGCTGCGCTCCCGCCCCTGTCCCGCCCGTGTCCGCCGCGCAGCGCTGAACGCGGGGGTCGCTCCCTGCCGTGCCAGCGGCGGCTGTGCCGGGAACGGGGAAAAATCCCCTTGGCTCGGGCAGCTGTGGAGCCTGCCTCTGAAACAGACCCTGCTGGGCCACGCGAGCGGCTGGGGCTGGTGGGCTTGTTGAGCTGGAGAGGAGATTGAGCTGGGAACTCTTTAGGGGTCCTGAGCTTCCGCCCGAGGGCTGGCTCTGCTCTCTGCGAGCAGTGATGGGACCCAGGGAACGGCTGGAGCTCTGTCAAGGTTAGGCTGAGTATCAGGAAAAGTTATTCCCCCAGAGGGTGCTGGGCACTGCCCAGGCTCCTCAGGGCATGGGCATGGCTCCGAGGCTGCCAGAGCTCCAGGAGCCTTTGGACAGCGCTCCCAGGGATGCACGGGGTGGGATTGTTGGGGGGGTCTGTGCAGGGACAGGGGTTGGACACGATGGTCTTTGTGGGTCCCTTCCAACCCGCGACATTCCAGGGCTCTATTCCATGACTGCAGTCAGCAAGAGGCCGGCTCCAGGCGGCTCCCACCGAGCCGAGGCGCTGTGAGTACGGCAGCCCTTTGCCGAGCGCGGTGACTCAGTGGCGGCTCAGTCCGCACGGCTCTTCCTCACCCTGTCCCTGGGGTTCTGCTCCTCTTGGCAATCCCGCAGCGGGACTCGGGCCTGGCCGTGCCCCGCACACGGCTCGGCTCGTTTAAGCCGCAGCTCCGTCCCCGCTCGGCCCCAGCGCCCGCCCCCGGCACCTCCCCTCCGGGGCGGGCGGCGCAGTGCGGAAGGACGCGGGGCCGGGAGGAAGCGGATCCCGCCGGCTCCGCGGCACCGGGCGGGGCGGGCGGACGGTGAGCGCGGCGGCACCGCGGGCCGGCCGGGGCTCGGGGGCTCCTGCGGGCTCGGGGGGCAGGCGGGCTGGGCGGGTGTTGCCGGGCCCGTGGCTCGGCCGTGCCCCCGGCCCGCAGGGCGCGGCGGGGCCGGGGCCAGGCCGGGGCCGGCGGTGCGCGCTCGCTCGCTCCGGAGGTCACGGAGCTGCCGGGAAGGGAGGGCGGAAGGCCCCGCTCCGGAATGAGAAATCCTCGTTCTCTGCGTTTTCCCGAGCCTTAGCACGGAGAATTTGGCTGCTCTCGCATTTGTTTATGGTTTGCTGCAGTGTGAGAGTTCTGTGGGGTTTTTTTTGAGATCTCGCTCGCGTGTGGCTGGCGGGCAGCGTCACCAGTGACACTGCGATGTTTCAGCCGCCGCAGGGCAGGGTTTGCATCCAAACCAAACGCTGCTTTCGTTAAAAAAAAGGGAAAAAAAAGCTGAAAATAGATTGACGTTTTTGTACGGTCCTTTAAAATGTCTTGATGGCTTCAGTGTTTAAAATATTATGTCCTTTTGTACAAGGGCAGAATTAGTGAAATAGATCTAAAAAAATTGAAGGCTCCTGCTCTGCTTTTGGCACTAGTTTACCATTAAGGTGGCATTTTTCTTCCATATTGCTGGTAGCTGGAAAACCTTTTAGTTTTTTATTTCGGTAAGAAAATTTTTCTGAGAAATCCTACTAATTAAGTATTGGGAAAGAAATTGCATTAAACTAAAATAGAGTGGGATTAGGTTTAGGTGTGTTCCTTGAGAAGGTGTTGAGGCCCTGGCACAGGCTGCCCAGAGCAGCTGTGGCTGTCCCTGGATCCCTGGAAGTGTCCAAGGCCAGGCTGGACAGGGCTTGGAGCACCCTGGGATAGTGGAAGGTGTCCCTGCCCATGGCAGGGGGTGGCACTGGATGGGCTTTAAGGTCCCATCCAACACAAGGCAGTGTGGGATTCTGTACAATTCTAGTTGTCTCAAAGGAGCTTTTAAATAAATCCAGACTTTTAAAGGTGTTTTTCTGGGTAGTTCTGGTTTTGAAACACTGTTTTGCCGTCTTTAGGTAATCCCTGTGGTTTTTTTAGACATAGATAAACTAAGTCTCATGAGGTAGAATGAGGGAGCAGGGGATTTTGTTGTTAGTTTTTGCTGAACGTGTTAAATCCCTAGGAAAGGCCGTGGGTCAGACCAGCCCTGCGGGAGGTGTGTGGGAGTGCAGGGAGGTTTCACTAACATCATCTTGTGTTGGACAGGCTGCCTGTGCTTGAGGCAAAATGGCTTTCAGTAAAGGATACCGAGTCTATCACAAGCTGGATCCACTTCCCTTCAGCGTGATCGTGGAAACCAGGAACAGAGAAGAATGTCTCATGTTCGAGTCCGGAGCTGTGGCTGTCCTCTGTGAGTCGCTCTGTTTTGATAACTGCTCTGTTAGAAAGGTGGCAGACTTGGCGTGGTGCGAGCTGTTTCATTTGGGGAATGGAAAGAAGCAGCTGTTCTGTTGTTCTGTTTGCTAATGGAGAGGCTTCTGATTTAAATGAGAAGAGACGTTTTCTTATCTTCATCTGTTGAGAAAGAATTTTGCACATTTCATTACATTTCTTTATACATCCATATTTTCATGTCCACTAAATTTTCTTATAATTGCCTCCAACATCACCTTGTTTCTTGTGTTCTAAACAACCCTATTTTGAACTAATTTTGATGTTGTATTTCATAGCAATAAATTCTATATTCTTAAATGTTGTATAATAATTTGGTTTTATCTCATTTTGTGTGATTTTTGATAGCTTTTTGGTTTTTGGCTTTATTTTGTCCCTGTATTTTTAACCTCCCTCAAGACTTGGTATGGCTTGGTCTTGTAATAAAATGAATAATATATGGAGCAAGATGTCTTGCACTGCGAAGTTATTTTTACATGTTTTAAGTGAAGAATGCATGAGATATTTCCCCAAATTTTTGCCCCACTCCCTTTTTTTTTGTTGGAGAACACTGAAATGAAAAGTGCAGAAAAGAACCATAAGGGCTATACATAGATTTTAAAAATACATAGAATTATGACATATGTTTGTTTTTTAAGAAGTCAAAGCACCTGGTTGCACAGCATTTCTCAGCTCGATATTGGCTCTTCTGTAGAAAGCTTTCATTCCATGGAAGTAGTTTTCTCCTTAGGCAGCACCTGTTAGAGGCCAGGCAATGACTGACGTGGTTGCTGCAGCTGTATGATTGTCCAGGTGAACAGGGGGTGCTTTTCTCCTATTTTTAAAATTCTGGGGTTTTTTTCTGGTGCAGTTTCTTCTCACTATGTATTTAAGTAATCTCCTTGGCTTTGGTAGCAGTATCCATAAGGCACTGTGGTGTGGATTGGGAGTAAGTGTCCAGTCATGAAGGTAGCAGACAGGTTTAGTGCAAGCCATAAGGTGTTTTGAAGATTTGTGGAACAGGTTGTTTTATCCTGTGTTTAGTAATTACGGAACATGCTTGAGCTACTTAAGGGCTAACAGATGAAAAAATATTTATTCCTGAAGGTTATGCTCAAAGAGGGCAGTAAGTCACCTCTTGTGCTGGGATAGGCTGCAGGCACCTGGATAAAGGTCCTTTCCTAAAACTTTGACCCATGTCAAAGTTCTTGTCCACTTCCTGACCTTCTTGTTGGCAAGCAGAGGAAGCCAGACCTGGAGAAGTTTGGAAGCCTCTGTCCTCTTGGGTTCTGTACTTAGTGGTAGCTCATTATTAATCTCAAAGCACTGTCCTTGGAATTCTAATTGGTAGGTTACGTCATAGCAAATGTTCATACTCGGCTGGAAGTAGTCACAGAGTATTGTTTTCAGTAAGCTTAACCAGGAAACTGGTTACTCTTTTTCTGTCTGGTACACGGGCATAGTTTGCCACTGAATATTTAGCAGTGGCATTTTTCTTTAATTCCCTCTGTTTTATTTCTGTGTAATTCCCTAAATTCTTTAGGCACTGATACTTTTCTTAATGGTTGGAAGATCACACTCTTAAACTGACAGCAGAAAAGGCCCAGGAGTCCCCTAGCTCAGGTTTCTTTCTTCTCTTTTTTGCTTGCTGTTCCCATCTGGTATCAGTTCTTTTAAATGCATATTTAAAGGCGTACAATTATTAGTACTTAGGAAGATTTGTGAAGTGTTACTTCTCCATCTCGCTGGTCATGTCACAGAATCCAGACAGAAGATTCCAGTCTGTAGCTGTACAAACTTACAGGTATTTGTACAAATAATAGACCAAGTTAATGCAATACTACTGTCCCTTGGGAAGGATTTCCCATGTTTGTAAAATCTGTGTGAACAGATAGAAAAATGGTCAGATCAAGTGTGCATCAATTTAAATCCAGAACAGCGTCACTTTAAACTGTCAAAAACTTCTGGGTTTTGGTGACGGTGCTACCACTTTTTAGACTACAGAAATTGACGATACTGACCCCAAAACTGTTAGACATCTTCCCGAATATTTTAATGAATACTGGAGATGAAGTAACATGTTTAGCCTTATACCTGATCATAGTTCTGCCTGTATGTAGAGTGGATAATATATGCACAGCCTAGTGAAATACATTTTAGCATCAAAACTGATTCACGTGGTTCAGTTCTGAGAGCCTTAGTGCACTGCACCTCCTGGAATATCCACGTACAGAAATTTGGCTTTGAAATGGGCTAAGAGAACGGAGTGGAAGCTTACTGATCCTTTAAACATCATCTTAAAGGAAGCATGTCTGTCATTTTGCTGAGGGAAGGATAACTGCTTTAGCCTTTCCCCCGTGCCCTCGGTGAGGCATTGCAGGATGATTCAGAGGATTTGGTTCAGCCTCGGTAGGAAATGCTGCACGGCTCAGATGGTGGGTGATTTTCAGTGTGTGTGCCATGTGCTGTTCCAGTCAGCCAGGTCGGAGGGAAGCAGGGAAGAGGGTCGAAAGGATGGTTCAGAGGTGGTGGATATGTATGACCCTCAGTCTGAATGTGGGAGCAGCCCAGGCCATGCTTCTCCTGGAGGTGTTCTGTGTGGATTAACTAATGTTGCTGTGACTGAAACAGCTGAGCCATACTTTGCTTTCCTTTGTGCATTTAACACCTCTTTGGTCAGCACGGTGCTGTTATTGGAGTATGGGGGATCCTTCTCAAAGCCTGGTGAGAGCACCTGGGTTTAAATGTCAGCAGCTTCACTGCTGATTTGTTTGGAATTTAGTTGGAGTGTGTAATATATTGATTTTTCTTACTTTCCACGTGAAATGGGCAGTATATTTATTCTTTGAACTAGGCCTCTCTGAGATGCCTTAACTGGAAGGGTTTCCCTGACTGGGCAGGAGTGTGCTCTTTCCCTCTCCCTGCTGGTGAGTCATCCCACATGAGTGCTAAGCTGTCTTTGCTCCTGTCGCCTGCCATGGAGAACATTCTGTCTGGGAGAACAGGGAGCCGTGAGCGTCACGCACATCCTTGGACTGCAGAGTCACAGTGAAGCTGAGCAGAGAGCAGGTGTGAGCAGGAGAAGGCACAGTGCCTGCCTGGGCTCTGGAGCTGAACTGGGAGCTGTGGTAACCTGTGTGCAGCGGGCACTCTGGTAGCTGCTCACTGCCAGGGCTAGCAGAGCTACTCAGACCACGTCGTAGTAAGGACATTCTACCACGCAGTTAGACCAGGGTGATCTCAGCAGGCCTTGAAAAGTAATCAGGCAGGGTTTTCTCATCGCCAGCATCCTGAGCTGAGCCAGTACTAGGGGTGTGTCAAAAAAAGAGGTATCAAAAGTAATAAAATAGTTCTTTGGCTGGTTGATTTAATAGATGAAAGTGGTGAGTCTCTGTTCTGATTTTGATGTCCCCTCTGTGGTAATATTCGGGTGTTAGCTTTAATTTAAATACCAAAAATCTAAAAGCCCTAATTTGACAAATCCCTGGAAAACCTTAGTCTTAAAAGATCAAAACCAAATTGTGTTCCTAAATTTTTTGCAGCTTTTTCAGAATCTAAACCTTTTAAAATGACAGTTCTATGGACATTCTCGTCTAATGTAAGTTAGAAGTCTTGGGCATGAAGGAAATGCACATAATTTCAGGATCGTGGTTTTGTTCCCAGATCAGAATCCCATATTCTACCTGGAAACTGTAGCCACTAACTAGAAATGTGCTGTCTCATGGCCCTCTGTGAGCACACCAAGAGAACCCAGCCAGAGAGAGCCTGCATGGTGGCTTTCAGTGTGATCTGAGCCTTTCAATTGTTAAAACTGGGAAACTGATTTCTGGATCTGGAATGAAGCAAGAATACGAGTTGAATCAGATTATCCCAAAAACAGGATTGTTGATGGGGCTTCATTTCTGTAACACTGGTAGGGCTGATGTATTCCCTTCAAAATAATTGAATTGTTCACCTTTCTTGCGAGTTTGTGATTGAGAAGGCGTGCTTTTTACAGATGGCATTTTAAAATGCTGTTGGCTGTTAATCCTTAACAAACAGTGAGTTGCAATTTTGTTGTTTTTCTCTTGACACTGCAAATGGGGCTTTCTGGCTTTCTCCAGAGGTACGTGGCAAATTGATTTGAAAATCACTTGCTAAGTGTTGTGATTTTTGTGGCGTTGTTGTGTTAGTTTGGTTTGGGTTTCTTGATATTGCTTAATAGTGATCATGAAATTATAAAATCTTCCCATTTTTGAGGGCTAAAGATAGGGGTAAGTAGGACTGGTGCCTTGGGCTTCCAGAGGGCAGACTTTGGCCTGTTCAGGAGACTGGGTAAGAGTCCCTTGGGAAGAGAATGGAAAGGAGTGTGGGCAAGCTGTGTCTTCCTGATTTCATCTTGGTTTTCAGAAGCTTCAGTGCTTTTCCTCGATGTTGTAACACTCCTGACCACAGGAAGTTCCTTACTGGGCACTGCCTCAAAAGCAGAAGCCTGGGGTTGGTGGGCATGGACCAGGGCAGGATGGAGGAAATGATGCCATATTGGATTGGACATTCTCCCATGTGCCTTAAAAAGCAAATTGAAACACTTAGATGGTCATTGTGGAAAGGCTTTGAGTTCACACTGAATTAGGTCCAATGTAAATGAAAAATGTGGCATGAAATACTTTTGATTGGTTCTTGGGCACTTTAAGAAAATAGTAATTGGCTACCCACAGTAAGTTGCTCTATTTTTATTTGGTTAGTTGGTTGGTTTTTGCAACCCTTTGCTGCTCTATTAGCCTTTGTTGGGCTTTTTTGTTGGTCTGAGTTTGCAAAGCCCATGTTACTTAATTTACTTTGGGCATTTACTTATTAAGGCTTAACAAGGATATCCAGCATTCTCTGCAATGGAAGGAGAGAATAAATCCATCTAAGACAGAAAAGGCATTGTTCTGACACGTCAGTAAATCCCAGCAGGCACCCGTAAGAAAAATCCTGCAGAAGTTTGAAAAGAAACCTGATCTTTCTATGATAATTTCAAATGTGGAGGAAGAACACAGCAGCTTTCTGGTTAGGGAAAACAGAGTTTAGAAGAGTACCTTAGTACCATTAAAGCCTTCCTCAAAAACATATTGAAGGAACCAGGGTCTGAAGTTTAGAAGTTCTTTCCAGCCCAGTGGTCTTCTGGTTAAGAAAAACAGTTTGGTGATGCTAACAAAATGTTTTTAGATTAGCTGCAAGTTCCTAAAACTCACCCTGGGTGAGGACTTTAGAAATACATTCTCGTGCTGCTATAGACCTATTTTTATTGTATCTGTATTACAGGAATATTAGTGCAATATGGTAAAGAAACTTTGAAAAATCCACTGAATAAAACATTGAATGGGGTTGGATTTCAAGCTGTGGTTGAATAATAGTTTAATCTATTTTAAATTGTCTGATCCACTTTAGTAAAAGAGCTGGCGGGTATTTGAACAGAAGCGGTAGGCTTGTGCACAGGCAGGGCTATACTAATCTTAGGGGATGCTTGTTAGGAAAAGCAATTCTAAGTAAAATATAGGGTTTTTAAATTCTAAATAAAATAGAAATTTTATTCTAAATGACATAGCTAATGTGAGAGAGAGCACAACAGAATGCCAGAGCAGATAGACATTTTGATTTACTCATGTCATGTCCAGGGGTTTTTAGTGTAAAAGCAAAATGGTGCTGATTGTTGGTAACCATGGAATCTTGATCCTTGTTGATCCAGTGGCAAAGCTGGAATTGTTCATGTTGCCCTTCTGGTCTTGGTCATGAGCAAAAGCTCAGGATGGGTGGGCTGCTGCTGCTCTGCAGCCAGGCTTCTGGCCTGGCTGTTCTAGTGCTGATGGAAGGGCTGAAATAGACGCTTAACTCCCAGGAGAGCAATGGCAGATATACTTTAATTTCTTCTAAAATATGACAGGGTTGTTTTGTGGTTTTCTTTTCAAAACTGTCTGTGAAAATTGTCTTCCTAATTCATCTGAGACCTGGGTTTTAAATACCAGTTTTTGGGACCTGCGAGACTTTTGGTCTGCTTGGAATATATCTAAGATAAAATGGACTTGCGATAGTCTTGTTCAGAGGTAATACTGCCACATGATGGTTTTATTATTGGAGGAAAAGGGTAACTTTTTTCCATTAAAAAAGCAACATTAGGCACTAATTTTAAGTACAGGAGAACATTCTGAGATGTGTTGTTTGTCTGTGCTCTACATGCTTTTTATAATAAGAGATGATGTTGTTAAAAATGCCAGTGTTCTCCTTTAATATCACTTGGAGTTTTGCTTTTTTATTGCTTAAAAACATAGCATGATCGTACTTTGTCACAGAATCAAACCCTCATTTTCCATTATAAAGTGCCATATGCTCATACATTTTGATTTCTTTCCAGAAGTGTCACGTAAGCAGCCGCTTTTGTAATCCCTCAGGTTCTCAGTTTGGAGTGGCTCGTTCTTGCTGCCATAGTATTGGGGCTTTTACATCAGCAAATCTTGCATTTTCTCTCCACAGCTTCTGCAGAAAAAGACACAATCAAGAATACGTACTCCAAAGTCATGGATGCATATGGGCTCTTGGGTGTGTTAAGATTAAATCTCGGTGAGTCAAATATGTAAAACTTGAATTTTTCATTTGGGGCAGAATACAGTGCTGCTCCTGTAAGAGCAGATCTTTGCAAAGAGGAACAGGGCTTATTTTTTTTCTATTTGTTTGGTTTGATTTTTTTTTCTTTGCAGAGCAACTTAGAAATTTGGAGCGCTCCCAGAAATGAGGGAGTGGACAAAAATAACTTCTGTTTTTGCAATATCTGTTCTTTGCAGAGTAGTTTCTCCTTTTCTTTTGTAGAGCTTGGGAATGTGTTCTTGGCGTTGGCTCTCTTTGTTTTTCAGGCAAACTGGGGTGGGGGCACATGAATGAATCAACATCTGCTCCGCCGAGATCCACTCTTTCCTGTGCCCTTTCTTGTTTTGCAGGAGACACGCTGTTACATTATCTGGTTCTAGTAACAGGGTGCATGTCTGTGGGGAAGATCCAGGACTCTGAAGTTTTCCGGGTTACTTCCACGGAGTTTGTGTCGCTGCGAGTGGACCCCACGGACGAGGATCGTATTTCTGAAGTGCGCAAAGTGCTGAACTCTGGGAACTTCTATTTCGCGTGGTCTGCAACTGGTGTCAGCTTGGACCTGAGTCTCAGTGCTCACCGCAGCATGCAGGAGCACACCACCGACAACAGGTTCTTCTGGTGAGTTCAGAATTGGTTCAGCAGGCGTCACAGAATGAATTCTGCTGCAAACTAGTGCCTGGCAAGTTTTTATCCTTGTCTTTCCCAGCTCTTACATGTACACCTTTCTCCCACAAATCTTGAGATGGAATAGCATTAGTTGAGCTCTAAGGGTGGAAGTATATTACTAATGACAGGATGGTTTTGTGGCCACTTGGAAGTTTCTTAATTGGAAGACACGGATTTTTCACTGCTTTTATTGTGTTTTCGTCTGAATATCTCCTGTGATGTTGTGTTTCAGTTCTGGTGCCTCTTAATTCTTCATCAGTTGTGTCAGTTTTTTAAATGGGTGTGGTTATGAAACTTCAAAGAAAAAAGTTACTGTTTTTTAGTATTTTCTGGATTCTAAAATGGTGTGGTGGTTATAGATAGATTCCAAGGGAGTTTCCAACACATGAAAGCACTTTAAAAGTTTTGTTCATCAAAAAATTGTGATGTTGCAGCTTTTGTTGAGACAGCAAGTAGGCTCTGCTACAGAGTGCACTTTGCTTGGCTGCTGCACTCACTATCCTTTTACTGGATATTTTTGAATAAAGTATTGTTTTCACATAAATAATATTTGCTGAGAGAAATACTGCTCTTTCTGTTGATCAGCAGTTTAAATAATGCCAGTAATGGACACTGACATGTCAGAAATTTTGTTCAGCCTTTGTTGAAAATGCTTTGTGTGTCCAGGTGCCTTGCAAAGGTGCTGAAGACTTGGCTTTGCACTGTTGGAACAGGTGAAAAGCTACATGCATCCCCCCCCCACTTCTGGGCAAAATACACCAAATCACCTCCAGCATATGAGCCAATGCTTCTCTAGTCTTAGCTGCTGTTTTGATCAGCTAGAGGAATCTGATCAGAGTGAAATGTAAGAAAATTATTATGGTAGGAAATAAGCTCAGGTCTGCAGAAACTTTATTTCCTTGATGTAGGTTTAGAGGGGTTGTAGAAACCTTGCTGTTGGTGTATGCATCTGGAAAAAGATGCATAGACTGATCCATTGTTCAGTCAGTACATCAAGGCTTGAGAAATGATGCCTGTTGACCCTGTCCAAATAAGCTGGGCTGATTCTGACCCCTGTTGTAAAACTCTGGCAGTTACCTGCTTCTGTGGTTTTTTTAGCAAGGACCAGTCCTCCCAGGAGGTAGGTGGAATGTCCAGATTCCAAAATCTAGAAATGTAACCGCTATAAGTCAAGAACAGGAAGTATTCTGCATATGCACTTCAGTGAGCTTCCTGTGGAATTTTCTATGCCAAACATCTAGGCTTAGAGTGCCCAGGGCGAGAATATTGTTTGCTTTCAGTGTCCTATTATAATGCACCTGTATACTTAGGTTTAGGATGAAAAGGTTAAAATAAAAGAGCTTCCACTGTTATAATGAACATGCTGTTTGCAATTCCAGTAGAGTTCTCTGGGCAGAGACACAACCAGACATCTTCCTGGAGTTACTTTTCTTTGCTTTGCAGAAAACTTTGCTCCCTTCTTATACAAGTGAATGTTTCCACAGAAGATCAAAAGCCAAGCCCCACTAGAGTGAGGCAAAAAAAATTTCACAAAACCTGAAGTTATTCTTAGTTACAGCATTGATTAGTGCTGGTAAATGCACAGGTACATTCAAACTGTGGATATTCCTTTCATGTGAGCAGTAACTGCTATTAGAGAATCATATATGCAGTATATAAAGTTGTAGCTCTCAGCCCTGAAATGGGTGTTTAAAGACATTTGAGAACCAGCTGGCTGGAAATGTATTCCTGGAAGCCTGTCTGGTGACTGGCTTAGGATTAGGTGGCATATAATGGTGGCATATAATGAGAGTATTTAATGTATATTGATAAGAATTTCCATTCCAGCTTTATGTTGTGGTGGTGTGAGATTGAATGGGGCTTTACACACTACAAAAAAGTAACCCTGTCATTGGAATCCTGCCATGCTTTCCTAGAGTCTGCAATCTCTGCCTTCTCAAAACAAGGCTAAGCAGAAAAGTATAAACAACTTGGAGTGTTGTTTTTTTTGGTGGGTGACAAGCAAGGGCTACAAGGGTTATTATTTTAAGGTCATGGAAATTCATAGCTTCACCCCATCTTCTTATTGTGCTATTTCAGGAAGATATTTAAGCGAGAGTTACATTACAAAACTATAGCATGCCTCTTTTCCTGGTCTTGTGTTACTAAGTGTGAAATGTAAGAAGTTAGTAGTTGGCTTCAGAGTTGGAGCTGAATTGTAATTCCTTGCGGTTGTGTGATGATTGTTTTCTCCCTGACAGGAACCAGTCGCTGCATTTGCATCTGAAGCACTACGGAGTGAACTGTGACGACTGGTTGTTGCGCCTCATGTGTGGAGGAGTGGAGATCAGGACCATTTATGCAGCTCACAAGCAGGCGAAGGCTTGTCTCATTTCCCGGCTGAGCTGCGAGCGGGCTGGCACCCGATTTAACGTCCGCGGAACAAACGATGATGGTCACGTTGCCAATTTTGTCGAAACAGAGCAGGTATGTTATGCTCCAGAGCCCACAGCTTGGCTGACAAGCCACTGTAAGACCCCAGTCATCTCAATGATGAGATTTTTGCTCTTAATCGATGAATCACAAGTCAAGTCTACCACCAGCAGATATTGGAATAGTTTCTTTGAGGCTAAATTAGGAAGCTAAGTAGGTTATGTAATTTGATGATCTTGGTTTTTAATGTGGCTTATGGTCAGGGCATGCCTGGGTCTGAGTTGCAGTAGCTTAAGAAGGTGCTGAACTCCCGTGGGTGGCTGTGCTTCTCCTGAGCCCCTTGAGCTGCATGGCAGCATGTACCACTTCTGGCCTGAGCTAATCTAAAGTAAGAGAAACAGGCAGAAGGGATTGTTGGCAAATACCAAAACACCGGTGCCTTGTGGCTCAGCGTTCCACTTAGCACAGCTCCTTGTAGAGCCACTGTCATTCTGCTGCCTTGGATTTTCATGGCTCTGCCCTCATTACACAGAAATGTGAGAACTTGCTAAATCCTTCTTTGCTGGCTTTCCTTGGCTCACTTCCTATGGTAGCCTATTCCCAAGGGGTTGTTCCTGCAGCTGTGTTCATGCTCCTGGGTTTCTTTGGCTGACTCACTGGCTCCTTCCAGAACCCAGGTGACTGAAGGAGGACTTCATGCAGGAAGGGCTGTGCTGGTACACTCCAGTTTCAGGAGTTTAGTCAGAACACTCTTGTTGCACTTTCTCTGCCCAAGTTTGCTAGTGTGCCAAGGTTGCTGAATGGCTGTGGTGTGTTATTCCACTTTAGTTTTCCTTTCCTGGGTACTTCATGGCCCATGATATGTTGGTTTCTGATGCAGAAAATCTGTGCAAGTGTTCTGAGTAGGCTGCACGGTGATTTTCTGTGCACTGGTGTTCATTTTAACTTTTCCTGCAGGAAAGTTTCACCAAGTTGTTTAAAACATATTACTCCTAGTGCAGAAGTTACTCAAGCCCAGATAATAAAAGCTGTATTTCCTTACACATTGTGAATTCTGCAAGGCAGCGTGAGCAGGATGGAAATCTTTGTAGGAGTTGTTCAGACTCTCAGAAGCAATATTTTAGCTTGTAGCGTGCAATATGTAATACACAAATATATTTTATTTGCTCCATGTTTAGTTAAGGCTAAGAATTCTATTATCTTACACTGTGATAATTATTAATACTATGCTTTACTGTTCTTAACAGGTGATATATTTGGATGACTCTGTGTCATCTTTCATACAGATTCGAGGATCTGTCCCATTATTTTGGGAGCAGCCAGGACTGCAGGTAAGCAGGAGATGAATAAGATTTAATTAATCAAATAATTCTTTGTCCTTTTAAACATCATCTGCTAGCCTTTGGGCTCTTCACAGTTGGCTGTGAGGATGAGGTGATCCTTTGGGAGCATCTTGGTGCTATTGTGTCTCACCAAGCCTGCTTCTCTCAAGTCTAAAAGTTGCTTTGCACACGACTTGAATGTCCATTCCTTTTTCCATGTCTCCTCTTTGAAGTTCTTTCTCCTCTTAAATGGCATATCTAAGGGCATCCCAAGAGGCTGTTTTCTTCTGAATTGCCCTTGAGGAGAAGTCTTCTCAAGAAGTCAATAAGGATCAAGAGTTACTGTAATAGGATTTCATCACAATTTTCCTGAAAGAGGGACTGATTCAGCTCCTATTCCTGCAACACAGTTTGTGCAGGAAAGGTTAAAAAAGGTTGTGCCTTACAGGGACTCTAGGTTCTTTAGATGTATACCAGCATTTTACTCAAAACAAGACAATTTATTGTACTCTTGGTGTTGTAGGTGGGATCCCATCGTGTCAGGATGTCAAGGGGTTTTGAGGCGAATGCACCAGCTTTTGACAGGTAAAAAGCATCTAAAGTTTTTGCTAATACACTAAAAACCTGTGATAAGTTCTGCTGCATCACAGAGGTGGGATGTGTTATTCCAAATGGGAGGCTTTGTTTGTACAAATACGGAATTCAGCAAAGCTGGGAACTTCCTGGGGATTACTGATGCTTTTCAATGCTTTGTTGGAAAGTGTGAATAAAATTTATTTTGGATGCTTTGCAACTTCTCAGTGTTGCAGGTGTTGCTGTTAATTTTTTATGTGCCAGAAAATGACAGTGGATTTTTTCCTTCTGTTAACAGGCATTTCCAAACTCTTAAAAATTTATATGGCAAGCAAATTATTGTAAATTTACTTGGGGCAAAAGAAGGGGAGCACATGCTTAGCAAAGCCTTCCAGGTAAGTATGGCAGTTCTTTCACTGTGCATATCCTTGGAATTTGCTTGTTTGCAATGAAGCTTTTATAGAGCCTTTGGAAACCAAACCCCCAGGTATGCTGTGCTCTGGGAGCTAAATTTGCATTTATCATAACACTTAAGCACTGCTTAAGATGCTTGATGTGAAATGAGTTGTTAAAATCTCTACATAATTCCTGTTTGATTCTGTTCAGATTGGTTACTGTACTGGAAAATTATAACAGCAGTGTAGACAGTGTTGAGGGATTTTAGTTATTGTTTTTGAATTTCATGCTTACTAGGGCCTTTTTGAAAACATAAGTCTTTTTTACACTATGAAATTGATTAATAAATACATTATACTTGATGATATTTAATGCTGTGATGTTTCTCTTAAAGATATTTCTTTTGAAATTAATGGGTATATCCCCTAATTTTTTTTTAAATACAATTTATCAATTTAAATATGGAGCTGCTTCGTGATGAGCAGGAAATGTTTGCTCAGAAGATGTTAACTATAAGTGGCTGCTCTCATGAATTCCCACTGACGAGTTAAAAGAAAACGTCATGCTGCAGTTCATAAACACTGACTGACTGAGGAGTTCTGTCTGAAGCCAGAGAAGATGTCAGCAGCCATCTGTTACTTCCCTCTCCCTTTTCCCTCTGCACTGTAGTGATGGAATGGCTGGGGCATTCACTGGGATATTTGCTGTACCGGCTCTCATGGTGGGAGACGGGAGCATTCCCAGATGTGCATCCATACCCAGGGCTTTTCCAACAAACATTGTGTGGGCACTTAAGGGTTTTTCAGGGAATATTAGGGACAGCTTTGCTCGAGCTGCTCTGCACAGCAGCCTAAATAATTTGGGTGGGTTTTTTCTGGTAGTAGTTGAAGTGTGTACTTGATCCCTGTTGCTGACCAGCGTGTCAGTGACTGTTGGTGAAAAGGGGTTTCCCTGAAACAGCCTTTTCCAGGTGAAAACATTTGAACAGCAGAAGAGGCCATGGTGACCCCTGGGGTAGTAAGGGAAAAACCTGACTTTGTGACAAGGAAAACAAAAATACACGTGAAATATTAATCAGTTCTGAGTGATTCATTTCAATGGTGATAAAAATTTTGTAATTTTACCTAAAAGAAAGCTAATAAAACAACTTGGAAAATATTTGTAATCTCTTGTTCAGCTCCTACTTCTGTATGCTCAGGTACTGGTATATTTATACTGGTTTTTTTCTGTTTACAATGCCAGAGCCATTTGAAAGCATCTGAACATTCAGCTGATATCAAAATGGTGAACTTCGACTATCATCAGATGGTTAAAGGTGGAAAGGCAGAAAAACTACACAGTGTGCTTAAACCTCAAGTCCAGAAATTCTTAGAGTGTGGATTTTTTTATTTTGATGGAAAGGAAGTGAAAAGGTTTGTGTGTATAACTTTCCTCAAATTAAATTGTGGTGCTGGGATGTGTTTCACCCCTCAGTAAGAAGATAAGAGCAAGGATGTTGCTTCTGTTGTGGTTTTCGTGTATCCTCGGTGATCCTTAACAGCTGAAATATGAGTCACCTATTTTACTCTGATAAGATCTTGTCTCATCCTGTGTATTTTCTGAAAATCTCTAAAGAGGATCTCTGTAATACATTCAAGGGGCAAGAATTAATTTCAGGCCTTTCACCTCAGGATTTTGTGAAAACAGTTGCTAGTCCTTTTTCTGGCAGGCAGCCACATGGAATTAATGTCTATTTTTCCATCTTCCTATATAACAGGCTGAGTATTTCCCTCAGTGATGGAATGTGCCATTTTCTGTGTTGTAAATGTTTGTATTCAGGACAGTGTTTTTGATTGTGCCTGGTTCCCCCATTTGAGAGATTCCATTCTCTGAAAGTGGGCTTGAGATGCACGTTTCCTGCTCTGCTTTGTACTTATTCCCGATTCCTGGAGCAAAGGCTGTGCTTATCTCAGCAGGAAAAGGGAAGCAGAGATAGAAGTAGGCAGCATTCCTTCTCTTCTCCCTTCCACACCCTTAGTCCTTTTAACTAATGCAGAGCAAGGTGCTGAGTGAGGCTCTCCCTGAGAAAGAGGTGCTGAATGATGAGCTCCAAAAAGCTTTAAAAGTGGCGTATTTTTTTTAATTGGGGGATTCAAATAATGCCATCACAAATTAAAATTAAACAGACTGAAAGCAAAAAGAAAGTGGCTTGTGACAGTTCAAAGACTTGTGTTAATAAAAGGTAGTTATGTGAGTTCATGGACTGTCTCCTTTGGGAAATGTCAGGCTTTTTGCTTTGTATTTCAAATCAAATGCAGAGATAGTAATGAAAAAAAATGGAGAAAGTTCTTCAGAACTTGCTGCGGTTTGTAGTTAGGTCTCTAAGTAAAGGTGCTGAAACCATACTGGCTTTGGTGGGTCAAGTGTGTAGTGGGAATGACAAAAGTAAGGGATACGTGTGTGTCTTTGGGAGAGCCATTAGAATTTTGTACTCCTAGCTGAGCAAGCAGCACGTGGATGCTGCTTAACAAGATCCTTTTGAGAGCTTTCTAGCAGGAATTACTGGGCTTTTTCCCAAAGGAAGTGGAGCCATTCCGAGTGCTTGTGGGCCTCAAACATGCCTTGAGCTAAAGGGGGGAGGCTTGTTTTCCATTTTTATAAGCAAGTGGTGAGGCATTGGAATTGTCTTTAGTTATATCATAAATTCTTGTTACTTTTAGTTAAATAAAATTCAAGAACAGACTCAGTCATTTTTTTGTTGTTGTTGAAACTAGGACTTATTTCTTTCTGAGGTTTTTTGGAAGTGTGTTAGTTGAATTGTTTGAAAAGAAACCTTAATCTTGCATGAGACTTAACCAAGCAAGCAAGGAGGACTGGGAGAAACCGAAGGACTCATGTTATTTGCAGAAAATGCCTGCACTGTGCTCAGTGAGCACTTGAAGCTCACCCTCTGCTGCTGACACATTTATAAATGTCCTTGTGGGGCAGGAACGTCGCACTGACAATGCCCTGATTTGCTGCTCTGGTCCAGATCTCCCTGTCCCTGCCCCTGTTGAGGAGATGTGTGTTAAATGAGTTATTTCAGATGTTTTCCCTCTCCTGTTGTCCTTGGCACAGATCCCAGAGCGGCACTGTCAGGACCAACTGCCTGGACTGTCTGGATAGAACAAACAGTGTGCAGGCCTTCTTTGGCTTGGAGGTAGGAAACCCACATCCAGCTGCCCCTCTGGGGCACCTGGGCTGGAAAAGGAGAGTCCCTTCCCTGGGAAGGGTGAATGAGCTGCTCACAGGTGTACTTCTAGTGAGCTGTTTCTTGGTCTGACTTAGAGAGAAGCCCTTCAGCATGTTTGAACATGAAAAAATATGGATGCTGCAAGGTCAAACCTAGGAAAATCATTATCCTTCTGTTTTCTGAATTTTTTATTGAGTTTGAATTGTCCTCTTAAGAGGAATTTATGTGACAACTTACAAGGTGTCAGACCTATCTAATTCTGGATTATGTAGTGCTTGGCTGCTGAATTTACAAAAGCTTTCTGTGGCATAAGACTGTCTTTTTACATTCTTGATGTGTAGAGTACTTACATGTCAAACGTGGCTATCTAGCTTTGTTTTTTCCCTTCATATCCTTTTAAGAACTGTGTAAATACAACTTCTTTTTAAACCAGGTGTGCCAATTTTTTTAACAATGAGAATTAAATTATTATTTCAGCTGAAGCATGAGAGCTAGAAGTATACAACAAATTAATAAGAAGGGAAATGGTTAATGCTGAAGAACTGCTTACTTAAATTTAAAATTCTATTAAATGAGATATATGAATTCTTACTTTAACACAGTAGGTACTTAAAATAACAGGTACTGAACTCTAG
Organism: Passer domesticus; assembly: GCF_036417665.1. NCBI lineage: Eukaryota > Metazoa > Chordata > Aves > Passeriformes > Passeridae > Passer > Passer domesticus. The sequence goes on from NW_026990184.1 coordinate 77,736, forward strand.
ATGACCCCCTAAAAGTATAAGAGCAAGCACCCAATTTCTAAAACTTCTTGTATATTTCTTCCTAGTTTTGTTTTGCAAGTTTGCTTTTGTGTCTTTTGTTGATTCCTGCCCAACCTTCAGAATTTTGCCTTTGCCATTCTGTGTCTGTTATTTGAGGCTCCTTCTTGCTGTCAGACACCCTAAGGTTTTAAAGATTTTTGAAAAGCTCTTGCAAATAGCTTTTGTGTTTAGTTTGGTCAACTTCAAGATGAAAACATTTACAACTCAGCTACATAATTTTTTCCTGTACTACTGTCTATCTTCAAAGGAAAATGGAGTGTTAGTGCTAAATTCCGAGTATGATGCAGCCTTTCAAGCATGTTATGCTGATACTTTGCTCAGAATTATACATATAAACCCAGGATTTTTTGGGTTTTATGCTTATATGCTGAAAAGTATGATGGGCCTTTTAAGAAATATATTTGAAGTGGGGAAGTTCTTTGTTTTTGGTTTGGTTTGTTGGGGTTTTTTTGCTAATGCTGTCTTCACCTGTTACAGATGCTAACAAAACAGCTGGAGGTATTGGGATTAGCTGAGAAGCCTCAGTTAGTTACTCGCTTTCAGGAAGTTTTCCGATCCATGTGGTCTGTGAATGGTGATTCTGTCAGTAAAATTTATGCTGGGACTGGAGCCCTTGAAGGAAAAGCAAAGGTAAAGTACATCTTCTTAAATGCTTTTGCAGTGTTCAGTATGGGTTTTAATAAATTCTGCCATTAATTTAGCAATTATGAGATTTTCTTTTAAAAATGTGCTCTTTGTAATTCTATAACAATCCCAGACAAAACCCAACCAACCAAAAAAATTAATTTGAAACAGTTGGTTCTGTTGATAACCAGGTCATGTTCCTCTACATCCCTTCCTAGCCATGCCTCTGCCTCCCACAGAACACTATTGTGTATGAATGGATAAGTCTGAAATCTTCCATTGCTTTAGAACACAGTTCAGAAAAATGTATTCAAATCAGCTTTAGTTTCTGTGAATATTTTTACTTTTCTCTTGGTACCTCTCCTGCTATTATTTCAGTTCCATTTACAATATCTCCTTTTCAAGTGTGTTTGATGGGAGGTTGTTAATGTTTTTAATGTTTAATAGTGTTCATACTAATCTAGTTGTAGCCTGGTGGGTTTTGTTTGCATGTTTGTCCAGCTTTTTCTTCTTAGTTTTGCAGTCACTGAAAAAACCCCAAATTTTGTTTCTACCCTGCTTTTTAATGCTGTAAGAACAGTTCCATGCTCCATGACAGTGTAATGTTTCTCTTCAACTTGTCTGGGTTGATGCTTGAGTTGTTCCCATTTTCTACTGCTGCCTTTTGGGTTTTTTTCTCACAGTGTTGCTTTTTTGTTTCCCTAATCCTGTCCCTTGCCAGGTGATACCTGTCAAGACAAATGTTGACCTGTAGCAATTTTTGCCCTTAGTTCCTTCAAGAATGTCTTTTCATGCAATTTTTTCTGCTAAAGTATGTGTTGCTTCTCATTCCATGTTACAGCTCATGTAGCCACAGCCAGCTGTTTTGGATTTTCCATCATTTGTTCATTTACACTGTGCCAGGGTCCTTCTCCTCATGCAGGAGGTGTCACAGCAAAATACATTAAAAAAAAATCAACTTGTTGCTTGTTCTGCCCCTTGACTGGTGCATACAAGACTTCTTCATTTGGGAATTGCTTGTATTTTACTGTAGAGTGGAATTTGGTTCAAGACGTTTAGTTTTATTTTCTTACAAAAATGTCACCTAGACTGCCAGGAAAACTGCAGTAACTATTTTATGGAGTCTTACTTTTGCCATTCAACCTTCTTCATTCCTTTTCCTAAATTAATATCTATTTAATCTAGTTTACTTGGCTATTTTTTAATTCAAAAAATGCATTTAATGCATACATTTCCATTTTTAATGTTTAAAACACAGAGTAGATGTCCTGGTTTCAGTTTGTTAAACAACGACAGTACATTTAATGTCTTTGGAATAATTCTGGATCCCTGCCCTGGGACAACTCTTAATTAGTACCACATCTCGTAAATCAAACATCTCTGACATGAGTCCAGTCTATTCAAAGAGGATCTTTAATGCTTGCAAAACCATACAATACTTGCTCTTGTTTCAATTAAACCTGACTCAGTATGTTTTTGAGTACTCTGGGCATATATTTTAAAATGTAGTTTTTAAGGTGCATTCTCATTTCTCAAATGAAAAGTTTGATGCCTGAAACTGTTCCATTTCCTACTTGTCAGTTTAATTCTTCAAAGCCCAAGGATACTTAGAAGTAAAAATACAGAAATTTCACATAAGAGAAAATTATTTTAACCTTAAGTATGTTAATATACCTTTCTGTGCTGAAACCCAGTTATTTTTAAAGTATTGTAATACTTGTTACATCTAACTCCTTACCTGCTCTTTCTTTTGCTTTCTCGGGGTTCCTTTCAATTAATTGCCTGATATGTGAATGGTGAGTGTGGTTTTTTGGATCACCAGTTGTATGTTGTCTGCCAGGAAGGGAGTGCATCCTGTCACAATCCTATTGCAATAGAGTGCTCCCCACAGCTCATTCCCATTGTCTGCCAAAGCCACTTAGCTTTGCCAAAAGAGTAGCTTCTGTCTTGCTGTGTAGTACAATTCACAGAACTAAATCCTAGGGTAATTTTGTTAAGCTTTTGCCCTCTTTCCATCTGCATTTAAAAAGCTTTCGTGGACAGTGCGAGCTTTAAACTTGGGAGTGTTTTTTTATAATAACACAATCCCTTGCAGCATCCCTGATGGATCACAGTCTGTATTTCAAGTACCTGCAGCAGTGTGTGTTCAGACACCTCACAGGCTAAGCACATGCAACAGCACATGTAACCAGAAAGGTGTTTCTGTGTGCCCAAGTCAAGGCTGCCAGGTTTGGAATCGAGTACGAGACTGCATTATGTGTGAGCTGCATTATCCTTCAGGTCTGTGTGACCCTCGGGCACATCTGCATCAGCAGCACACTTATCTGGAGACTCTTGTTTAGCCCAGGCAGTTGGACACTGTTCCTCTGGGGTGCGGTGCAGTCAGGCCAGGCTGTGCAGAGACAGTGTCTGGGTGTGTCTGTAGCCAGATTAGTGTCTGTGTTCCTTCTGGGATGCTGCATGAGACTTGAGTTTTATTTCAACAAGCCGGTCTTAAGTTGAATCTCTCTGTTTTTAACATGGATATTCCAGAATATGAATTCTGAACTCCTAAGTGCATAAACAGATACATTCATGTGTCATGGCATTTGGATTTGAATGCTTGCTCATCTCTTGCCATTTGGGGAAAAGCCCAAAATCCCTGTCATGGTCTAAACATGGCACTATATTGTATTAATTTTTAAAGACCTAGCGTTTAGGAAAAAAAATATTTCCCCTCCCTGCACTATTTTATTTAATTTAATTTAAATTTGCTTGTTAGATATGCCTTGTAGGTATTACTGTGTTTTTTAGCATCTGGGGGTGGGGGGAAAGTATATGTAGCACAGCAGGCTCAGACAACTTGATTTAACACTTAAAGGAGAAAATTGCCATAGCCCTTAAAATCATTAACACAGTTTACATATATCTACTGAATATTGACAATGTATTGTGAGCAGTGTCCGACATAAAATATTTTATACATGTTCCTCCCTAACAGGCTGGAAAGCTGAAGGATGGTGCTCGTTCTGTGACCAGAACGATCCAAAATAACTTTTTTGATAGCTCCAAGCAGGAGGCCATTGATGTTTTGTTATTGGGAAATACCCTAAATAGTGATTTAGCAGATAAAGCACGGGCTCTCTTAACCACCAGCAGTTTACGCGGTATGTGTCTTTCAGGATTTTAATCTCTGATAACTATTTGGTGTAAGAAAGCTGTATCAAGTTTGTTTTCAAAGCACTGTTGGAAAATATAAATGCTATTTTATGTTCTCTTGGCTTATTAAAAAAATGGAAGTTCTGCTTTACTAATAGTGCCAAACTAATGTGCTGCAGAAATTGCTTTGCCTGTTTATGGTTTTTTGGGTCAAGTTCTACATCAAAACCAGAGAGATTTCCATAAGAAACTCTGCTTGTGAGAGCAGCCACATGAGTCTTGGGCTTTTTGTACCAGAAAGATGGTTCCCCTGAAGAGAACAGGGCACTGAACCAGCATCCTGCACCCCCAAAGAGGTGTAGCCTCCATGGTCCCCAGGACTGTAGTCAGTCCCATCTTCTGCCAGTCTGGTGGGCAAGAAAATAGTGGGTCAGTCATAGGGCTGTGTTCAGTCCTCTCCTGGGACATCAAAACTACAGGAGCTCATATCTGGGCAAAGAAGGAACTTCAATTTGAGTCTTCTTTCCAAGATCCCAGGTAACAATATTCTTGGTTACTGCAATTTTTAGGGAAGCATACTTAAGTTTTCCTTTTAATTTTTTTTTCCTTCTCCCGGACACATCTTAACTTAGAATGAGGAAAAATATGTCAAAGCTCTAGTGCAAATCTCTGGCTGAAGAGGAGAATAGTTGCCCAGCTGTGATCTTCATGTTGAGGGTCCGCATCTTGATTTGATGTGGAGGCTGAGGGAGTGGTTTTGTCCCATTTGTTTAGCACAAGGTTTCATGTTATTGTGACTTTTTTCTTAGATCTGAAACCTGGTGACTTGGCCTCACCTGAAAATTAGTTAAAATTTGATTTAATTTCCTCTCACTTTTTCTGGGAATGCAAGCTGTCCTTTCTGTATTTGCAGCTCCTGACAGCTGAGGAGCATTAATCCCTCTTCCCCGAAATCTCTCTGCATTCTCTGCTAGATGGCAAGTTAACCAGTGGGGCACTTCAACAGGTGTGAATCCATTATTAATGAAGGAGGAAAAGAGAATTTGCTGATCCTGTTGTGGAACTTGGTAGCTTTTGCAGCACAAAACATATGCTTTAACTGATGCAAATGGTTATGTGTAATAAGTTGTGTATTAACAGCATGTTTTCTCACACATTGCTGGAAAATCACAAAAAGCAATAACTTATTTGACTAATCTTTTCTTGTTTCCCTCTTACTGCATCCGTAGTTTCAGAGCAATCATTACAATCAGGTATAGTATAGTACAGTAAAATAAACTGTAAATACCTGACCAGCTGTTGTTGTCCTCTGGCTCTTCTTGTGTCTGTCTGTGTAATATTTGGCTATGGGCTCACATTTTCCTGGTGGTGTTTGGATCTGGCATTCCTGTGCCCTAACATCCTTTAATCCAATAAAAGTGAGAATATAAGAGGTGAAAAATGTTGCATATGAGCTTGGGTGCAAGTTAGGAAATGAGGTAACCAATTTACAGGGTTTTTTTTTTGCCCATGCTCCGGCTGCAAAGGAATTTTCCTTTGTAGCTAATTTGGAGGTTTCTATATTTTTGCTTTGTTTAGGATAAGAGGTGACATTCTTCAGTACAACTTGTAATTTCATCTTATTTGCTGCTAGAAGGTTCCACATGCATGTGTTCATGCAGAAAACTTGTTCAGCTGTGCAGCACTTCATGTTCTTGTTCCCAGAAGCCAATTTTAAAAGACAATATTCCTAATGCTCTTCTATTCAGATTTTACTGTGTTGAGCAAATTTAAATGGCCTTTTCATTTGCCAGTTTTGCTTTTCCTATACGTTTTACTCTACCTACTTAACTCTCAGTGAGTGTCTAAAGAATGAAATCTGAGTCACAAGTAACGTATGTCTGATGTTAAGTGATTCACTGCCATTTTGTCAGTGTAACCAAGTGCTTATTGGAATGACTGGTCACACTCACTGATGGGATTACCTTCTATCTTATAACTCTGGAACAAGAGCCAGCTATTTTTTATATATTTCTCAATTATTGTTGGTATTATTATTTGTCTAATTTTTATTATTTACTTGAATGCCTGTTTTTGTAAGAGTTATAAATTGACTGTTTTTTAGCATTTCAGGGTTTCAGCTGAGTACGAATTGCATATGTTGAAATATTCCTACAGGAATTTGGATGTTGCAGTAAAACAGTTCCATCAAGTTCCAACAGTTCCATTCAGTTGCACAGAATATTCCAACCAGAATTTTAAATGAACACTCCCTTTGTAGAACTGATTTCCAAATTTCTGCTTGCCTAGTAAGGGCAGCAATCAAAGTATTTTTTCTGACACTAATAGAAAATATAACTGATTGGATTTCCAATGTAGTAGAATGAGGCACAATTTTGCTGAAAAGATAAGTAACTAGAAATATATAGGAAAATCAGTCTCAGGTGCTGTGAAAAGCACTTGGTTCACTCAGTATTTTGGAAAGCAGTAGAAATTTTTATTTTTAATTACTCCAATTTATAAAAGTGTCCTTTTACAATTTAGGAAAACTGCTAGTTAAAAAATATTCATTTTTTGTTTGTAATAAGCTTGTTGTCAGTTCAGTTGTAAAGTTAGAGTCTAACCTGGTAAGGCTTTTCACATTAGGGTCGCATAACAACATCAGGAGTTAAATGGGCAATAATGAAATTGTGCAGCTTTTCTTAAAAGCTGCTCAGTAGCAACTGAATGGTTTGGACTAACTAAAATGAAGCTGAAAGCCAGTAAATTTTAAAAATGGTGGAACCCCAGAGGAGAAACGTGCAAACTATGCTGTTAAACTGGCTCAGAGTGCTGCAGAGGCTCATCCCTGCAGGCCTGCACAGCTGCCTGCGGTGCTGCTTTGGGTTCCTGGGGTTCAGCCAGCCCTTGGGATGATTTGGGGCTTCGGATGTATTGTGGCTACGGCATTGCTGTGATTGTTTCCCTTCAGTGGCTGGGTGCTGAGGTAGCTCCTGTCCTCCACCTTCTGTGGCCTTTTGGGCACGTGCTGGACTTGTGGCTGGAGTGTGGGTCAGAAGCAGATCCCGTATTTGGCTCTTGCCTGGAGGGCTCAAGTATCCTGTTGGCTCCTTGCTGTTTTCTAGACTTCATTTCCCTGGATTTTGATGAAGAATGCATGATCCCGAGCGTGATCTGCTTGGAGCACCCCGGGGAGACACCAACCAGTTCATTGTCTTTTCTGTGTGGTTGGCCCATTTATGGATGTGCGATTTGTTCAGCAGGGAAAGCATTCACAGCCAACAAACATAATATATTTTCTTCTCTTGCTTCCAGTTTTTTTCTAATCCAACAGGGATAGAGAATACCTGATTTTTGTTTTAACCAGGTAGCCAAGAATAACTGAAAAGACAGCAGCAGCTCACTAATCCTATTATTTGGGGAATTTAAATTAAAATACTGTTCCCAGTAACTATTTTTCAAGACAACAAGTGAAGGGAAGGATTCCATCTAATATTGTTTATATTGTTATTTTGGTGTCTGATAACCATGAGAACATTCTAAATAGGTAAATTAATATAACTTAGGTGAAGTACCTGAGCATTGAATCAGCTTTTTTCTTTCTGCATTTTTTACAATGTTCTTTACATATGGGTCATTCCTCTCTCTTCATCTGACAGACAAAAACAAGGCACAGGGAAAGGCTGATGAGACAGAGAAATGAGTTTAATTATTTTGAATCCCAGCCTACTGTCCTCACTAAAGCAGCTCTTTAAGAATTCAACTGATCTAAAAAGAATTAAGATTTGTGGCTTAAATAGATGCACCCTGATGTGATGAAATAATGTACCTTCTCTATTTTAGTACTTGTAGTGTATCAGCAACTTTCACACTTCCAGAAATTAATATATGTGCACATTGGTTCTGTAACAGAGATTGGATTTCCTGAGTGTAATCTGTGAAAATGAGGCAGATATCCTTGTTGATACATACAAAAAATGGTTTCCTTAGAAAGTCATGGATGAGATGAAAGAACAACAGATATTTATGAAACACAGGAATTGTTTCCTTCCTGTATTATATCTCTGTATAAATCTGAACAAATTGCTGCTGTTTTTCAGTCAGTGTCTTACCCCACAAGTAGTGTGTCTCTAAGGGTATTTCCCCTGAGAAAGCTGCAGCATTCCTTGTGCTTTTGCAGTTTAGCTTTGTCTGTGCACGTGCATTGGAAAGATCTCGCTGCCAAGCTGTCTGAAACACTCACTATAAAGTAATGTCTTTTCAAATGTTTCTGCAGCATCTGTAAAAGTGCTGAAGAGCATGTGTGAGAACTTCTACAAGTATGCAAAACCGAAAAAGATCCGAGTCTGCGTTGGGACGTGGAACGTCAATGGGGGGAAGCAGTTTCGAAGTATTGCCTTCAGAAATCAAACCCTCACTGACTGGCTTCTGGACGCACCAAAGTTAGCTGGAATCCATGAATTCCAAGGTGGGATTTGTGTTCTCTCACTACTTTTTCTTGAAAGCTCTGATTTTTCTAAGTAGATCACAAACATTGAAACAGGTATCACAGAAGTGTGGAACTGTGTAGGAAGGGACCGTAAAGATCCAGTTCCACCCCCCTGCCAGAGAAACAGTTTTCAAAATAAGGATTAATTTTAAATCTTCTTAGAGACAACTAGAATTGTACAGAATCCCACACTGCTTTGTGTTGGAAGGGACCTTAAAGTTCATCCAGTTCCACTTCCTGCCATGGGCAGGGACACCTTCCACTATCCCAGGCTGCTCCAAGCCCTGTCCAGCCTTGCTTTGGACACTTCCAGGGATCCAGGGGCAGCCACAGCTCCTCTGGGCAGCTGTGCCAGGGCCTGCCCACCCTCACAGGGAGGAATTTTATTTTCTTAAAATTAATTTTATTTTCTTAAAATTAATGTGTATATATATATGTACAAGGTGTTACTTCTTAAGTTAATTAGAAACAAGAAATAACTTTTTCCCCATTTATCTCAAGACCGCAAAAGCAAACCTGTGGACATATTTGCCATTGGATTTGAAGAAATGGTGGAGTTAAATGCAGGAAACATTGTGAATGCCAGGTGGGTGATCCAGTCCACACAGGACTTGTTTGGCTGATAATCACATTTTTCAAGTCATATGTTATTTAAAATTTTGGTTTCTCCAGCGCTTGCTGTCTTCAGTTCCTGTGTCTTGTATTGCTGGGAACAGCAAATCCTGTGAAAATCTTTCCAAAAGCATGTGTTGTTGGTGTGCTGTTATGTATCAGGTTGTGATCTGTACAAAGGATGGCTTCTTTCCATACTGTTAGTTTTCACTGCCATTCCATGTATTGCGTGGATATGTTACTGTGGAGTTGGGATTTTTCACTCCTAGCAGACTGGGTTATGGAAATACATTTTTTCCAGTGGTGGGTGATACCTGAGATAAATGTGTGTGTAGTCCTAGAACCATATTCCCTCTGTCCATTTTTTTCTCTGCTGGCTTTGCATGTGTCCTGGTGTTAGGGAAGGTTTAACTCACTGGGAAGAGCACATAAAGCCTCTAATACTGTAGCCTTTGTTCAGATTTTTGTCTATTGGGTACCAAGCATCAGCTTGTCATCTGCTGATTTCACCCTTTGTGTAGTTAATGCTGTTTCCAGGCCTGATATTTTCATTCCCATCTGCTGCTGGCTCTGAAAACCGCAGTCTGTTAGGTCTCTAAGGATGTTTCTTCTTGATATAATACTGTGATACCTGTTTTCCAATATTGACTGAGCTCTAGGCTAGGAAGTAACTCTCTAAAACAATTCTTAGGTTTTCCTCCTCTGGTCTGGGCTCATAAACATAGCAAAGACATCCATGGCTCCTAAAGTCATCTCTGGTGTTGGGAAAAGTGAGGCAGCGTTTCTGGAGGCTGAATTTGAAACAATGATGGCATAACTCTCTAGAGCCTGTGTCTCTGCTGAGCAGAGCATCATTCCCAAAGCCATTCCCATTGACTTTGGTTTACTGACTCAAGGTTTACTTCAGGTTCTTGGATGTAGCTTAGTCAGCTGAGTCACCAGCTAGAAACCTGCTCAGTTTGGTTTATTTCTAACCTGGTGCTTTTAATCTCACTGCCAGCACTACAAATCAGAAGCTCTGGGCTGCTGAGCTGCAGAAGACCATCTCCAGAGATTACAAGTACGTGCTGCTGGCTTCAGAGCAGCTGGTGGGCGTCTGCCTCTTTGTGTTCATCAGGCCTCAGCACGCTCCCTTTATCAGGTCAGTGAGTATGGCTGGCTACAGCTTGGGTCATCTTCAGTTTGCCTTGTGTTGGAAGATAACACCCAAACTTCCTCAGAGCCCCGTGGGGCTCTGAGAGAGCTGTTCCACCTTCTGCTGAAGTAGTTGTTTAAGTTCTCTTCTTAGTTTTTAAATGCCCAGAGAGCTTGAAAAGCTGAATTTTTATCTTGTTAATGCTCAGTGACTCATGGAACTTTTTAAAGCTAGCCCTGTGGCTGGGAGAACAATGTGTCCCTCCCCGCCCAGTGTCACACCCAGAGCCATCTGTGCCAGGTTCCTGGAAGGTTTAATAGTTGCTTCACTATTTCAGGGATGTTGCTGTCGATACTGTCAAGACTGGCATGGGCGGAGCCACTGGGAACAAAGGTGCAGTGGCCATTCGGATGCTGTTCCATACCTCCAGCCTTTGCTTTGTGTGCAGTCATTTTGCTGCAGGGCAATCCCAAGTCAAGGAGAGAAATGAAGACTTTGTAGAAATTTCTCGCAAGCTTGGCTTTCCGATGGTAAGCACAGTGTTCAAATTCCATAACAAATGAAAAGTGAAACCCTTGGAGCTTCAGCGGTGTCATCCCAAAGCTCCATTTGCATTTTTCCCTTCCCCAGTTTCCTGTGGAAATCATATTTCTTTGGGTTAGAGATCAGAGTAATTGATTTCCTGCAGTGTTTATTAAAATAGAAGACTGCAGAAAGACTAGACCTTGCCAGTGCAATGACAGAGGTGATGAAACATGAGTTCACTTGAATTTGGAATCAAGGACTTAGCATAGGAAAGACACCTTATAGATCCCTGACATGCAGTAGAACTTCCGTAGGCACAGGAGACAATCACCTCTGAGAAAAACCCTGCAAACAGCACTGTTCTCAGTACACAGGAATGATTCTATGCCATGTTCTCATAAACAAACACCATGTTCTCATTATCACATCACCAAGTTGAAAGTGTTACCAGTGCAACACAATGCTTCCTTGAGACTTAAAGCTGTTCTAAATTTTATCATCAAACTTGTAATTTGTTAATTTCTGTGGCACTGTGCAGGAGTCTTACATCTTATTTTACAGGAGGTTTTTATTGCCTAAATTTGTCCCCACTGTCATGCTTCAGTTTTCCTAGCAAGTCCCCTAAATGCTGCTGTTTCAATCTGCCAGTGTATCTTCTTGGTTTTACTTACGGGCAGTGGAAAAATCAAAACAAAGGGGGAAATCAAAGTTCTCACTCCGAAACCTGGGTTTTGTTTAAACTAATAAAGCCCTTATGCCTCTCTAGTGATGAAAATCAGATGTAACTGAAAAGTCTTCAATTAAATCTGAATTATAAAGCTCTGGATTTGCAGTTTGTCCGGAGCCTGTGTCACAAAGTCCCAGGGGAGTGTTTTGTTCTGTCACAGCCAGCAGCCATCACCTTTGAGCAGACTTCTAAAACAGTAGGAGGAAGATGAAGAACTTTAGAATCCAATTCACTTGATTTGTGTTTCTTTAGAAGTGGAAACTCCACAGGAAATGTTACTTCTCTTGTGTTCCATATGTAAACACCACACTGTTGATCACGTTGTTCTAATCATATGGACACTAAATACTAGGATGTATTTCAGTTGTCTTCATCACCCAGAAATGATACATATTTCTGAGCTAAAAACTGAATTTCTAAACCTAGAAGCAGTAAATTTATCACTCAGTTGCTTTTAACTCCAGTGTATGCTGCTGTTTTACAGGGAAGGATGCTCTTTTCCCATGACTATATTTTTTGGTGTGGGGACTTCAATTATCGAATAGATTTGCCCAATGAGGAGGTGAAGGACCTGATACGACAACAGAACTGGGATCCCCTCATAGCAGGAGACCAGCTTATCAACCAAAAAAACTCTGGACAGGTGTGTTCAAATGCCATCCTACTTGAGAATACTTCATTTTTTTTACTCGTTTTAACAATTGCTATGATGCTCCTGTAAATCTGTATCCTCAGCAGGGAGTTTTCTAATTATAATCTTTTTCTTTTTGTCAGATGTAACTATTTTAAAAGAATGTTTATAACATTTGGCCATGTTACTCTTTGTTTAAATTGTAATAAGTCTAATGCTGTTACTGTTGGGAAAAGGAGTGGTCTAAATGGTAGCTTTTTTATTTGCAAAGAAAATACTGAATAACCAAGTCTGAAGAAAGCTACATTTCTTAGATGTGTAGGGTTTCTTGTTCTCTCTTTGCAGCTCTGCATGGAAAGGCTGGATATGATAAAAAGAGAGACAATCCTCTATTGTTGGCTCTCTCTGCTTGCCAGCACTTTGATCACAAGCAGTGCTTTTGCTGATTTAGAGTTCCCTTCCATTTGTGCTGCTATCTTGTGCACCAGAACAGGAGGCAAAACACTGGATATTTTTAGTCACTCAATTTTTTTTAACAGCTGTTTGCTAGAGAAAGCAAGGTGTATGTTCACATGGGCAAACAGCATTGTCTGTTTCAGATTGTCTGTTAAGTGGATCAAAACATGATGTGTAGGGGTTTTGGAGACACCTCCAGCAGTTACAAAGATGGAGAAATCTATGGAAACTGCCAGAATATGAAAAGGACTCCTGGCTGGGGAGCAGGAGTAGCATTGCACTGTTGCGGTGATATTCTATGATTTAGAAGCTGCTGGCTGGGTACCAGCTGTGTCCCTGCTGTGGCAGGTTCACATCTGTACCTGCTGCTCAGGAAAGGTGTTGACATAGCAACTTGCTTCATAAAAAGTAGGTTAGAAAATAATTACTGAAGCCAAACAAATTAATTGTCTCAGTTGTGGAACTTCTAGCATTCTGACATTGATTTTCTGACATTGACTTTTAAATTGACTGATTTCAAATTGTATTTCCAGCAAGAAAAGCAGGTCAGCCTGTCACTTGATGCAGGTTTGACTGTAAGATCGAAGTTAAATTTCTATTTTACAGATTTCTGAAATGAAGGGAAGATGCCTGTGGAAGGTTGAATTCAAGAATGGAGCTGAGTTAGCTAAAGGGTTTTATCTTGTGTGCAGTTTAAACACCTAACGAGTGAGAAGTTCACTTTGAATAGATTGAGTGCATTAAGGACTCTTTTTTTTTTTTTTTATCCTGTTTGTTTGAAGGGGCATCTTGTATCAACATTTTCCTGCAAGTGCTCAAGGCCAGTTTGGATGGCTCCCTGAACAACCTGGTCTAGTGAACCAGGTTAATACATGGCAAGGGGTTGGAACTGGATGATCTTTAGAGTCCCTTCCAACCCAAACCAGTGTGTCTGTGAATTTGTGGGGAAAATTTGGCATGCTCATATAGATATAAACCATAAAATGTACACCTTATTTCCCCACTTTTGCTGACACAGGCACAAATAGGCCCCAGATTAAAATGCTGTGTTAGAGTATCAGTGTTCTCGGTGACCTCCAGTTGGTCATGACATTGAAGGAACAGTAGGTTGTTCATAAGCCTGGGCTTGAAGATAAAACTGCTGGTGTACTTCTGTTCACTGATGATTGTCTGGGTCACTCTTTAGTCATAGTGTCAAATGTTTTCAGCAAACAAAATGTGGAGATGAATCCATTTTAACAAATAGCAGGTTTCTAAATTCTATTTGAGGTATTTATACAGGTTGTCAGTGTTAGAATAGAGAATTCTGATTAGTTTCAAGCTGTTTCCCTTCTGTTTTTACAGATTTTTAGGGGATTTCTGGAAGGGAAGATCAATTTTGCCCCAACATACAAATATGATCTGTTCTCTGATGACTATGACACCAGTGAGAAGTGTCGCACGCCGGCGTGGACAGATCGGATCCTTTGGAGGAGAAGGAAATGGCCGTTCGACCGATCAGGTTCGAGGGTTTCCTTCAGCTGTTTGAAATGTTCTTTAAGTGACTTAGAGGCTCCATTTAATGATGTTGACAACGCAGTGGTGCTGAGCTCCTCTTCCTGGCTTGGTAGGATACAGAACACTTGTAACAGACCTTCAGTAAACACAGTGAGGCTGAAGAAAGGGCCATGAATCAGGTCCCACTTAGGGACATTTGAGGAATGGAAAAGGAACTCTGAGGGGGGATGGTTTCTGTAAGATAATCTATTTGGATTTACTCCCTATGTTTTTGCTTTTTACAAATGGCACATCCTTGCAATCACTGTATTTTTCCTGCCTTGTTTTCACTGCCAATTGTAGCTGAAGACCTGGATCTCCTGAATGCAAGTTTTCACAGTGACACTAATGTCCCTTACACATGGAATCCTGGCACTTTGCTGCACTACGGAAGAGCAGAGCTGAAAACATCTGATCATAGGTTCCACTTTAATTTTATACATTACTTCCTAAGATTTAATACTCATGCTGTGTATTTTGTTGCTCGTATACTCTGCTGACAGGATTTTCTTGTCTGTTTTTTCCAAGGCCTGTGGTTGCACTGATTGACATTGACATATTTGAAATTGAAGCAGAAGAGAGACAAAAAGTGTATAAGGAGGTGATTGCAATGCAAGGACCACCTGATGGTACTGTGATGGTCTCCATCAGAAGTTCTTCAGCTGAAGAAAACTATTTTGATGATAACTTGATTGATGATCTTCTTCAGAAATTTGCAAGCTATGGCGAAGTTATACTTATAAGGTGAAAAAAGCAACTTCATACTTTTAATCTCTCTTATAGAATCATGGAATTGTTTGGGGCTGGAAGGGATCATCCAGTCCTACTTGCTGCCATGGGGACACCTTCCATGAGACCAGGTTGCCTCCAGCCTGGCCTTGGGCATTTCCAGGGAACCATGGGCAGCCACAGCTTCTCTGGCGTACCTCTGCCAGGGGCTGCCCACCCTCACAGGAAAGAATTTCTCCCCAGTATCCTGTGTTACCCTCTGGCAGTGGGAAGCAATTCCTCCCTTGTCCTATCTGGACTTGGACCTGCTGGAGCAAGTCAAATTCATTTCCATTGTTCCCACCAATTTCCTGAATAAAGTTATTTCCTTAAGTAGGAAATAACCTTTCAGTTATGATCTGTTTCATTTTTAACATTTGAATTTCAACTCAAATGTCTTTAGAATTCATTTTGCATACCTGTGTGTCTCAGTTTTCAGACGTGATTTTTCCAGATACTCTTATTTTTGAGAATTTTATACAAATTTTGTATTCTAGAACTAGGTCAGTAGTTTTAAACGAACTGAAAAAAGGATGTTGCATTTGCAATAGGCTAGAAATTGTACTGTTAAGTGTTGTGGTATTTTGCTGGTTATTATTTCCAATGAACTTTGCAGGTTTGTGGAAGACAAGATGTGGGTAACATTTTTGGAAGGAAGCTCTGCTCTGAATGTTATGAATTTGAATGGTATTGAGGTAATGTAAAAATGACTGAACCTTTGTATAGCAAGAGAAAATCCAGCTTTTTTCAAGTCTTCTTAAGTGGGTTGGATTTATTGTTTTAGACTCTTAGAAGTGTTTTCTGTTCTGTACTGGACTGTAGCATCATGGGGTTTTTGGTTTTTTTTCCTTTTGATAGCCACATACCATATGTTGAGTTTCAAAAGCCATATAAAAGAAGTATCAAACCTCATTTCTCTAACAATACACCTCCTAAAAACAAATGAAGATCTACTGAGAGGTGTCTTCATCAAATGAGGGGTTTGGGGTATTTTATGATTTAAAAAGCAGAGTTTAGTTTCTTCAATTAACCAGTTAAAAATCTTTATAGCCTGCAGTTATTCAAAATTTAGCGCTTCCGTACTACAAACTCTGAAAAATGTCCATTTCAGCTTGCATTGACTTCTATGGGGTCAATATTTAATCTTTGTAAAAATTTAACTCCTGATGTTAAAATTTTTACTAGTCTGTGGCTGTTAAGACCTAGAAGGTGTGATGTTTACAGATGGGTCCTTGGATCTGCTGAGATGTCACTGGCAATTGAGACAGGAAAGGGGCTCTAGGTAGAATGTCAGTTTATAGAATGAAGATCTGCTCTGTGCCAGCCTCTAAAAATTACTTTATTTGTGTGGTTTATACGCAATTCTATTTTTCTTTATAAATAATAGTGTTTCTGTCAGAGTAAAGAAAAACCAGAAGCTTCCTGATTAACTGAAAAGGAGAAACATAGGAGATGAGTTGCTAGTTTTTCTACAAAAAAAATTACATGTTTAAGTTATATAAATATAGTGACCTACCACAATGAAGTGAAAATCAGAATTGTTTTTGTTTGGTCACAGAAATTCCTGTAACTTTATCTGTGATATTTTCAGGAATTTTTTTTTATTTTTAAATCTAAAATGCTGAGCTTTTATATTCCTACTCTTAACAACATCTATTTTGTGCATAATTTTTTTTGCCAATTCAGCTGCAAGGAAGGGTTATAAATATCAACTTGAAAAATCCAGACTGGATCAGAAGTTTGGAAGATGAAATGAATCTAGAGAAGATTAATATTGGGCTGCCTTCATCAACAAGCTCCACTTTGCTTTGTGAAGATGCTGAGGTTACTGCAGACTATGATATGGAAGGTTTGTTGAGATAAAGCATTCCTTGCTTTGAAATGCTTGCAGTCCTAAATAATGTAGTTAATTTAATATCAATGTCTATGCTCATCTAAAACAGATTAGAAATCACAGGTTTTCCAACAGTATCTTGACAGTCTGCTTCACTCTCGTCTACATTTAAATATATTCTAAATTGACAGTTTACTCTTCAAATACATGTTGAGCCTTTTTCTTTGACACCATTCCACCTTTTGCAAGCAGAAGTTCTTACAAATAACAGATATCTTGAAATCCCCTGCTCAGCCTTCTGAAGAGCAAATGAAGCTTGCCGTATTGCAAACCAAGGAAATAACCTGCAAAGCTAATTGTTAGATTAATCAACTTCAGTTGTCATGCTGTTATAATTACCTTTAATATGAATCTATATTAATATATATTAGGCATTTGAAATATTTATAACTGGCTTGAATACATATGTATTCTTCATGTGTAATTTTGGGATGCAAGAATCATACTTTGGCTGCTGAGCTAATTCCTTGGAACTTTGGGGCTCTTGCACAAAATCTCATGCCCAGAGTTAGCTTTTATGTGCTTTTCCCCTCTGGGGTTTGTTCTTTAGGAGACATCGATGACTACAGTGCTGAAGTAGAAGAAATCCTTCCCCAGCACCTACAGCCAACATCGAGTTCAGGGCTCGGAACCTCGCCGAGCTCTTCCCCACGTTCCAGCCCTTGCCAGTCCCCGACGCTGTCAGAGGGACCCACGCTCCCGGTGAGACCCAGCCGAGCCCCAGGAAAAGCTCCTGGACCACCTGCTTCCACACATGGTGTGTACTGCCTCGAGAACTGCCACACCCAAGCTCTGCTGCAGCATGTCTGTGGAATCCTGGTTCACCCCAGTCGTACTCTCGGAATACAGCCCCTGACAATCCCTACTCCTCTCAGCTCCAGGATATAAATTGTAATCAGCACATTTGTGAATTGGGAGCACAATTGGAAAACTTCTGTTTAAACATAGCCTTTTTTTAAATTATGAAGTGAACATGTGAACACAGTGATGGTGCTTGGAATGGCTTCTTATTGAGTTTATTTTAACTGCTCAAATGCCTTGAGAATTCCCTTTGTAGCATTTTTTCCAGAAACCTGAGCTCATAGGTAAGAGTTAAAATGAAAATTTGGAATGCTGCAATGAGTAAGATTGTTCAGGATTTCATGAAAAACATAGTTATTAAAACATATGAAGCAAAAGTTTTGATTTAGGAAATCTGCTTCTTTTCATCATTGGTTCATTCCTCTTGTCTTCCCTCTCTCAAAAACTTCCAGATCGTTATTTCCAAGGCTGGGGTCTGACTGTCCTGTCTGTGAGGAAAACCTTGCTATTAGACAAGCTTTGCTGGGTTTAGAATGCCCAAGGTACTAATTGTTGTATTGTTTCCTGTCATGTCCTTCAGCTGAGTTCCCGACTGGCGCCCAGCAGAAGGAGCCTCCCCAGAGCCTGGAGCCGAAGCGTCCTCCGCCCCCTCGGCCCGTGGCTCCTCCTGCCCGTCCCGCTCCTCCGCAGCGGCCGCCTCCGCCCGCAGGTAACGGGGCACCTTTTCTGGTGCCCAGGAATATGTGCTTTCCAGTCTGTGACAGGGACTTAAGTGCAAACCCAAACTGCATATTACACTTTGGGCTCACTGGTTTTTAATTGAAATGTTTGACTGGTACATTTAAAAGCAATAACAGCATGGGAAAGAAGTGTTTTTACAACTTAAATATTATTAGTGAATAAGTTTATAAAAACTTACTTTCACAGTTTTAAAAATGTGAAATTTTACAGCAATGTTTACTCAACACTTTCATTTTTTATAGCATCTATTTCAAAATGAAATAGAAATTAACTTGTGCATTCATTGGTTCATTGCTATTCCTTTAATTTTGGCATCAGTATATGTGTTTTATCATGTCCGAGTTTTTAATGTAGAGATCGTTTGGACCATCTGACAATGTGAGCAATTGAGCACTAAGAGAAACTGGATGTTCAGAAGCATTTGGGCAACATAGTTAATAACAAACTGACCCTTGTGATTTTTAACTTTCTCATTCTTTTTCTTCCCTCCTACTATACTGATATTTTTCATTATTGCTGCATTCATTTCTTAAATACTGTCAGGCGGTAGGAGTCCTGCACCTGCTAGAAAAGAATTTGGAGGTAATGATTTTAATTGTTTCTGAATATGACTGCATACCAAAACTGCTGTGGGGATTTGTTGTGGCAATACTTAACATGATGATTTCTGAAGATTTAAAAATGGGCAATTCTCAAAGTTACAGAACTGGATAATTCATGAATGTCACTGTCGTTTCTTTCTTCCCCCTCTGAACTATGTTTGACTTTCTGGTGAAATAGTATTTCTCCAGAAGTTGGTATTTTAAAGTCAGAGATGGAAGTTGTTCCAGATTTTTATTACTTTCTCCTGTATGAATACATCCAGTTAACTTTTCTGTGAAGTGCTTCTTCAAAGTAGGCTTTGTCCTTCTCTGGCCCGCATTTTGCTGTCGTGCTTGGACTTAAATCAGCTCGTCAGTACATGAGACAGGGTGCAGATTGGTAGTAGCATTTCCAGGCAGTGTCCCTCAGTTGGTAGGAAAGAGGGATTTTTGACAAAACGCTTTGAAAGTTTTGAGTAATCTCAGAAAATATATAAACTATTTTAAATAGTCCATAACTATCTGCTAACTTTGGTGTCAGGCAAAAATGTACTTGGCTCTTAGATACTGGTGAGACAAGGAAGTTTTTATGCCCAACGTGTAATACTTCAGATGAGTTAAAATGCAGAAGCTTTAGAAAGCAGTTGATAGACCACATTGAACATGGGTGAGATGTAATTCATTGTTCTTCAGTCCCGTGTAGTTTTCTGTGTACTGACACAATCCTGTTTGCCTAGTTTGTCTCAATTGTGCCAAGACTAGTCAGTTGTCTTCTTTTACCATCTTTCCCAACATAGCTTTCCATAGAGTTGTAACTTGCATAAAACTTGCTTTTTATGCAATCATTTGAGACTGTAGTATATTTTTTCATATATTACTCCAAACCAAAAGCTCTTCACTTTTTTCTGCTCTCCATTTTCCACTCATGGTGTACATATGTAAGCATAAAGACTGTTTTTCATGGGTATCTGAGCTCAGCTCCAAGCAAGTTAGCACAGGGCTGGAACCAAAATAAGTGTCTTAGGGGTTACTTTAGTGGGGAAAAGGCACCTGTTTCTCTTCCCTAGGAGGAAGGCTCTTAAAGCTCTGCGGATATATCCCTGTGTAGTGTGTAAGTGGATCAAACTTTGGGTTTAGACTTCCATAGCACGTGCAAAGGGACATTGATCATGTCTTTAAAATGTTGTGCCTTTTAAATGTTACTTTTTTTGCTCGCATGTTTTGACCTTTTTTTCCCCCCAAGTGCTTCAGTCCCTTCAATGCCCATGGCACTTTTTCTAATGGCTCAGTATGCTTTTAAGATGAGACAAGGATTTGGACATCTAAGTATTTTAGTTTGGTCATATTTTATATCAGAATTCAGGTGAACAAGGCTCTGCACTCGTTGCAGGGCTTTACAAAGTGTAGACCTTTTGTATGCTAATACCAAAAACAATTCACTGAGGATTCTATAAGCTCCAGTTGTTTATAGTTAAAAATTAAAATGTTGCACTCTGTTTACCCAGTATTTTTCAATACATTACAGATTAAATTCTCAGAGAACATTAAAAACTATAAAGGCTGCTAATTGTCAATTGAAGTTAATAAATAACATTTGTGGGTTTTTTCCTTTAATACTAGTAGTCAGACTTTTCCTGATTGTTTCTGCCAAGGCTTTTATCATTGATTTTAACTGTTTTTCATTGTCCCCAAGATTGAAATATTCCCATGCTGCCCTTTGTGGTAGCATTAGCAGAGCACGATAATTTTGCTTTCTCACTATTAAGGAGTATTATGAGTAAGTGAAATATCAGGTACTTACCCTCTGTGCCATTTCTCTCCCTTGTGGTGAATGTTTGTTACCTTGCCAAATCCTCATGCTCAGAGATCTTGCTCCCTCTGTCTGGTGCACTGAAGTAGGAATGTGTGCCTGTGTCTCCCTTCTGCTGGAAGGAGCTGCCTTTAGTTGTCCTCCTGCACAAAACAAGAGCAGTGGAATGTTGTCAGACAGTCCCCTACTCCTGTGCTGCTCCTCTCACAGAGTCGTTCACGGTCAGAAACTTGTGATGGGAATTGGCAGAGCCTGGGTCTCAGCCAGAACAGATAACACATGGTAGGGTTTAGCATCTTAGAAACAGATGTTCAGCCAAAGCAGAGATCTGACATCTCTGGAGACAGTCCCATTTCAGCCCCATGTGCAGCCTTCACTCTGCCCACTCTGTGACAGACCTCACAGATCACAAAGAGCTCCTGGGCAGATCTCGTGCGTGGGCACATGGTGAGAAAGCAGGAGGCTGTGTCATAGCTAAGGGATGCCTTCAGTATTTCCATCATGTCTATGTCCTGCCGTGTTTTTGCCATACAGTTTTAGGAACCCAGTGCATGCTTGATGATATTGCAGAAATAAAGTAATTCAGCATGGTTATGCATGATTGAAAATCTTTCTCTCAATCTGAACTGTTAAACCAATTGGTACAGCTGTCCCAAGTACACAGTGCTGTGTAGAGGCAACTTAGTAATACAGTTCTTCAGGATACAATGCATTATATGAAGTGGGAAGTATTGCTTTCATCAAATTTCTTATTCAAATGTACCATGGCAGAAACAGACTACTCAGTGTTGTGAATGACAGGGATCAGGCTTAATTTGGCAGGGTGTAAGTGCTGTGCTCATTTATTCCCCAGTGTTTGAGTACAGGTCTCTGCTCTGCTCATGGGAGGTTCAAGACCAGCATGTCAGATCACACTGGACAGCCAAACGTTTGTGGAGAGTGAACATTTTGAAGGAATGAAACTGACTTTCAACTGTAATGTAAAATTGAAGTAACAGATATTACTAAACATGACTACACTTGATGATTTGTAATTCACACCAGTCTGGTTCCCCATGCTGCTACAAACAGTTATTTCCTACAGGTGACTGTAATCTATCTAGACCAGAGTTAAGTGTGTAAAGCTTTCTTGTGGCAGTGCTCTTTCTGGTTTTTCTTTCTCAATCTACTGCTTTTCTTATGCTATGTACAGCTTCTCTTCTTTCTCTGAAAAGGTCTTGGAGCTCCTCCCAGTCCTGGGGTAGCTAGGAGAGAAGTAGAAGGTAACATAACAATTTTTGTATTCTAGAAATGGATTTCTAATTTAACATCTGAGTGATATTATTGCTCTTGTGATACTAAAGGTGGTTTCATTAATGTATGTATCATGTAGGATCTTTCTTTTATTTAGCATAGGTTTCACCCAGCCAGGTTACTTCCTGGTTTTCAGTGGTGGTGGGAATTGTTACAGAAGGCATTTGTGAAAAGCTAAGTGAAAACTTAGAGCGTTCTAATCAAGAATGATTTTAAGGCTGACCCTCAGAGGAAGCTGTAGCTGGCTGGTCATCAGAGTGACCATTACACCTGTAACGAAATCAGGAATCCAGGGAGCCTGACTTTTCATAAAGAACTACGTATGTTCATGTATTCTGGGGAGAGAAACTTCCATTTAAACAATTTGGTCTATAATTTAATATTTTGCCTCTTTCTAAAAAGCACACTGTAGGTATTTTGATTCTGATAGCCAGCTGTGTTTACACACAGTTATGAGGAGCATTTCTCTTGCACCATTCTGGTTGGAGTACATGGGATTACTATTGGATGGGTCCTGCTTTAGCCATGCCAGCAGAGTCATGCGCTTGGGTTTCTTCCTTGTCTCTCAGGAATGTGTCCTTCACAGCAAATAGCAATACAAGTCCTAATAGAGTCACTGGCAGGGTTTCCTCCTGTATGCTACTATTAATTCTGGCTGTATTGCTGGTTCATTTTTCCAAACTGGCAAAAGTGCTCTATGCATAGAATACTTGAGGTCAGAATGCACCTTTGGTGGTTATCCACTCCAGCTTCCTGCTCCAAGGAGGGTAAATTGGCACCACGTTGTTCAGGGGGAGCTGCTTCACTGAGAACAGCACCTAGAAACCCATTCTGACTGGTCCCAGGGCAGTCTGCTAGCTGGAAGTTTATTTGATAAACTGTGTGATGCACCACAGTGTTCTTTCCACTTGCTGTCACTGACATGGTGCCTTTGCCTTCCTGGGAAATAAGCAGCAGAAACTCAAGCCAAATCCTAAACCTCCCTGCCTGCTAGAAATCGTGTACTTGTCTGAACTGAAGGTTTTTTTCATCTCTTGCACTACCCAGTTTGAATGTTGCATCTGCAGGTTGCCATCCGTGTGGCCATGGTGAAGCTGGTGCTCTAACACATTTATCCCATGAACGCAGAGAGTGGGGCCAGGAACTGCCACGTCAGTTCTCCTTGTTCTAACCAATACTGGTAGAACATCTGCAGAATATGCCACAAAACAGCTTCCAACACGACTGAGAACACAGGGCACCTGTACAAGTGGGTGTCTTTAGCTTGCAAAAAATAGGATGTGATTTAAATAATCTGTAATAAAAAGGGTCAAATTACTTCATGTGTGCCATGGGATAGGAGTGTGTTAGTGACAGCTGGTGGATATGTAATAAATTTTGGCAAAATCACTGGTATCTCCTTGCTTCCCTTCTCAGTAGTAGTAATGTAACATTGCCCCTCTAACACCCATTTGTGGCTTATCTAATGCAGATAATCTATTTGTTTTCCATGCTTCAAAGCACAAAAAAGCCCTGGAACACAAAGAAAAGATAACTTAGGTAATAGACACATGCTTTGTACTAATTATAATACAGACAGAAGTTGATTTTGAAATAAGTGCTAAGTCAGTAATCTCTAATCTCTGTTACAGTTCGTAATCAGCCTCCACATTCAGCGGGTGCAACC
The DNA here is from genome assembly GCF_036417665.1 of Passer domesticus. Lineage (NCBI taxonomy): Eukaryota > Metazoa > Chordata > Aves > Passeriformes > Passeridae > Passer > Passer domesticus. Next base: position 101,202 of record NW_026990184.1, read on the forward strand.
AGACCGGTAGGTATTGTTTTAACATGCTTTGCCTGCTAAGTGTCTGCTCTTTATTTCATCCAGGTTTCTGTTAGTCATAACAGGTGTAAGAAATCTACCAGGTTACAAGTCAGTTTACAGTTTCTGTGAGTTAATTATCTCAATTTTTGTCTATTGACTGAAAATACTGTGGGATGGGGGGTGGGGGAAACCACCATGTATGTTCAGACTGGATGTGAGTTGATTGTTGTGCACTCTGCAATCACATGGTAGGCTCCCAAATACACATTTTGCATCTCCTTTCAAATAACTGCAAAGTTACTTTTTATTATATGTCCTTACTGATTTGGTGTGATAAAATGCATTAGCTTCTGTACTTGAACATAAATCGTGCCAGCAGTTAATTGCTTACAGGCCATTAATGGATTACATATGCAAATGACATCTTATGATTACTTGATGTGTTATGGAGTTTTGCACTTGTTTTAAAGACTAATTTTCATAAGAGTCTTCATGTAAAAATGAAACCTTCATCTGTTTCAGCAAACATTAGTGTACTTCATTCCTTTATTTGTGGAACTGAACTGAAGGAAGGGAATGAAGGGCATTCAACTGCTTCACTCCACACAGGAAATCAAGAGATGAAATACATTTGCCTAGTTTTTTCTTAACAGTAGCAAGTAGGAGCCTTATGTGAGGGAAGAGGAAAGTGTTTTAATAGCTGCAGATCTTCTTAAAGAATTACTGTGTAATGGGATTCTGCTGATAATTCTTTGACTTTGCAGCATATTCCAGTATTGGAACTATTGAAAACTGCTGTTGAAAGTCTCCATTGAAGTAAATTTTACAGATTCATTTTTCTCAAATCGATTGATTCTCACAGTTATCAATTCATTATCTTTTTTTTTTAATATTTTCTGGAAATATAAAATGGCCTCTTCAAAAATTTGGATAAAGAAAAACTGGTATATATAGGAAAGAATGTATTAGTTTTTCACTGTGTGCTTGCCTTTGTCTCAGGTGATTTTTGGACTTCATTTCAAGGATTTCAGGACCAGGGACAGTAGCTGCAGTGGGTGCTGCTTCCCACTGAGGGATCCTGAGAGCTGGTTTACGCTTTCTTTCTTTTCCGTTCCTTTTTTATATATTTTTATTTTTTAAAAGTACATTTTGGTGTATAATCCAACCATCCTCCTGCCTACTATCAGAATATTCAAATAACAAAATGATTCTTGGCAATCTCAGATCAGATTGGAGATTAAGAAATTCAGAGAGGAATTTATGAGGTCAGGTGGCTGAAAGAGTTCAGAACATTGGTAAATGGACCCAGCCAAGCACAAGGAATAATGTGATGTACAAAGCCAGGGACGTGTCTAGTAAAACTAAGATCAAGAATGATACTATTTTTAATAGTATTTGCTTGTTCTAATTAATTTTTGTGTACAGTTGTGCAATGGAGTTTGCTCTGAAAACCATTTCTAGCATGTCTGCTGGTACACAACATTTTACAGGAAACAAACTTGTCTCACAATCCTTTTTGTCTCACAGTCCTTTTCCCCTTGATTCCTGGCATTTTTATCCCAGGGGCTTTTATTCAGTTTTCACGGTGTTGTTTGTAATTTACTCTGCTTCAGTTGTAATCTGGAATAGCTTCCTATGTCTCTAAGTATTGATGTAGACTTGGAAATTTACATTCCCAGCGTATTAACTTCTATTCCATCAGCCTCAGGAGGACTTCAGCCTTCAGATGATGCAAAATGTTTGTTTCATTAATACTGTTTGTGAAACAGGAGACCTCCAAATAAAGCAGTTGCTCTTGTTGGTTTTGTTACTTACAATTTGCAGACTTAGGTAAATTGTCTTATTAATACTAGCAAAATAATAACCATTTCTAGCATTATTGCACAGGTAAATATTTATAAAAAGTTGAAAAGCGTTGTGAAAATCCTTTGCTTTGAATTGAACCATCATTGTTTTGAAAATATATTCTTTGTTCCTGCATGTGCACTAAAAAAATCAGTTGAGCAGCTGTTACCAAAGAATTTATTGTTTACAGAGTCCTGATTATTCTGAATCATTTAGCCGTAGATGATTGCAGATCCAAAGCTGAACTAAAATACTTTTTTTACCAACTTTCCTGTCAGACTGTTCCTCCTCGAGCTGGAGTTATCAGTGCCCCACAAAGCCATGTCCGTCCCTCGGGGGCAAGACCAGCATCTGAGGCTCAGACCAAACCAGCTGAACCACCAAGGGGTGAGTTTCCCTCAGAAGTTAAATACAAATGGCAATATTCAGTCAAGCGCTACAGTGTGTGGTTTGAGTTGTGTTTTCAACAGATGCCTCCACTTTTCACTAGAAATTAAGATTCCTGGATGTAATAGCATTTGGCACTTTGTGTTAAGCATCCACAAGTATTGCATTTTTAGATGGCAATCTCAAGATCATGTGAGATCTTGACCCATAGATTCCATGGTATCAGGGAAACTGTGCAAAGATTGCAGTGTTTGGTCTGAGCTCACCGGTGTGTCCCATTCTGACTATTGATCACCAGACACTCTATGCATTCTGTAATTTATGTAATTCTGTAATCTTAAGATTTGGAGTAGCATTTTTGTCTGACTCTCAAAGCAACCTCCTAAACTTAGTTTTAAAAAAATCCCTTTGTCTTTGTATGTTTAAAAATACACATTTTATAATAGTGACTTTCAAAATACTTTTCAATATAACTGAAGTACATTTTGGAATGACATGGTTTGTGTTTTGGGTAAAATCACAGCATGGTTTGTGTTGTAAGGGACCTTGGAGATCGTTTAATTTCAAGCCCCTGCCAATGGGCTGGGCCACCTTCCACCAAGCCCCACCTGCCCTGGCCTTGGACACTTCCAGGGATCCAGGGGTAGCCACAGCTTTGCTGGGTATCCTGTGCCAGGGCCTCCCCACCCTCTCAGGAAAGAATTACTTCCTGATATCCCATTTAACTCTGCCCTCTGTCAGCTTAAACTAAAGTAACAGTTTTTAATGGAGATCTGCTGAGTTTTTGATGATTTCCAGTCCCATTGCCATGAACACCTGCTGCTCTTACAGCCCCTTCTCTGCAGTTCTCTGTTGCTTCCCCATCCTTCCATCCTTAGGATTCGTTACAATTCCTTACCATGAAAATCACTGCAAATGTACTTCCAGGCTCGCCACTGCTTCCAGAACCACTAAAGCCTCAGGCTGCTGGACCTGCTCAGCCCAGCACTCCTGTGCTAAGGATGCAGGAGCCCCTGATCCCTGTGGCACCGCATCCCTCTCAGGCAAGTGCCCCGCAAAGTCTGGAGCCGCCCCAGCCGCCACCTCGTAGCCGCTCATCTCACAGTTTGCCTTCTGAACCTGCTCCCTCCCAGCAGCAAGTAAGTAAAAAATACCCCTGTAGGTACCTTCTTTCACTATGTAAATTAACACAGCTTGTACTGGATGCTGCAGGCTTTTGAGGAGCCCTTAGAGTGAGCACAGAAACAACAATAAGGGTCTGAAGATTGGATTTAGTAGTCATGGAGCTCTAGGAGAGTAATAATTGCTTGTGTATTGTTCCTGAATAACTAACATCTTAAATACTAAACATTTGGGATTTCTTATGATGGCCTTGCAGTTTATGGGCTCCAGTCTTAAAATTATGTTGTCATTTGGCAACTTTGTATGGAAAAACGCTTGATCTAAGAAATCTGATTTGATAATGATATGTGCATGACAAACTGTACAGTAAGTAGCTAGCACAGGTTTTAAATAGCTATTGCATGATGTGGTGCTTTATGTTGGTGATCATTCATTGAAGGGAGATGATATTGATAAATAAATTAAATTAATGTATTAATAAATACTTAAGAGAAACAGAATTCTCCCTGTTCCCCAGTGTTGGTTAAAATACAGAAACCTATCCACATAATGTGGAAGTTTCATACAGTAATGCTAACATTCTTTTCTGGGATCATTTAGACTGTTATAATAAAAAAACAGCATCGACTTTTTGTAGGAAAAGCCATAGTTTCTTACTAGTGCTTAAAAATGCAGAAGCAGGTTTTCAGTGCTGCTCAGGTTTTTTTCTTATGCCTATATCTGAAGCCCTTTTTTGCTACAATAGTTAAAGCCTATTTTGTACCACAGTGAAGCAGCCAAATTCAGTCCTCAGCTGATTTTTGAATTCAAACTGAAAATATCTTTACATGCTTTTCCTTTCTTTCTCCAGCCTCTTTCTTTGCCTGTGAACTGCCTTTTATTTTGGAAACTTAGACCAAAAAGTACAGTTTTCTGAGGAAATGTCTTTAAAGAAGTGCAAGGTCTTTTGAGAGGTAGTGAATTCCAAGCCCATCCTTCTATCTTCTATGCAAATCTTGATTATGATATTCAAAAAATGAAATCTGTTTGTATAAAAATACCTTGTATGTATAAAAATAATACCTTGTACAGTGTGAATATTCAGGACTCTATACAATCCACACACTGAAAAAGAGAATTAGTTAAATAGATCTTCTTTGTTGTGAAGAAGGGAGATAGTACAGTTCCACAGAAGGAGAGGCATTATGGTTTTTTTGCAGCCTCAAAACTGTTACTTTAGATGAGGGATAATACTGACATAATTTCCAGAATGAGAGCTGTGGGGCTTTTCATCTTAATAGATGACTAGAATTAGACCATCCATGCTCAGATTCCTATAATGCATCTCCAAAAAGTAGCACAATCAGCTGCACAATGGGTGTCTGTATGGAAATACCATTAGAATTGACTTGAGGAGTTTTTTTATGACTCTTAATGGTCGAGCTTAGAGTAGAGGACAACAGGAATTGAAAATTTAGTGTCTAGTAAGTACTTGTGGTTTGTATTCAGAGCTCCAAAAAACGGCTTTGTGAAAACTTCTGGAAATATTTTTAACATGAGGTTGCTTTGTTACTTGGTTTTTCTTCCTAATTTTCTTTCCTCTGATATCTGTTTCTCTTTCACAAGCAGGAGCAACCATCAGGGTAACAGGTATCTAACTATTTACCAATCTTGTATGTGGTCTCCATCTATTCGAGCAGAAAAGATGTATGAATGTTGTTTTCATACATCTGCAGTCCCATCCCCGTTAAAAACCACCTGTCTGCATTCATGGATTGACTGTCATACCATAGTTTGGTGTTTCCTTTCATAGTGCATTTAAAAATGAGACTGCTTTTATTAAGGCCAGAGCAACTATTTTGTCATCTTTTTATGAAACAATTGGACCCTCACCTACGTTGCTTAGTCACTGCTGAGCCTCCTGATCTCTGTCTATTCGGGGAAAGCAAGATCAGTGTTGGCAATAAATGTTCTCTTTAATGCAAATAAATCCTGATGCTACTGCACTGCCAAATTCTTTTCCAGAATAAACCTCATATGTTGCATTGCTCAAGGAAAAGAGAACTTACTGTGACCCAAAGTAAAACAAACTGTTACAATTTTAAAAACACTTGGTTCCAGAATTACTCAAAGCAAGTTTTTACTTAGAATAAGGAGCAATTTGCATTCATAGTTTCTTTGGGATCTTGTACTTTAAAACGACCACAGGACTTAACCAGCTGGTGCCAGGCTGCATGTGATTTCTATTGCTCCTACAGTCCAATTTTCCACATTTCCCCTAAGTTACTCAGTACCTTTGTTTTAATATTATTCTGCAAAAAACTTCAACTATAGACAGCCAATTCAACTGTTTTGGTATATTAAATTTTTGTGTTAAAATCTTTTTGTGACATTTGAACTCTTAGAAGCTGTTTTAACTTAAGCTTAACTCATTTGATAAGGGGAGGCTCCAAACTCTGTTCTGTCAGTGTGCATACTGAACAAAGTAGATACTCCACCTTTTTGGACAGCTTGTACAAGGTAAAAAATACCTTGCATTGTTTTTTGAAGCAATGTCTAAAACCAAGAATATTTTGGTTGTAAAAGCTGAGAAGTTCTGTGTAGAAAACTGTCTTCTCCAAGGATAACTTATTTTAATTATGAAGCCAGTGTTTGTCCCTTTTCATGACAAGAAGTACTGCAGATGCTTAGGATGCCTGACTACATAGAAATGTCTGACTGCATATACTAATAACACTAATGTTTCCTTTCATTGTGGTGCTGTAATGCTGCTTGTAACATCAGTACGCTGAACTCCCAAACAATGTAACCTAGAGCTTTTCATTTCATAGTTGCACTGGGCTGTCTGTTGCTTAGAATACAGTAGCATTTCCCAAACATCTTCTTATCCAGAGTTCACTTAGTGTTTTTTGCTGGGATTGGGACCTGCAGGAAGCAGGTTCCAGCTGCATTAACCTCTGAGAAGGGGGGAGTGGTGTTTAAAAACTTACAGGCTTTTCTTTAGACAGGGGGTTCAGGCTGTTGTTTCAGTTTTGTTTTAACCAGAATGGGATTGAAGTTTCAGCTGAGGAGTGAGAAGGGGGGCAGTAGGAATAACCTGGAACCAGCTCCATGATTCCTGAGCATGTTGCTTCCTTTGCAGCTGAATCCCAACGGGACATACGGCACTAACCCTGAACCCCAGCTCAGCAGTGACCCTTTTGAAGACCTGTCATTTCAGCTGCTCGTGTCCAAGATGCAGACGTCTGTCCGAACATCACCTGCTCCAACCTTAAACCAGAAGGAGTTGACACAGTTGCCTTCAGCAAGGCAAAGAAATGCGGATAATTCGAATACTGTAAATTGCATGTCAGCAATGCCTCCTATTCCAACCTTTCACTCATCCCAGGAGCATCAGCGCAGCTCTCCAAATCCATTTATTACTGGGCTGAACTGCTCAAATCCATTCACTGAAAGAACTCCTAATGCTGGGAACCCATTTAGGACAGAAACACGGGAGTCCAGGATAACCTCACTGGTAGGACCTGCTGCTTCCCACCCATTCCCTCCTCTGCCCCCGCCCAGCTGTAACACAAGCAAGCCTCTATTTCCTGTGGATGCAGCTGAAAATATGTTTTGCCTGCGAAGTAAATCTCTCAAGGTAGAAAACGTACAGCCCAAAGGGTGGGTGACGTTTGACGAGGACGAGAACTTTAACACAAAGCTGAAGCCATCTGCGAGCGTTCCGGATTTTAAGCGACTCGCCTCCGGGAAACCAGCTGGATGCCCAGGTTTGCTGGGAGCTGAACAAAAGACTTTCCTTGGTTCAGACTTTAACTTTGATGGTGACTGGAATAAAAGTTCTACTGATTGCTTCTGTACAATGCCAGCAAGAAAGCCACCTGCACCCCCTGTGCCATCCAGAGCAACCAGCAACAGGTCCCCTGCAGATCCCTCCCCGGCACCCAAGGTGTCACCCACTCATGATTTCACAGAAAGATAGATGGTCAGAGATACAGAAGGTTGTATCTGTTCCTACATTTATCCAGTAGAATAATTGGGCATTTGAGATTATTCTGTGTGCAATAATTAATTGTTAAATGCACTGAAACTTAACTCTGCTCATAAACAGCCACTTCAGCTTGTGTATAAATTTTGAATGTGTATATATGGTAGAGCACAAAAAATGGTCTGAAGTTTATTGAAATCTCAATGTAATAGTATTTGAATAGACAAAAAGAGAAGGGTGAGCTACTGTCTCACTAAAACCTATCAATCCTGGACACAGATTTTGCTTAGGGAGCTCTTTCATTTCTGTTCTCCTTTGTGGAATGTCACAAGAAGAGGCTCCCTGCTGGTAGCCTCCCCCCTCCCTTTTGACTGTTTTGTTAGTTGATATTTATAAGTATTTACCAAAGAGCTGCCAAAGTTTATGGAGATTTGAATGTTGACAAGTATTGTTTAGAAGCTGTTTAATTTATAACAGAGGCTATGGGTATTTGTAAGGCTTATATTTGAATTTGAGGCACAACAAAAGTAGTTTACTTTCAAAATAGAAACAAAACTTTGCATAGTAATATATTCAATTAATCTCCTGTGTCAGTACATTTCAGTTGTTAAATCCTATTGTGACATACACTCACTAGCACTAATTCAGAATAATTGTTTCATATCATCCATTTATTCATTACTATTTTAATTATACTTATATTTTTCCACAAATTGGAAACAGCTGATACAGCAAGCTTTTCCTCAACCTCTGGAAAAAAGCCCCCTTGGCTTTTGAGCTACAAAGCAGTATTTGCCAGTTGCAGACCATGTAGTCTGCCAGCCAGGGGGTGAAACAACACGCTTGGATTATATTTAGAGTAGCAAAATATCCCAGGGCAGCACGTTTTTTAAATCCTCAGATGCTCTCACAACATGATCCATGAAGTAATCCGCTATTCCTTCGGACAGCCCCTGGTTAGCCACGAGCTGCAGCCGCCTAGAGGAGTGATAGTGAGTTTTCTTTTGCGCTTTTTTCTGTTCAGGTCATTCCAGTTGTACATTTGGAACAGCAGTGGTACTACTTGTGCTTCGGTGTGTGAGTTACCTTGTTTTACGCTGTTGCTGCAAACATCCGTGTGGTTGATGTTTTGGTATATTCTTACATTAGCAAACCAAATCCAGGGGGGAACTTTTGCTAGTGGGAGTCACGTGATAAATTTGTTGTCAAATACTTAATTGAATTGCAGTGATTAAACTCTGTCTGAACTGTACCTGGCGTGCGGCTCCTCTGCACTTCACAGGACTGCGGGGACCACAGGGAATGCTCCAAAATTTCAGGGTCTTCATATAGATTTACATATACATGAGCTGTAGTAAGGCCCTGCCGTCTGTTGATGGGAGCAATGAGCAACAGCAGACGCTCTGAAAACTCCGAGGTTGGAGGTGAGACCCACTCCCCACGTGTCCCTGGACTCTCCATGTTCCCACTCACCTGTCCGTGGCTGTATCCACCAGGACACCCAGGTATGCCTGAAATATTCCCGCTCTTATGGCCTGGGGGTCAGTCTGTCTCTGTGCCCTCGTGCTAATCCTCCTAAATCATCAGGGTAAATAAAACCCTCTACAACAGTCTTTTTGGTGTCAGCAGGTCAGGCATTTCTTTGTTCTTGACCACGGGTTGTGTGGCTGACAAAATTCCAGCCTCCACACAGACACTGATGCGAAACTTTTCCACTTATTTATAAATTTTTAGTAAACAAAGACATTAATGCTCATAAGTTGTAAATTACATAATTATCTTTAATTAGTATTCTGTCATTTATTGGTGATTGATTTCTGACTTCTTATGCTAATTAGGCCATATTTTTAGTCATTTTATATCTTTCCTTTTAGTAGGGAATTTTCAGTGCATATACTGAGTTTTTATCTGGTATTTTCTGCATAGTGTCCTTGTGATCCTTAAATTCTGCATTCTAGATGTCCAACTTCCCTAATCCCTCTTTCTCTCCCGGGCTTTGTTCATGGGACATATCAGTGCATCAAAACTGAATGTGTCAGGCCTTTTCCCAAGCTGTCCCCACAGAAGCACCTTGTAACAACTTTGCTAAATACCGCCTGAGAGTTAATTTTAGAATAGTCCAGTAATTATATTTTTTACGCATTTAGGTGATGATTAACTAGAACAATTAATTTAGGAGGTAGTCACACTCCTTACCTGCGGTTAGTAGGACGATCTGTCGTTCCCCACGGCGGGCAGGGCGCGCGGGCCCTTTAAGCGGCTCCCGTGCCCTCACGGGCGGCCGGAAGGGGAAGCGCTGGCGGCGGCGCCGTTGCGGCGGGACCGGGGCCTCCCGAAGGATCCCGGCGGATCCCGAAGGATCCCGGTGCTGCCGGCAGGGGCGGCAGCAGCCCCCCCGCGCTCTCAGAGCCTCCCGAAGCGGCGGGCGCGGCCGGTGTCCCCGCGCTCGCTGCCTGCCGCCGGTATCCAGGGACTCGGCTCCGTTGCTGAGGGCCCGGCCATGGTGCGGCTGCACGTCAAGCGCGGCGGCGAGAGCCAGTTCCTGCTGGAGGCGCCGGGCAGCGCCCGCCTGGCCGAGCTGGCGCCGCTCGTCGCCCGCATCCACAACGGGCGGCTGAAGGTGCAGCGCCTGTGCTCAGGTACCGCTTGGGGCCGCGGCGGCGGGAGCGGCTCGGGGCAGCGGGGCCGTGCGGGAGTTCCCGCCCTCGGTGTTCGGTGAGGGCACTGCAGCGCGCTGAAGACTCTCCCGCTGCGTGTGCCGGTAGCGGCTGCTTAAATCGGGGAATCGCGGAATGGCCGGGACGCCTTCCGCTGGCCCAGGGTGCCCCAAGCCCCGTCCGACCTGGCCTTGGACACTTCCAGGGTTCTGGGACCAGCCACAGCTTCTCTGGGCAGTCTGTGCCAGCACCCTCACAGGGAAGTATTTCTCCTCAGTATCCCGTCTAACCCTGCCCCGTGGCAGTTTGAAGACATTCCCCTTGCCCTGTTACCAGGCCCTTGTCCAGTCCTCCTTCAGGGCAGTGTGCAGTGCTCCTTCAGTGCCCTGACGGGTGTGTGGTGTTATACTGGCCACCACCAGCATCTCCTGCCATGCAATGGATCAGTGACATGTCTGAATAAGTGCTGAGTCCACTTCTGAGGCAGCTTTAAAAACCATTTCCCACCCCAGCGTGGGGCTGTCAGAGCAGAGATTCCTGTCAGGTAAGCCTGATCTGAGGGTGCAGCCCACCCACACCAGCTGTGTGACAGCCACGGTGTTTGTGGGGTGTCCGAGGCTATACTGATGCTGATCTGAAATTTAAAAAAATCTGACCAGGAAAATATAAAAAAGAAATGTTTGTCGCCACTAATTACCATGGGGGTTTGCATCGCTGCACGCGTCATTTGTTATGTTGTTTTATGGGTATGTAAAATGTACAAATTTTAACATAATTACACCATCTGTATCTATATGTGTGTGTTTATATCCCTTATTCTTTATTCCCTGTATTTGCCTGTTTAGAAACAAAAAGCTAGGGGCAAGTTTTGCCTGCATGTACATAATGTGAAAGGCTTTTGTAAATGGACTGACTATAGTAACAGAGACTTCTAATCTTGTTCTCTAAACACTCTAAAGAGATGGAGGAGCTGGCAGAGCATGGTATTTCCTTACCTTACAATATGCAAGGACTGACAGATGAGCAGATCGAAGAGCTGAAGTTAAAGGATGAGTGGGCAGAGAAGTGTGTCCCAAGCGGCGGAAGCGTCTTCAGGAAGGATGAAATGGGGCGAAGAAATGGATTTGGTAAGTCAAATGTCAGTGCTTGTTTCTTTCCCTTCAGACACAGACAATCCGTAATACAACAGGGAGCAACAAATCCCTAATTCTGGAATGGGGTAGCCAAACTATAAGTTCCACACACAGGAATTCTGTCTTGGTTTAGAATCTGGGGTAATGCTGATTAACAAGCCTAAAGAGCAGTATGTCTCTTCAGCACATAAACAATCACCAGGAGCAAGTTTGACTCTTCCAGTTGGGTTTGCTCTCCCCATCTGTAAATGTACTGTGGAGAACTGGGTTTCCCTGGGGACTCCAAGATACATTAACAGGTTGTTTTTCTAATATTTCTCCTTTTTTCTTGTTGACTGGAGTTCAGATTCACAGAGCATGTTTTTGTGAGTGGGAGGATAGCCTTGTGATATTGACAAAGTTAGATAATTGATCAGTGTGTATATGTAAGCCAAGCCAAGTGCCATCAAATGATGCACCCAAGTGGGACGTGAGCTGGGAATGAGTATGCTTTAGCTGGATTTTTGTTTTTGAGGACAGGCTTTTTATAGCAATTGAAATGGATAACTCTGATATGAAATGTACAGTGTGTTTGTGGAACTGTCTTCATTGTTAGATTGAGATTTTAATTAGAAAAGACAAGTCAGAAAGGTGCAAGCTGTTATGCCCAGTTAAAGCATGTCTGCCAGTACAGCCCACAATAGTCCAGCAGGGAAGGAGCCTTGGTTTGTCGTGGAGGGTATGGGATTATGGTTGTTGCTTTCTACTGAGGGCCTTTGTCCCAGATGAAGTCCAGATCGTAGAATCACAGAATAGTTTGGGTTGGAAAGGGCCTTATAGCTCATCCACTTCCATCCCCTGCCGTGGGCAAGGACAGCTTCCATTAGACTACATGGTGCCAAGCCCCGTCCAGCCTGGCCTGGAATACTCCCAGGAATGGAGCAAATACCAGTCACATGTCTTTGGGAAAAGTAAGTTTTTGTGTCCCATGAAAAATACTGCTTATTTCTTAAGTTAGTAAGAAATACAAGAATGAACTATATAACTTCTGCTTTATGATATAATGCTGTTTCATTTGCTCACAGTGGAGTCTGGACAGAGTATGTGCTTGGTTTCTTTACAGTAAGCATAGACTATGAGATGTGTCTCTTACTTTTAGCTCCAAATGAAAAAATGCAGCAAGTTATAAAGAAAACAATAGAAGAAGCCAAGGCATTAATCTCTAAGGTAAGTTTCTCAAGTGATGTGTGGGGCCTTCCTAAGCAATTCTGTGGAGTTGGACATCTTAAATAACATCAGACTTCTTTCAGTGCAAGGGCTGACAGTTGTTCAGAAATGCTATCAAGTGATGTGAATAGTCTAATAAAACCTGACATTTAGGTTAATGTTTTTCTTTAAGGCTTTTGGCAAGTGGTTCAACAGGTTAAGGAATCAGATACTAAACTCCAAGGGAATGCTGGCAGCCGAGCCCATGTGGAACGATTAAATCACATTCAGTTTTATCCTTGCAATTTGCTGTTGGTGTGTTCTTTGGGTGAATGCTTGTCGTGCTTTCTGGTGAAAAATTAACTGCATTCTGTGCTGTTCTTGGAGTTAATTAAGTCTTTTGACTTTTATGTGTAATTAATTGAAGAATGTGTTCTAATCTCTTAGGTTATCACAGAATCAGATTATTTGGTTTGGAAAGGACCTGAAAGCTCACCCAGTCCCACCCCACTGCCATGGGCAGGGATACCTTCCACTAGACCAGGCTCAGAGCTCAATCCAGCCTGGTCTTGAACACTTCCAGGGATGGGCCAGTGTTAGGCCTTGGTTTGACAAGCACTTGCAGTCATGCTCAGTCCTGCTGAGTGTCTGTGTGTGTGTTCAAAGACAAGCACAAAGTTTGCCCTGATGGGACGGTGCTGTCAGGTATTCAAATTTACATTGCAAAATGTGTAGGGTGCTCTGTGTTGTGTTTCAGCTTTTGTGTGACTTTGAAACACAAATTTAGTAATATTTATGGGTGGCATTAAGAATAGTTTGGAAAGTGATTTGTTTGGTTTGCCAGTTTATCATGACAAAAAAGAAGAAACCATGCCTGTGTATTTGAGGTGGTACTGGCCAGTCAACCAGATCAAGAATGTCCACAAGGAGGCAACATTCCCTTACCTTAGTACCTGAGAAGCTGTTAAATCTGCAGGGAATGCCTTTATTTTTTTTCTTCCAGATGTGTCATGTTTCTCCTTTATCCTTGCAATGGGGTTTGGAATGATCTCAAGTACTTGGTCTTGCAGTTCTCTGCATGAGCTGTGCAGTTTGCCAAGCTTTACACTTCTGCTCACATGTGCTCTATTTTTTTCTCAAGTTTTAAGCCCCTTCTCCATCCCTCACTTGAATTTTACTGGCTTGAATTACGTTCATGAATCACAAGTGCTTGGAGCCAAAGCACCCCTGTCTGGTATTTGTGGTCCGTGTGTCCTGGTGTGAGTCCTGTGTTCCATGGGCAGTTGTCTCCCACACAGTTTAGTGATCTCCCTTTTTTGTTTTCTCCTCCACCCCACATAAGCAGGCTAAACAGAGGGGCCAAAGGTGACATGTACTCCCAAGTCAGTATTCCGGTGAGGAAATTTGCACTCCTGATGTCTTTGTGCAGCCTGTTAGCTCTGCTCTGATATCCCATCACTTAACCTTTGAATTGGCCACTTCTGCAGGTTTGCTTGTATTGCCAATGATCCCTGTCTGTATTTCAGAAACAAGTTCAGGCCAATGTGTGTGTTAATATGGAGACGGTGAAAGATGCATTGGAGCAGCTCCGCGGGGCTGTCATCATTGTGTATCCAATGGGATTGCCTCCACATGATCCAATTAGGATGGAGTTTGAAGATAAAGAAGACTTGTCGGGAACTCATGTATGCAGTAATGTATTCCCATTGTATGTACTCCTGGGTTAAACATGGCCTATACTGTTATTCACCTTATCAGTGAAAGTTGTTTTCACCTCCAACATGGAGAATTTGTTGCCCAAAGTGTTTATATTAGGTCAAGATTGAATGGAATGTAAATAAAAATGCCATAGATGAATATGAGGAGAAAGATGTAGAAGTAGAGTGTAAAATTACACTTCATGTTAGGAATACCTGAAAGACTTTTTTTTTTTCCTGAAAAAAAATCAGGTTTTGAAAAAAAAAGGCAAGAAACAGCACCCTCCAACTCTTCACCTTGTTTATATTGTCACAGGCTGGAACTGAAGTTATAAAAGAATCAGAAGCACAGTTGTGGTGGGCAGGAAAGCAGTTAGAAGAAACAAAGTTGCTCTCTGACTATGTAGGCAAAAATGAGAAAACGACCATCATTGTCAAGATCCAAAAAGTGAGTATTGCTGGGAGATTGCTCTACAAGTTCCTCACCCTTGGTTGTCTGTTCTCTGTGGAAGAGAACTATCCATAGGAGTATAAAATGGATTAGATTAGTTCCAACTTGAGCATCTTAAAACTGTACATCTATTTTAAGGTTTGAATGGATTATACTCTGAGTTTTTCTTCAGTAATTCTTTAGCCTGCCAGTTACATACTGTAGTTGCTGTTTCTTACTCCATGGTGTTTTTGTGAGGTATTTAAAGAGGAAATACAAACTGGGAAGTTTTGTGGCAAATCTTGCCACCCTGCAGTGGGTTCTGCACTGCATCCCTAAGAGGTAAGTCAGGTGATTTATGTGATTTAGGAGATTTATTTAGAAAACCAGATTTGCTTTCTTTCCTCTCAGGGTCACTGGGAAATGGTGTGGCATCTCAATAGCCACTGAAGTGTAGGCTCCCAGGAATGCTGTCTTTAATTAGTTGAAGGACTTGCTCAGAGAGCAAGGGCAGTACAGGGGTTCCTCCCTGCCCAAACCACCTCAGACAGCATCGACCATCTCCATGCAAGATGGCTGTGTTTGTAGTTGCTGACAGCACGTGTTTTCTGCTTTGTCCATCATTTCTTCCAGGGGCATAGTGGCCTGGATAAGACATTTCCTTTTATTTGTAGTGGTTTGTAACTCCCTTACTTCCCTGCTTTACTGAATCCTATGACATCCTGTCTGTATTAGTAGAGGAGCTAAAGACATGGGCCTATCGTGAGATATCTAGAGTGGCCTTAAAACAGATTTATTATGTCTCTTTAAGTCTATTTTACATAAATTTCCACTTTATCCTGTTTGCATCTTCTATTGATGTCCACAGAATTGACAGCATGATTCAGATACAGAGATGAAAAAATAACCCTCACTTCCCCGTGAGGGTGTTGAGGCCCGGCACAGGGTGCCCAGCGAAGCTGTGGCTGCCTCATTCCTGGGAGTGTCCAAGGACAGGTTGGATGTGGCTTGGAGCAGCCTGGTCTAGTGGAAAGTGTCCCTGCCCATGGCAGGGAGATGGAATTAAATGATCTTCAAGGTCCCTTCCAACCCAAACCATTTTCTGATTCCATGAATGCAGCCACAGTTTCTCAGCATTTATTTTCCTGTCCTGAGGGACCTTATTAAATTTGAGCAATCCAGTTGTCTGAAGAAAGCTTTTTGATGCCTTTGTGTAGCAGCTTCTCCTTTGCATCACAAATGCCATCAGCAACATTTACAGTTTCCCTTCCAGAAAGGACAAGGAGCTCCGGGGCGGGAGCCTGTGATCAGCCATGAAGAGCAAAAAGAGATGATGCTGTACTACTACAGGAAGCAGGAGGAGCTGAAGGTAAGTGTTCCTTTGGTGCCCCAGAGCTGGGCTGCTCCGACAGAGACAGAGCTCAGGCTGCATCCCTCACTGCCTCCTTCCCCTCTCTGCCACAGAAACTGGAGGAGGAGGACGACGACTCGTTTCTAAATGCTGAGTGGGCAGACAACCATGCTCTGAAAAGGCAATTTCACGGTGTAAAAGACATCAAATGGGGTCCAAGATGAAGCTCTGCAAGCCCCTTCTTAAGCTGCTCGGTTGATGCTCTTGTTTGAAGCAAGGGGTTGTGTTGTGTGTGGTAGATACTTCTGACAGCAGCTGAAATTGTCACTTCTGTGGCCTTAGATGTTCAATAAACGTTTGTATTTCTCTGTAACTGCAGCAGCACTTTCCTCTGCAAAGAAATGGACAAATTCTCTTGACATTTGGTATTTTATTAGAAACTTGTAATTTGGATATGGAAATGTCAATCTCTTTCATAGGTAAGAAATGTAGTAAATATGCACTGGAATGTTTGGTGTTGTTCAGAGTGGTCTTTATACTCTCTTCTCATTCTTGCATTGCTATTAGATGGTGTGCTCTGCAGAAGGTAATTTATTTTGTAGGAAATCAGTTTCCCCTGACTAATCCAGGGAGAATTAAGGTTTTTCCTGTGCTTCTTTACGTTTCAACATAGCTGTTTCCAAACTGTCATTTTGAAATTAGTTATCCTCTTAATATTGTTTAAAGGAAGTGCTTTTTTATAAACACTTGTAACATCCTTGTGGAATGCTTCATTTTCATTCTTCGGGTTTAGTTTTTCTTTCTGGTATGTAGAGGTTGACAGTAATTTGTATACAAAAATAAGCATCATCTGCAGGTAGGCTGGATAAACCCAAGTTTAATAGGACCAGATCTTCTAGGATGGAAGTAAAAAAAATAATCATAATTTTCTGTATTAGTATGGTTGAAGAGACACTGATCAAGGTAAAAGGCAAGTGTTTGCTGAACTCACAGCTTGAAGATTGGATGCAGAACAGGTAATGAATGTCATTCAATGAACTATTAATGGTGGTTTTACTTCAATCACTGATTTTTTTTTTTTTTTTTTTACTTTCAGAGAAGTTTTGTGTCTGGTAGTTTTTCTTGAATCTCAACTTTACAGTAACATGACTTTTTACAAAAAGAAAAACCAGCATTTCTGAATTGAAAAACTTCAAATATTTTTAATTTAAAATTTATTTGGAATTATTTCACATGGCAAAAGAGGTTTTTGAAAAAACACTTTGTTCTTCCACTTCCTAAGAGGAAAATCAGTGTCCCAGAGCTTATAATATTCTCATTTCCTCTCTGAAAGCAAGGGAAAAGCAGGCATAGGAGATATTTAACCTGGATTCTGTGCCCCTTTAACTGCTGTTCTCTGCTGTAATTGGTGCTGGTTTTTTCTTTAGCTGAGCAAACTTTCAATAGCATTGATCCTTTTTGGAGTTCTCACACCAGTGTTTGTGGATCTGCTGGATTCATTTATTGTGGGTGAAATTGAATTAACTCACTGGAAAATGATGGAAGAGTACTGGAACCCAGGAAAGCCTGTGGGTATTTAACTGTCCAAGGAGATAATGAGATAGAAACACCACACATAGGTTTGCAACTTTGCAAAAGCGTTTTGTCTTTTTTTGTAGACCACTTATTTTTGCAAGTTTGAGAGTAGCCGTGCCCTTCCACAGAAAAAATCCATTCTCTCTCAAAGGAGATACACAGCAGAACATTGCTAAAATTTTTGTTTTATGCCCATATCACCATCCTGATGAATGGAAATAATTTCCACACCTGGTTTCATTCCTTTTCTTTTTGCGGTTTTGCTTTCCCACGTTGCTGCATTCTGTGCCTCACCCAGGATTTGGAAGGATTTATTTATTGCTTCCTGCAACCTCACCCAGCGTTCCTGGTGACAAACTTGAGGCTGATTTCAAGGCAGGAGTGGGGAGTTCAAACAGCCACACCAGCACTGCATGTTGCCTTCCAGCAAGTTCAGTGTTGATGCTGGGTTATACAATTTCCAGATGTGTGTCATGCCCACAGCTGTGTGTGGGGCACGAACCAATTAGTCCAAACAACTTGCTAGCTCTTCTTTGCAGTACTTTCTCCTTAGGCTGCTCTTCTGGGAAACTGCAGGGATATTCCTGCTGAAACTCCTTCCCAGAGCCAGCCCTGAGTGTCCTTCCCATAGCATTTCTGCTGCTGCCTCATGGCACCATCCCTGTGGATACCTCAGCACTCATCCTGGAGAGATTCCAGCTATGGCACTTCAGCTGCTAGTTTTTTAGGGCTTGGGACAGAGAAGTGCATACCTCATTAATTTTCTGTTTTGTCTACTGGATACTTTGGGTGTTGTTTCAGAAAGATGAAAATCATTCCATGTCTGTTTATCAGGTTTTTTTGTTTATCTTCATTCTGACTCTCAGACTGCTGTGAACAGTGAATGTTTGGAAATGAGGTGAACCACTAATTGACAGCTTTCCCCAGTTAGACTTGGAAAGTTTACGCAAAAAGAAAAAAAATAGCAACTCAAATGCAGAACTATAAATAGCTCAGTCAAAGGAACAGATCCTGAGTGAAGCTTGAACTCCCAGCCTGGAGCAAAAGCTGAAAAGCTGCTTCCCTGCCCTGCTGAGTTGCTCCTGGTGCTGGGGCTTGGACAGGGTCTGTCACTATGTTTGAGGATCCATTTAAACAGGCATGCGTTATTAAGCACTGCGCTTTTTTTTTTTTCCTCAAAAAACATTCCCTGTGTCTGTGAAATGCTCCATCTTAGGAAGCAGCTGCTTCTCTGGCACCTGGAGGAATTTCTTACTGTCTGCCTGCTGGTGAGTGGTGGCAGGCAGGGAGGAAGGTCAGGAGGAGATCAGGTCATCAGTTAAATCACTATTTCAATGTAAAATGTCTTTTTCCTCCGAGGTTGTAAAAGCAAGGTGAGGACTGGGAGTTGGGAAGAACGAAACGTTTTGTCCCAAGGAAGGGACTAAGTTCTAAGCTGCAAACTGGTTTTTGCTGATCTGCTGCCACTGCAGTTGTTTTGTCACCAGGAGTGAAGACCCTGGTTTCAGCTGGGAATGCTGAGGGGTATCAGATGGACGGAGGTGTGGATGAAGTGACCAAAGTGGGGAAAGGACCTGTGTGCCCAGTGGCAGGAGCAAAGGCAGTGGACACAAGGTGAAACACAAGAGGGTCCCTCTGAACATCAAGGAACACTTTGTCACTGTGAGGGTGGCCAAGCACTGGCACAGGTTGCCCAGAAACGTTGTGGAGTCCCATCTTTGGCTGGACCAGGTGTTCTCCAGGTGGCCACCCCTAGGCCATGCTAACTTTACCTTGTTTTGAGTAAAGTGAAGTCTGAAGGAAGGGTAATGCCCAACTTTTGTTAGGATGTCTGCTTATGGGCTGAAACCCCAATTAAAAATGAGGGAAGGCTTCCCAATAAAAAATGAGGGACGAAAATGGACAAATTTTAGTGACTTACAAACATTGACTGCCAGCCAGATAACTTCCAGAAAAGATCAGCTGGAGATCAGCTGGGCTTTGGGCCCCAGGCTCTCCAGAAGGGAGTTTCACCAGGACTCAGTTTTGGGGAGCCCATGAGAGCAGGGGCCCCTACCCTGAGCCCTGCAGGCCAGCATCCAGCCTGCTCCATAAAAACAAGAGGATCAAGTTTTTTTCACTAGTATGGTTTGTCAGCAGGAGGAATTGTTAGGATGTAGATCAGTCCCTTTGTATCTGCCTGGGAAATGGGTGGGCACCTGCCCCGTGAGTCGGGAGGAAGGGGCCAGGTCTGGCCCAAAGCCCTCCCCAAAGGTAAAAATTTGCCTTCTTCCACTCTCAGGACCAAGGCATGGGCTTCTCCAGACCTAAACCAAAATCATGCATAGCACAGGCTATGACAGCTTCCTACTGAAAAGGGGAGAGCAGCAGAGCAGTGGGATTGCAGCCAGGCTTGGGGCTGTGCCTGGCCTCTCCTGCAGTTTCCCAGTGCTCTGGATGACCTCAACCCTCTGTCCATCTCCTTAGCCTCTCTTCCTTCCGCTGATAGGATGCTAGTTGCTGGTGAGATTTTTCCAGTTGAGCACAGGATTGTGCCTTAGTCACCTGAGAAAGCTCCCTTCCTCCCTTTAAAGTTTTTCCAGGATTAATTTGACTTTGTATCGGCAGGAAATGACAAGCCATGTCACTGTTTGCTTTCCAAGTGTTTCATACTATGTTCTACCTGGGCACACGGCATCTAAGTGGGGAAGCACAGTGAACCCATGAAGTATTACCAGTAGGAAGTGACATTTTTCCTCCTTTTGTTCAGTAAATTCCCTGTGGGCTGCAGCAAAAATATTGGAGACATTTTTAAGACAGGAAGGCTGTTCTGCTTTCAGCTTAGATACATTACTGATTTAATTTTCTCTCCAACTGAAACCAAATCTGACTAACAATTTTCAAGTGAAGATTGGGAACTGATAAAAAATCCTGAGAATATGACCTGCATTCAAGTGCTGGCTCTAACTCTGCTTTGGGATCAGAAAAATGAACCCAGTCTTTCCCTTAAGTAAAGTATTCTTGGCGTCTGGTAACTTCCAAGAGTCTTTTATGAAAGCAGCAGCCATTTTGAAGCTTGTCCTTCACAGATTGGCCAGCACAGGTAGCAGCAGGAGCTCATCTTGGGCAGATCTGTTCTGATAGTTGAATACATCTCATTAAATATTTCCACCTTTTTTAATATTCCTAAACATGCATTTGGCAGTTACAGTGAAACTGTAAATTACAGTGAAAAGTAATCCGTACCACGAGTTAAAACTGTAGAGTGTTTTTCGCAGAAGGATTTATAGACAGTCAAGGGTATGAAGCCCTCTTTTTATTGTATATATTTCTTTTTATTTTACAAATAATTATATTCACTGATACAAATGTTCCTTCACAGAAGGTACATTTTTTTTTTAAAAAAAGGGGTAGAGTGTCATCCAAAATAAGCCATTTATTGTTCATTAATATAAAATGTATTCATATTTCTAGGGGGTGTCATATCCAAACCACTGTTCATCCAGATTTCCTGTATGATCTGCTCCCTGCGCTCAATCCTTTCAGCCAGTTCTGCTGCCTCTGCTGAGTTATAACCTGAGTAAGGAGGTCTGTAAAGTCTGTCTGTCTCATCCTGGGTGTTTGAAAGGGAGGAATCCTCCCCCTCCTCTTCCTCTTCCTCCTGTTCACTGCTCCTGTAGGCTCTGGCACTCTCTGGCACCAGCTGATCCTTCTTCCTGTGCAGTTTCTGGATGTCACTAGGACACAACACGCAGATCACTAAGACACACAGTGTGAGGATTAACCCCACACAAACGCTGGACACAAACAGGAGAGCGACTCTTTCAGGGTGATCTGCAGGCAAGAAAGCCAGGGCTTAATCACTGTACAAACTGCCAAGGCTGGTTACAAACCCCAGCAACCATTCCCAAGTGTTCCATAGCCACAGGGCACCCAAACCTCCCGACACTCACAGCCCAACCCCGCCAGCTCTGCCTCTCCGAACTGCTGGGCAAGAATCCATTCTGGTTATAACATTGTAAAATAACAACATGACCCCAGCCCTTTATGAGCAGCTCAGTGCTGTTGTCAGCCAGCTGCCAGAACTCTGCACACCTTGTCTGCTGTTTCCAGCCATCCTGCCAGAATGGGCCTTGCCCTCACCAACGGGGGGCATGAGAAGAGTGAGTCCGGGCTCTGCAGGGCCTCGGCAGCATCTCCAGGCCAGGCTGAGTAGGGAGCACTTTTCTTCCTTTGCACCTTAGTATTGCTAAGTCACAGAAGCTGCTTCATCTCACAGCAGAGGTGGCTGGGTTTGGGATGGCTTTTTGCCTTTTTTTTTTATTAATCCTTGATGATCCATGTATGTATGCAACCCAACAATTCCAAAGATGGATGTCTGCAGTGCTCTCACAGGTCAGGGCCAGGCTTTCAAAACTACTGAACAACCAACAGTCCCCATCCAAAATTTAAAAATATCTTGGCTGCAGTGGCTAAGAGAGTTTGAATCCTTCAAGGCAAGGAATATTCCCTAAATATCAATTATGCTGGGATTGTCTCATCTCATCAATTGTGATTATATTGTAATAATATCATTACCATAAACATGGGATTACTAGTTGTAACCTTTGGAGTTGATCCTCCTTTTTCCCACAATGCCACAATCTCAGCCTCATTTTCCTACCTCTAATGTATGCGAATGTAGCCAAGTAGTTAGAGCTAACAATAGTTCCATCTTTCTTTGGAAGTCTCGACTCCCTTGGATCAAGGTCGACACCTGTGACATGAGGAGGTAAAGCACATTCAATGAATCTACTAAATTGATATTCACCCAGTAACTTTCCAGCTAACAAGTCCACCCAAAACACAGGCAGGCTGGTGCTGTGCTGAAGGAGCTGCAGAACACTAGACCAAACAATGGTTGGTAAGTTAAAGTATAATTAACAAATTATTGAAAATATCAAACATCTAGAAAATGGCAAATTGATTTAAAAGAGTCTACTGCCAAGTGAAACTCCTTCTGCCTATTCCCACTGGGGTTTCTGAAATAATTTTACTTTATGAAGCTTCACAGTTCTCCAATGGCTTTCCCAGCCCAAACATGCCAGGCACTTCTGTTACTGAGGACACGCATCAGGCTCATCCTTAACTTTGTGGCCTTCGAGAAGAGCTGGTGTTGGCATAACTTGTAAAAGATTCTTCACCCTGAAACAGCTACACTTTGACTTTTATTTTTCCCAGCATGCTGGCTCTGGGCAGGCTGGGCAGGTCACTCTTCCCACAGCTTTGCCAGGACTGCAGGACTGTGTTCACATCCCACTCCCGGCCTGTCCTCTGCTCTGGGAAGAGCAGCTCTTTCAGCAGGGTTTCCACTGCTTCATCCCAAACCCTGTGTCTGTGGTGGTACATACCATCGTTCTGTTTGATGGAAGACTTGTTATCAGGGACCAGGGGGTTGACTGCCGTGAGGATAAATTTAGGAACTGCAAAGAAAAAAGATAAATTGTGTTCTGTTAGTTTTAAGAACCTCTCCCCAGTTAATTACGCATCTCACTGCTAGCCCTGGGTTTGTTAACTGGGTTTCTGACAGTTGTATTAGAGGTTAAACTCGATCCTGGAGGTCTTTTCCAATGTTATGATTGTGTGGTTCATGTGAAGTCAGGGCAGCTCTTGGTCTGTGATGGGATTCACACACCAGCCTGCTCCAGGAACATCAGTGCATCTCCATACAGCCTGGCAACCTGCCCCGTTTTCAGCCCCTCAAGGGTGTGCCAACCAGTGGATGGAGGCAAAATTGGCCTCTAAATTTGGCATAAAGTGGCTACAGCCAGATGCTAAGTTGCATCTAAATACTGGGTTTGGATGAGGAGAATTCACTGTCATTCTAAGATAAATGTTGAAGTCTTGTGTGATGTCATTTGGGAAACTTCTGAGACGGACAGTTGCTGAGGAAGGTGAGGAGGATGGGAATAAATGAGCTCCATCTTTTAATTTCATTATTTTATTCCCTTGATAAGTGTTCACGGTCTTCTTCAAATAACTGAAAGAACTACAACCAGGTGCATTGTACAGGCATTGAGAGTTCACATATTCTGTAATGGATGAATGGGCCCTTCAGCCCATCAGATCTTGGCACCTGTTCCTGTACTGTGTGAAGGCAGATTGATTGATTTTCAGACTGATGGGCGGGGGGGTGGTAAAAAGAGAAGAAATTTCAAGTATGGCACTCACCTCTATCCCACATAGAAACATTTGCCAAGAAATAGTTTTGAGAGAGTTAAATGGAACAGCAGAGACTGAGGTTTGCAGCTTAGCATAGTTTTTGCTTGGAAAACAACTAAAAATAGCACTTCTTTTTGAGCAGGACTTTTCTTTCTGTGTGGGCTCAAAGTCAGAGCTGTTTCCTTTCCTGATGAAGGAATCCTTCTGGGAATCTTAGCTCCTGTTTGCAGTGGAAGGCCAACAGATACAGGGGTAAATAAGCTCATTTCTGTTTCGTCTTGTACCTCGTGGTAGTTTGTAGCTGTTTTCCAGCAGCTTTCCTCGGTGTGTGGGGCAGACAGGGAGCAGGATAGTTTCCAGCCTGCAGTCTGCATGCGCAGGCCAGGCTGTTCTGAACAACATGCCTGTATGGTGAACAACACCCTGGGAGGATGCACCTTCTCCAGTGCAGAGCTCCTGTTGCGTGGCCTGGGGCTCCCTCACCTGTGCTGATGTTCTTCCTCCCGGGGGGAGCTCCCCAGGGCTTCGCTTGCTCTTTTCCCCTATGCCATTCAAATATTTATTGCAGGGGAATGTTTAATTCAAAATGGCATGGACAGAAAGGGCCCCTGGCTGCCTGCATTGCTTGTTTTCAGTATTGTCCCTTGCAGATGCAAGGACTTTGACTGGTATAGGCTACATCAGGTCTCTGAACAGAACAGCTGGTACCAGAATAGGAATTTTTATTAAGATAATCACATCTGTATTACAACTTGTGCCAGCACTAGTTTAGCAAGTAGGAGTCAGTCACATCCTGCAGGCTGCCAAAGGCAGCCCACAAAGGGACTCTGGCAGCCAGGGAGTGTGATACACCGCGGGGCTGCGGGAGCCATGTTTCCTGAGAGAGGATTCCCTGATCCTGAAATGCAGGCTCAGCAGGAGCCAGGAGGTCCCACCTCATGCAGACAGGAGATGGTGCTGAGCAGATCACTGGGGCACTGAGACTTCCAGAAACCAGCACCTCCCAGCTCCTGTCATTTTTTACTGTCAGGATTGCACTGCAAGTGTAAGAATGCAGCCAGACACACCACCCCTAAACAGCTGCTGACCACTGGGTGGGGAATATGGGGTTTTTCACACTCCTGACCATGATAGAAATACTTTCAAGTGTGTTACAGCCCTGAGAACAAAAGTGCTCTGCTGAGTTCCTGTCAATACAGGGGGAGATCTATTTGCATTATCTTGGGAAGCATCAGATTAGCAGGCATCCTCTAGTAAGTAGAATGAATGGAAACTGTCATTCTGGAATATGCCAAATTCTTCCCATGTTCCTTAGATGATCTGTAAAATAATCGGATCTGCAGATCCTGGCTAATGCTTCAGACTGCACAGCCCAGTAAGATTTGGCAGAAGAAAAACTCTTCCAAATGTGCCAGCAACACAAAAGAACACTATTTGTTACCCACGTGTTTTTGCAAAACCATATCCCTAACTAACAGAATGCGTAAATCCAGTGCAAACAAACTCACAAGCAAACTCACTCTGCTTTTCTGGTACACAGACATGCAAAGAGGAACAACTTGTTGTAATTATGCTCATGCTAACTAGAGAGAATTACATTAGCTCATTCATAAAGGAAGCTGCACAATACTATAATGTATTGGTCCAATGGCAGATTCCCAGATCTCTCCAATAATAGGAAGCTGAATTACTGCACTACCTTTCACAGCTGACAAACCAATTCCTGGGGAGACTGAAAATCTCTTGGGGCTCATTTTCCTCTGATCTTCAGGTAGAGGTGATCTGGCCATCAATCTTCACCTGTTCTTAAAAGCATGTCTCAGGTAACCTGTGCCCTTTGACCACTACTCACTAGGGATGCAGCCAAAGGACTCTGCAGTATGTACCTGTGGAGCTGCTCCTATTGAAGTATTTTAGGGAATTCTGCTTGCCTCTTAGGAAATTATCTTCATCTATAGCAAGCAATATGGAAAACTGTTCCCTCTTGTTTGAGGAATGAGCTGAAGTACTTTTCAGTCCTGCAAGGGATGTATAACCTCAAACCTTCAGTTTTCATAAACCTTCACTTTGCTTTCCATGAGAAAGGAAACCCCTCTGTGAGGGAGAAGCTGTAGATGTACTCACATGAATCAGATTTCAGGACTGGGCTTGTACACAGTGCTTCAATTATGCTGGACTGTTTTACCTGCACTGATGCCAGGCAATGCCAATTTATTTTTCCTAGCTCTGTTGCAGGTGAGCTCTGTGGAACAAACTCTTATCTTGATAGTATTTCTTAAAAATATTGAACTACATAGTTTTTTTTAATAGCAAAAAACCCCTTAAGGCCAGAGTCTTTGTTAGGTGCCGCTGTGCCCAGGGGAGTTATTCATGTATTTTGTATGGCTGTGTCACACACTTCCTGTGTTAAAGGGAAATGGGTATTTAGGAAAGCTCAGTGGACATGCGTGTGTGTCTCTGTAAGCAAAATGAGGCCTTGAAAATGGTTGTGCATTTGCGCTTACCACATGCATAGCTGACATTTAGATATTTTGTCACTCCAGGTAGGCACGGACTTCCAAAATCCTGGCTAGAGACAATGATTTTGCATCTCTGTTTCCCATAACACCTCTTTGATAACACTTCCAGCGCTGTGTAAGACAAACAGTCTGAAAGAAAAAATACATACAATAAATATACAACACCCTGGTGTTATCTGAAATGAGAGCTGCTGGATGCATGACTAGAGATACAAATCTGCACCAGATCTCAGGTGTAACTTCGCCTTAGCAGGACTTCAGGGTTAAATATTAAGATCTGTCAATGCAAGGAAGTCAGCTGCAACAAAAATGTGAACTTGCAGTGAGGTAACTCTCCCATGTTGCCTTACAGGTGCATACAAAGGGTGCAGAAAGAGTCTCACCAAGCTCCAAACAGGTGCCCAATGTAAGGTCTCAATATTCATTCAGGAGGTGTTGGAAAAAATAAGGACATCCAAATAGCTCTCCATCTATGCCATCTCAAATCAAGAGATATTAAATGCTGTTTCCAAGTCTGTTTCTCAGCCCTGGGTTACTGAGATGAGCCGACTGGATATCTATGTTCAGTTCAAGCCAGGTGAGATCAGTTTTTATGTGTTGCAACAGCTCAGGTTACAGGGAAGTTCAGGGTATTAAAAAGTAGCTTTTGGTTTACTATGAAGAGGTCAAAATGGGCTCAATATTTAACCAGGAAAACATGTGGTTTCCAATAATGGGTTTTGCACTGGAGCTGAAATTATTTGAGTGGAAAGTGTGTGAGTCACACTGCTTTAAATAATAGAAGGTCTCTAAATGTGATTAAGTTCTCTGTATCCACATTTGCTAAACTCCAAGCCACAAAGCAAAAAAACATCCTGTAGTTTTGGTTTCTAAACAGAAAGGATGCAGAAAAGGGCAAGTTTGGAGAAAGTAATACTTGTCTGAGTCCTTCTGCATCACCTCACACACTGCAGCTTTCTGTGTATGGGATATGTTTCACTCCAAGCTTCTGAGGCAAGGGGGCTCTAAAGGTCTGAAATATCATTCTCTGGGAATTAAAACAGCCCCTCTTCCTACAATAAAGGATGGCCTCCAGACAGCTGCCAACTGCAGAAGCTCATTTGTGCCTCTGTAGAGGAAGGAGAAACACTGTTTGCAAACATACACCAAAGGTTCCCCAAATTTGTTTGAACAGAAGAGAAGGTTTGAGACAGAGTTCCTGACATTTAATGTTTGAAAATGGGGCAGATTTGTGATTTTTAGAGTGAACTCCCTGACACCAGTACTAAAGAAGTCATATACCTGGGCAGCGTCATCAAGAGATATGGGGCTGATCTGTCTGGAAATGGGCTCGTGGGTTGCTTTGGACATGGATTTTAGGACAGAACTCTTTGACTTTTCAGAGACCTAAAATCCCAATACCTGTGTGTATCAAGAAAGTGCTGGGAAGGCAGGGAAAGGCTGACCTAAAGTATTGAGGAGTTCTATTAAGTAACTCAGCAGTTTTAGTGTCCCTCCCTGGTAATGCCAGATGAGTAAGGATATATTTGCATGGATGTTTTAGGCTTACTTTGGCAAGTACAAAACCAACTGGAGAGTATCAGGAAGAGTTGTCAAATGATTAATAAATTAATAGATTGGGAGCACAAAAGCAAACTGGCAAACTGAATTATGTTTTTTATAGAATTTCCTGCCCTGGGAGCTACTCTTGGTGCCTTAAAAAACCAGGAGGATGCTGTGCTGATGGTTTTTCTACATATTCAGTGATATGGCAAGTGTATGTTTCATTTTGCCTTTGCTCATGTTTCTGTGGGACTTAATAGCTTCTAATCATCTCTATCCATGTTAGATTTGGCTCTTCTACCTGAGGAGCCACTCCTTATATGCCTGCAGGTTCTTGGCAGGCCAGTTTCTGGAGAACCTTCCAGGGCTTGCCTGGTGTCACAGGTGAGTCAATGCAAACCGTGGCCTGTTTCTTCTCCAGGACAGGACAGACATTACTTTGAAAGTGTTATAACATAAAAAAAAGACTTATTCAAAACTTCTTGCATTCTGAAAAGGTTTTGGGTTTTAATAAAAAATCCTGTCTGGTTTACATGTGGCCTTGCTATCTTCCCAGTAGTTCTCCCAGCAGCCCTGATGGGATTAACTTGTATAAGTTACCCTCCTCTTGGTCAAATACCTTATTCCAGTGACTGAATGAGTAAAGAATCCCACGGAATGGCCCCACAGAAACCATGAGCTGGGAGATGAACATAAATATGCAGTGTGGCTTCTTTCTGACTAGGTGTTTTTTGATCTACAGATATCCCTGGGGCTTGTTAGACTGGTACCATGTATTTTCAATAACCTGCCTCTGGAAAGGCACATTCCCAGAGTGTTAAAAGGCTGGTGGCATCCAGCGGTGGCAGACAAGGCAGCAATATGTGGCTGGGAAAACACTCCTTTCTCCATGCCTTTCTTCCAAAGTTGCTTCTTACACACCAAGACTGTCGGTGGATCTTTTGTACCAGACGCTGCTATGGATGGCACGGGGACACGGGTGTCAAGACGAGGTTCTTAATGCAGTAATAAACTATCCAGTCTGACTGCAGCTATTTAATGGTTGGAGCAGAAAGCCTTGTTTCTGGAGGAAAGGCTCTTTCAGCTCCCTAATTAGCTTTGTTTTGGAAAGTTTTGGCATGCAAATGACATGCCATAAATTACACAGGCTTTAATGAGAAGTAATTTGTCTTCTGGTTTCTTAAAGCTGCTCTCAATTCAGACAGGAGGAGCTTTCCCTCCCTTTCTTTCCACCCTGCCACACAAAACCTGCAGGTGATGGAGCATCTTGTGCCAGGCTGTGGCAACAGCGTCCTGTCTCACCCTCTCCAAATGCTTCCAGCTGCTTTCATCCCCAACTGCTACTCACGCCGCTTTATGTGTTCTGGGCTGTGCCCACACACAGAAGAATAAGGAGCTCGCTTTTAAAATCAACTGAAAGCAAAGATTTCACACCTCCAAATCAGGATGGCTTGTGCTTTGTGGAGCCCAGATTATCAGCTGTGGGGACATGAACTGACAAGGGAAAACTGTGGAGTTTGGAGCAAGCTAAGGCTGCAGACTCCTAAAGAAAGTTGCTGAAATAATATGGTAATTTATGCAAGAGCATGGCACACAGGGTCCTGCCTATGCATCAGAAAAGGGCCACTCGAACTGCTGATTCCAGCAGAAACACACAATGTGATCAGCAGCACTTTTGTACAAAAAAAAAAAAAAAACCCAAACTTGGTGTCTCTCTCCTCCTTGCAGATGCATGTGCAGAGTGGGGGGTCCACCCCACCAAACACCAAGAGCAAGAGACAAGTGTGGGTCTCCATTTCCTGACAGCAGGAACCAGACTCCCTGTTCCTGCATGTGCAAAGACAGGAGTTCCTTGACTCCTTTTAGACTTGAAGGCCAAGTGTACTTTTCCAAACCTTTCACAAATGTGAGCAATTAAAAAAATAGACCCAAGAAACCCCTCAACTGCTGGTAAAGAAAACATTGCTAGTTGAAGGGATATTTGTCTCAGCGTGCTCCAAGCAGCTTCCACCAGCAAAATCTGATCTTCCCTGTTCATCTCAGAGGAAAGTTATTTGGACTCTAGAAATGGTGGCTGGTCTCTTCCCCCCTTCAAACAATCTTCATCCTGCTGCTGCACTGAAAACCTCTTCTTTTAAGGGAGTTCTGTCTTGATAACATTCACTGGGGCAAAGGGATGCAATGGCTCCTACTGGCACCTCTTGGGACCCAAAGCATATATTTAGCTTCTCAGTTAGCTCAGGCTGACACAGACAAGGACCTTTTCATATCTGATGTCTGCACATAGACACAGCTGACTTGAGGGGTTGTGTGGTGGAAGCAAAATTGAACGATTTTATCCTTACTTTTGCATCCACAAAATCAATTTGATTCCTGTCTCCCATGACTGAAGTGCCAAGGCAGTGTGTAAAAATCTCCAGATCTGCCTAAAGCTGCTTGTACCTTCACTGCTGTTACTTCTGCTCTCAAGAGACTTTCCTAGGGGACAGGCTCACACCAGGCAAAGAGTACATCTTTCAGTAAGGGACAGAAACCAAAAGCTTATCAATCAGTCAGTGAATAAGAGGCCCTTTGAATTGGCTACAATATCCAAACAAACAAAAATAATCACAGTATTATAGAATCCTGTTACATTAAAAAAATCATGAGACCTAGTTGGACTGGAAGGAACCTACAGGATTCTGAAAATCCTTCTTGCTTGACTTTCTCACCCCTTCTTCTTATCTGAATTCCCCTGGGAAGAAAGAGGAGACTAGGACAAATCCCATCCCCAGGGTATGTCTTGGCACAGTGCAAGCTGTGATGAGAGTTTGTGAATTCTCCACCTCCCCTCTCAACCCTCCAAAAGTGGGACTGGGTAAAACAGTGAGCTGTACTGGAAAGAACCCACCTTCCAGCAATGAGAACCATGACAGGGGTGTAATTCAGGGCTCTGCTGGCCACTGGTGCTTGAGGGAACATACATCTGACCAGCCAATGTGCATCCAGAGGAATTTCTGGGAAGGATATTGCAGTGTTCTAGCTTGCAAGTTGAACCTAGAGATGACCTGCTACCAAGCCTTCTTTCAAGTATCTTCATGTATTAACAAGAGTAATTTATTATTTGAGAGGTGTTTGTTGACCTGAATTTTCCTGGTGCTCTCTATGGTAACCTGTTCTGGCATAGTTCTTTAACTTTTTCTGACCAATAAATTTTCTGTTTCCTCATGCACATGTTAGTACAAATACAAGAGATAATGGGTCAGAAAAGGCAGTAATTCTCACAGGAACAGACAGCTATGGTTTCCTCCTTTGGTGCTGGGCACAATGGATTCCTCTAGGCAGAACCATCTGCTACAGAACCACACCCAGAATTTTCTTGTGAAGTTGTTGACAGTCTTAGTAAAACAGGAAAGTTGCTTGCTGGAAAGTCTGTACAGGCTTAACGGTGCCAGGCATTTGGACAGCTGCAGAAGCTGGCTTTTACCATCAAAGTGGCTCAGAAAACCAGTTGCTTGAGTAGATACTCATGCTCAATGTGGAAGGTGAGGCTCATGATCCTACAAGTGCTCAAGGCCACACAGATACCTCCCACAACAGAGATGGATTTATATAGTTTATTTCCTATATGGAGAAGAGCCTTTATGCCAAATAAATGTTATGTTTTCCTGGGATCCCTTTGAAGTAAACTCTGAAAATCTGTCAGCTGATTTGACAGGTAGTTCACAGAAAGGTGATGTTGAGAACCCATCTGTCCCAGCCCAAAGCTGCTGTCTGTCACTGCTATCACACATACCAGCAGGGAGCCAAGATCTCGAGGAGCATCCAATTCAATACCCAGAACACCTGCCAGGACCCAATCATGTATTGAGATGTGCAGAACTTCTGAGCTCACCAGAGACTTTCTGGGCCTGTCATTAGGACCTATGGGTAACTTCTCTTCTGCATAGTGCTAAAAAAATTGCCTCATGGTTTCTCTGGAAAAGAACTGGAGTGGCTTGAGCGCTGCCCTTAGGCTGAGTTGCACCAGTGTGAGCAGAAACAAAAATGCATGTGTGTTGTATCCAATTCAGCTTTTGGTGCAAACATAAATGGGTACATGGGTTCTGATTCAGGAGGGAAGAGCTGTCTCAAGTCATTACATTCAAATTACCACTGTTTTCTCTGAAAGATACGCAATCATTGCAGAAATCTAATCATGCACCCACTTACATCTGTAGGTGCTTAAATAACCACATAAATAAGATTCAGGCTCAAGACAGATAGATCTGGAGCCAGTTTGGTCTGGCGCCTAAGTACCAAATCTTCTATGATAACTGAATGTGAACTCCCACGCCCCCCAGGGGCTCTTGGAAATTCCAATGCCTGTAGAAAGTCACTGACACCATGCAGGAAGAGGCCAAGCACTTCCATTAAGTAGTAGGAAATCTATACAAGGATCTACCTTCTGCAGATCTACCTTGTGTTTGTCTCGGATTTTATGCTCTCTCCTATTACTACTGTCTTAGGCTGCTTTAAATAACACAAAACCAGTGCTAGCCAGGGTCTTGCTTCTCAGGTGCTTCTTTCTACACAAGGGCCACAGCAGAGCTTGTTGCTGTTGCAGATTCTTTCTCTTTATCCTGGGAAACTTTATCCATTAGGAAAGGTTGGCAGAATTCTGATCTGTGAACTGTGAGTGCTGACATTAGAGGCAAGGGAGTGATTTTGAGAGGTCAGTGAAGTGCAAGACATGAGTGTGGTGGCAGCTTCTCTTGATCAGCCAAGACATCTCTGCCCTGCCTTGTGTCACCTGTTTATGCCACTGTCAGATGGGGTATGGGGCCTGTCAGAGACCTGCTAAAATGTTTTCTCCACAGAACAGACAGGCACAGCTAAGTCTGTGTGAAGGCCCAAGAGAGTCGCTGTGAAACACAGACCTGGCAATCTTAGATTGTTCGCTAAGAACAGATTGCAATTTTCAGCCAATAAATTTTTAATAGTATCGATGTAACTAAATAGAAACATTGGCTTGCAGACAAAGGGCTCTTAAGATTAATTACTGATCTCTTCTTGATGTTCAGAGATGCTTCTCATAGGTGACGTGTAAAGCATGTTTCTTAGGAGCAATGGTAAGCCTTTGCACAGGGCTGGCATCAGTCATGCAAGCCCTTCCCTGTGTGGTACCAAGGGGTTTGAACAGCACACTCAGCTCATGCTGGCCTTCTCATGGCATGAAAAGTTACCTTCATGCCCTTGGTGTCACCGCTGAACCTATTATTCAGTTTAGCACTAGGTACATAGGACATTCCTGACTTGGTGCCAGAGAGAAGTCCCAGGCATATTTAACTTCCTAATGTGCCACCACAGCTTGGGGTCTGGTCATACAACAGCATCTAAAGCAATGGCCCTGCCCCATGGACCCTCTCTGTACAGTCTGCAGCTAAGGCAGGGAATATCTGGCAGAAACAGGTATCAGAGAAGGAGAAGAAGCAGTAAGACACAGTGTCGTGACTCTTGGGTCACCTGGTCATTGTCAGAAGCTGGAGAAAGAAGAGAGACAAACAGCTGATATTTATTGTATGTCACCTAAATTCAAGGCAAGGGAACTAGTTTTTGATGCTAATCATACTAAGAACTGATTAACTATATGGAAGTTCATTACTTTGCTGCATTTCTTACTCTCTGTTTGTCCCTCATATTGGGCAATTTGTTTGAGTTTCAGAAATAATCTCTCTCACTTTGCCATCATGGATGCTTTCAAAACACCATTGCTCTTGCACCTGAAGTTTCTCCCCACCTGTGTTCTGTCTTCCCTGTGCTCCTGCCTGGAGAAGGTCCCTCAGTGGTGCCCAAACATACCAAAGGGGGGTGTGTGCTCCGCCTTTGTTGAGCAGACGCTCTCCTCGTGTGCCCATCTGCCATAGGTGGCCGAGTAGATGATAAGGAACTTGGATTCCTGACAGTGGAGCTTCAGTTCCTGGTTTTCACATGCTGATTTGGTTTTGTATTCAGCTAAAGTAGAAGCAAACAGCAATATGAGAGCGTGAGGCAATTTAAATTGCTGGACTGTTAATAGCAAATAGTAGCAGGACAGAAACCAGCTTTCCTGCAAATGCTGTTGCAAGTGACACGTGGCACCTGTACAGCTAGACACAAAGTCAAGAGCAGAGTGCTTCTTCCACATGAATTGTGCCCAAGTGACTATCTAGAGCCTGTGGCTCCATCTTGAACAGAATAGAAATCCCTAATTTTGCCAATCTCTTTTCCTAGTGAAACAGGCCTCCCTGCTTTCCTGGCTTTTGTTCCACTCCTGCTCAGCAAGAGAAGCTTCATCCTTCCTTTTTGTCTCTCCTGGGGACACTTGCATTCTACACGTGCCTCAAGCTGCCTCTGCACCCTCATCAGTCACAGGCAGGGCTGGCACAGCTCAGTGACAGTGCTGGGCGAGGCACAGACAATGGGAGGACAAAAGGCCAGGACAGGGTCCCCATCCCGAGCCAGTCAATGATCTCAGCTCTCAGCTGTCTTTGCACTGTTTCTCCAAAATCACTGGGTGTCCCTGGGTGGCACTATCCAGCAAGGGCTGATTTGAAAGTCTGGCTG
Organism: Passer domesticus; assembly: GCF_036417665.1. Classification (NCBI taxonomy): domain Eukaryota; kingdom Metazoa; phylum Chordata; class Aves; order Passeriformes; family Passeridae; genus Passer; species Passer domesticus. Next base: position 135,356 of record NW_026990184.1, read on the forward strand.
GCAAAGTGATGTGAATTAGAATCCTGAAAAAAATCCCCTCCTCCCTTGCTCAGCTGGCACAGGCACCCTGGCAGCACCCTCAGCAGAGGTGGGGAAGGCACTGAGCTCCTCTTCATGGTTTATCCCTTCTAGGGTGTCCCTTTAAATCTGCCACTGGCCAACAAGGCTCTTCCTGGCCTAAGCAGCCACTCTGTTGGTGGCACTCTACCTTCTTAAGTCTTTCTGGTTAAGCTGTGGTGCCAAACATTTTTACAGCAGATTAGGTCAGGGAGAAGAGTTTATTCTCCTCCAATTTTTTTGTCTTCAAAAATGTGAAAACAGGAAAAGGAGATTCCTGAGCTGAGCAGAAGAAAAGGGAAACCTTATTGTTAGCGAGTGGTGTCCCTGTGAGTGGAGGGTGGATGCTGGTTCTTCGGGAACTGGAGAGAAAAACCTCCTATCTACTCATGAATTAAAGCAGTATTGTTTCTTCCAGAAGAGAACAGATAAAACAATGGGTTAATGTTCTTGCTAACAGTCCAGTTTTTACCACTCAAGCTCATCAACAGCCATGAGCTTAAGTATAAAAATGAGTGATTTTGAAAACATTTTTTGAAAACATTTTTTGAAAACATTTTTTGAAACATTTTGAGAAATACTTGACCTATTGTAGGTTGTGACTTCTGCAGAAGCACCTGCCATGCTGTGCACACATAAACAGGCCAAAAACCTGGGGTTTGTGCCCAAGGACTGACAGCCTGCAGCTGGACTTTGAGTTTGACTGGCTAAGCTGGAGAGGCTGTGGAAGTATGTGTAACCCCAAGTGGTATCAGGCAAGGAGAAGAGCCCAACATAAACCTCTGCAAGGATATGGCAACAATAATTCTAAATAGGGATTTAGGCAACTGCTTAAGTGCTCACTTGAAGGCAAGGAGACTGCAAAATATACCTGAAGTTATCCTGAAGGGATTTCCTGAGTAAGGATGTTTTCCACTGCCAAGACTAACAATATTGGTATCTTACCTACAAATATAAATTTCCTGTCACTAAAAATCCTGTCATTTGCCCTGGAATTGGACTGTCCCTCAATTCTGAAGGCAGTAGCTGCTGTTGAATACACTTTTCACCAGCTTTTTAAAAATTCAGATCACAGAAAATACTATATACTCTAAGAAGCTCATCTCCCATGGGAAAAAATATTAAGCATCTTCTGAAAGTAATAAACAGGATCCGAATTCACTTTTGTTTAGCAAAAAGAGATTTCTAATGACACAGACACTGCTATGATATTCAAATCCATCTACTATTAACAATGGACTATTAATCTACTATTGATAATTGCAATATACAAAAGTAATTAAACTATTGATATAATAAAACAGATAATGAAAATTTTAAATTTCAGGCATTTTTCCCCCTAATGATTGGCCCACTGTTTCTCCCCAGGAGTTCTTGAGTCCGTGCTTTGCCAAAGGTAACATCTGCCTACTCCACTCCATTTCTCTGCTCTGACTTCCACTTTCCATTGTGAGCTGGCCCTTCAGTTTGCTTGCCACCTACTCCTGTTATACCACTGATATCTATCTTAGTACTCTGATCAAAGAAAACCCCTTTAGTGCTTTCTCTAAGGTTGATATTTCTGTGTTGGCTGGTGAACCTCCCCATAAATCATCATTCAGGTGTTTTCTTTGGGACCCATTTCAGCCACACTGGGAATTCACTGCCAAAAGAGCTGAGCCCCCAGGCTACTGGAGCTTGTTCTCACATACCATAGCAACAATGAGAACGATTAAAAACCACCAATAAAGGAAATCTCATGAGGATTATCTTAATCATTCTTCCCCTTTCTCATGTTTACAAAGTGGATTCTCTTTAAGGCAGGATTTGTCCCTTCACATATCAGCATCAAGTACCTGCACAGAGCACAGGTGATTCTACAATAAAAGCCAAGTCACCACATGTGTCTTCTGGCCATTATTCCATAAACAGAAGGAATTTTTGAATCTTTGAAAGCATTGGGCCCAGCTCCTTAAGTATTTTTTTGCATATTCTTTCCTAGGGATACCTTCTTCATTTGAATCCTTAGCCCAAGCATCTGGTTTTGCTGTTCAGCTCTTTCTAATATGACATTATCTAATAAGAAATTATAATTTCCATAACATTTTTCCTTTCTAGTCTGATGTCTGACATCTGCCCCTGCCAAACTACACTGGTCATTAAACTGGCAGCAAGCACCCTGAAGCTGCAAACACAATGGAGAGCTAAGGTAAAGTGGAAAAGAACAATTTGTTATCAATCCAAGAGCCCCAAAACCTCACATGGATTTATGCAAAGCCTTGTGCAGTGGCATTTTAACCAAAACAAGCAAGAAAACACACAGAAAAACACATTTGCCTGATAAAGATTACTTACTAGGTTTGCATTTAAAGGAGACAAGGAGGAATTTAGTGGTCCCTGGACACAGATCAGGCCCAAAAACCCGACTATTGACAAGGAGTTGGCAGGATCTCAGGTTTTGGCATTCATCCAGTACTTTCTAGAACAATGGGCAAAAAGGATAGTCTTGACAACAAGGTATGAAGCTATACAGCAATGAAAACACTTAGTTGTACTTTGTTCTACACAGGAGAGAAATCACAAATTTTGGCTATAAACATGCAAGAAACATCTGTATCATTGGATCTAGGCCATAGCTCTAGTGGACTTGGAGTCATGGCCAACTTTATGGGAACACATTCATCACAGGCGCGCTCACAGCAAATTAGGATGTTACCAACTTGTTGTTTGTCACTTTTCCCTCTGTCCCTGGGGAGGCTGGCCAAGTTGCCCTGAGTGCCACCACAGCCTGGATGGTGCAGAGCAGAGAGCACATGGAAACACATGAAGCCCAAAGCTGTCTCACTGAGATACTTGAGGCACTTGTACACTCCTGAGCACATTTATGGGATTGCAATGTCCAGGGAAGGCATGGCAACAAAAAAGGTGTCTTCTTAACCACTTCTTGATCTGCTTACATGTACCTGAACATGCTCTGTAAATAATCTTCACTTGAAAGAGTTCTGACTAATGATAAGTACAACTCAAGCTTTAAGCCACGTGTAGGACCTCTTGCTTAAGGGTCACTTCCTTCTCGCTTGCAGTTACACACATTATCAGGTATTTACTTGATTTGCCACGAGCAAATTTCAGAATTGGTTTGATTGGATAGCACACATGTGCAAGTCTATCCTCTGCCTCCTTGTCTTGTTTTGTAGGGTGGTTTTTATGCTGTTCTAAAGACATATCTACTCCAAATTTTTTGGTCCAGTGATATATCCTGGTTCTTACAGTGCAGCTTCCCTGGGAGTGGCAGCAGAGGAAGACCACAAACAGGTCAGCAGTGTTATACACAAAGTGTTATGTGGACTCTCTCCCAGTCTGGCAAAAGGACTGAGTGCTTGTACTGCTCACACTGGTGCTCACACTCCAGCTGTGCTCTTGGAACTGCACCTGCAGAAAATATGAAGACATTGCCAGGGCCAGCCTGTCCAGTTTTTAACACTGTCAAGAGCCAAACACCTAAAAACACCAGTTTAAATGCAGCAGTGGATTTAGGAAATTCTTATTCACCTCCAAAACTCAGTTAAGAGAGGTCTTTTCTGACACTGTTTTTGGATAGTTTGTGTGGTTGTACACAGGATTAATGATGTTTAAAATTACAGCAGGCTGTGACAAAGGAGGGTGTTATCTCCAGGTCACCCCACTCTTAACAGGAGTAACTGTAATAAACCATTCTGACAGTTGTAGGTAGTTGCTCAAAACCTATGGGAACTTTTGCTTTTTTTTTCTCATCAGAAGAGGTCTCAGTCATACCAAGAGACCAAATAACGAATTTACCACTGTGGTGGCACAAGCTGCATTCCTTTTTCCAGGCTGAGAGAGTTGGCAGTGTCTGGATCTCTGTTGTCATCACTGGAAATCTTCCCTCCCAAACAGCAATGACACACATTGGCAGCACATTGCAGTGATCCTACAGCTCTCATTGGCAGAGGAAGAGGACATGCATCCAACACCTTTTCAGCATTAAATGCATTCTAAAGAGTTTAAAAGTGAAGCTAAGCACTGAATTAATTTTATCAGTCAATTTTCCTTTCACAGAGTTGCAAGTCAAAAAAATAACTCCTCCTTAATTGGGATAGTTCTGGAAGGGACCAGTGAAATAGAGTTATATTTAGTAAATAAAGATAGCTGTCCCCTGCTGAGTCACCTTCTGTTTGCACCTGAGCTGAATCATCTCCTGTGCATCTGGTATTTTCTCCTGCCTAATGTGAACAGCAGTCGCATTTTCTGTCATGATGCTGTGCAGAAGCACACAGCCCCAAAAGCAAACAATGATACCCAAAATAGCACCGGGCAGTTACTGTCTCAAGCCAGATCCAGCTTTGCAGTGATCCCTCAGACAAGAGGTCTCTGTAATATGTGCCTGTGATGCTTCCTCCCAGCTACAGAGCATCATCTCAGCTGCCTGTGCAGGCGGCAGATCCACTTCCAAAGGGAATGGAAGGAGGGATGAGGTCACTGGTGCGCTTTTCTAAGAAATCAGTTTACAGGATGTGTTCCTTCTCCTTAACAGAACTGGAACTCCCTGAGATGCAGAGCATTTGTATCTAACACAAATTCATGGCCTTGCTAAAATGCTTTCATGTCTTTGATCAGCCACAGTGCCCAAATGATGATGGTAGTTTATATAACAGTTACCCCATGCTGTGTTTATTATATTTGAGGGGGAAAAGTGCCCATGGAGACCTCACAAAGGCACTCACAAGCCCAAAATAATAATTGGTGCCACTTTACTGCAGCCAGTAATATAATATTAAGGATGCATCTGGCCTGCTGTTTTTGGTGGAGAGATGTACTTTCACATGGCCCATAGGTCATGTCTGGAATGTCCTCAAAAATATCAGTACATCATGGGTGAGCCACACTTATAAAATTGCCCTAATACTGTTTCTGGAGAGAGGATATTACTGCCAAACCACTTCATAATACCCTTCAATTCAGTAGTGGTGGGAACAGACATTCCTTGATGTCAAGAAGGAACGTGTGGCCTACAGACAGAAATAGAAATGTTGCAAACTCCATCAAAACTTCTGTAAAGCATTTACAAGTTTAACAAACAGAACATGTTCAGATTCCACTGACTACTCATTTTTGGAAGGATTTACTGAATTTGGAACAACACTGGCTATTTTTCACTGAGATGAAACAAGTCTTTGACAGCAGTGTAAGTCAGACCTTGTTACAAAAGTCTCTACAGCAGAAATTAAAAACTGATTAAGTATTTTAAGCTATACTGAAGTAGGCCCAACAAACAAACCTTAGGATGTTGCTGATACAAATCAGGTAGTCACAGAAATGCAGGTATCTGCAGAAATTCTTGGGATTTGCTGTTTAGCTGTTGCTGTGCCTTTTCAGCGAGGGAAGACAGACATACAACAAGCCAAATGCCAACCAGCATGTCACCTTATTCGCTGGATTTGTAACCCTGCTCTGTCCAGTGCTTGTATCCTCCCCTGGGGTCAAGGAGGGCCTCTGTGATAGATTAAGATTGGTCAACTCAGCCATGACCATCCCTTGAATGGAAAGGAGTGGACTATTTTAGTGAACTTTAAGAATGGGGTTTCCAAAGCAAGGTTTATCATAATGGAAGGCAATCTTCAAAGCTCTCACAATCTTACAGTAATATCCTGCTGTCCAGACTAACCCTTCCAGCTGTGACACTTTTGGTGGCAAACTGCCATAGGTGCAGTGTCGTCTTGTTCAAGGTTGAGAACACTTGCACAGAAATGGCAGGGAAACCATAAAAAACATTCTGTACCTTAAGAACCTTTACAACATGTGGTACCTGCAAAGAGGTGGGTGCCACGCAGTTCCTGGGTTCTGTCATCCTGGTTTCAGGCTCCCAGGCACTGCACATGTGGGGGTCCTGCCCATAGAACGCTGACTGAACACTGATGGTGGAGTGCCGAGGGCAGTGCAGGCTCAGGTGCTGCCCGTCGCAGGCATAGGCAGTGTGATTCTGCAGGAGCTTCGTTAGGTAACCTAGAAAATACTCAGCTCTGTTACAACTAGCACAGGAAATGACAAGCTCGTTAGATAATAAGAATACCACAATCAGTCTCCGGAAAGGGCATTGTAGTCAAGGTTATACGTCTGGCCTCCAGCCACCCAGTTCTCTGAATGGGTCACCCCTTATGTGCTCGTAGCGCTCTGGGCTGGAGAACACAAGGTCTCGTGGCAGGGAGTGAGAGCCCTCCCAGCACTCCAGCAGCAGCAGGATGTGTTGTACAGACAATCCACGGGCTCAGGCCCTTGCCAGTTGTGGCTGCTCACGATCCCAGGGCGTGCCTGCAGCAGTCAGAAGGGTATTACTGGGTTTTCTGGGCCAGGTTCCTGCATTCCAGCTGCCTAAGGTATTCCTTATACATCTTGTTAAAAGGATGTGCTGCACTTTAGGGTTGGTGGGCAGTTGTGTTCCACACACTCGTTAAGTATAATGGAAGAAAAAAAAAACCCTCACATTTTCTTGTGGGAACATTTTCTTGTTGTGGGCGAATCAGGGGCTTTTTTGTATCATTAAAACAAAAATCAGTTTTCTCAAAGAAAATACTGAAAAAAAGTTCACTCTAATTTGCTCTTAAAGTAAAATGTGCCATTTAATTTTCACACTTCTGCTCTTCATAAACTTTCCTCAAAGACAAGTTATTTAAAAAACAGTTGTAAATAAAAATTTTAGTACTTCAAGCAAAAAATAGGAAAATGATGTAATCATAGAATAGCTTGGGTTGGAAAGTTCCTTAAAGATCTCCTAATTCCAACCCCCCTGCTACCTTCCACTAGAACAGATTGCTCAGAGCTCCATCCAGTCTGGCCTTGAACACTTCCAGGGATGGGTCAAACATGTCAGTTCTCTGGCATCTTTTCCAGCTCCAGCTGTGCATCTGGGTAATGAAAATCAGCTTCCCTGTCAGTTACTAAGTATGGAGGAAGGAGAAGCCTGTTGCATTGTTATCTTTACTGTTCCCTGTCCAGAGCCCAGGGGAGGACAGGAGCAGGCAGATGCACCTTCCAGCACAGCAGAGCTGTAGTTGAATTCCCACCTCACTGACCTCGGTCTGAGCACTGGCACTGGAACTGGGACAGCACAATTTCATGCCCTGCATTTGCACTCTGGATCTCAAAGAGACCAGTCCGGCAGCAATCCCCACCGCTTCTCATGGGTTAAAAAGCATAATCAAGCCCACAACCAAACCCATCCCCTACATTTTCTGTGTAATTGAGATCACAAATAACTGAAGTTCCTTGCCAGAGCCCCTCCTCTGTCAGCCTGCTCCTGAGAGATGCCAAATGCTGCCAGGAAAATGGGCCGAATGCCCAACTGCACCCAAGTGACTTCACTATGGCCAGTGCTGCAGAGGGGCCTCCTGTGGCATTTGCTGAACACCTTTGGCATCACCGTCGGGGCATAAAGGGCTACGGGGTCAGGGTATTCAGCCCTACGTGAGCTGCGGGCACTCACCCTCACAGATATGACCGAATATTTTTAATCATTTCAATTCTTCAGGTTTTAAGTTACTTGGGGCCAAGAGTGCTGTATACAAAACAGTCCAGTATTCCCTAAAGAATATCAGCTATGCTGTGATTTGGATGAGTTCCCTGGCATCTTAACTGCTACTTTGATCCTGTAAATTCCTAATCCAGCATCTAAGCACCTTTCTCCAACAATTGCAACTATTCAATCCTTTAAGAAAATGTCTTTATAAAAAACTTGCTCTGATTCTGTAGGAGCAATATGGTTAACACTTGTTAAAATGACATTAGATGGACTGGTGAAAATAAGATATCTTGCTCTCCAGCCTCCCAAGCAGCCTAAACATGACTCTGCTGTTACTAAAATGCTTGTGTATTTGCACACAATAAGGGATAAAAATAGTAATGGAAATTGCTGAAACCTAATGTTCTCTGATAAAAGGAGTGGTCATAGTATCTAAATTGCTCATCTCACAAGGCAGACACATAAACCTGCATTTTTCATTACTGCAGACACAGACATGCATGGAACAGTCAGTCCTTTGCAGCTCACAGCCCATGCTGAGGGAGGACTCCCACTCCAAAAGTCACGATTTCTTCTTATCCTTCCCTGAAAAACTCCAGGTTCTTTCCTGTCCTCAGCTGGCCCTCTCCTCATCGGGGGGCACTGCCTCCCTGCACTCATCAGTTTCCTCAGCAGCTCCTGCTTGTCCTCCTTGTAGTGTGGCTTGTAGTTGCTCTGGTAGAAGCTTCACCTTCTTGAGACCATGCACACCCCTATATTGTTACTGACTTCTGCTCAGGAACTGATTTTCCAGGAGGGAGCAAATTCAGCCAAACAACAGTGTAAAATTGGGGGAAAATCAGGTGTGATCTCTATCAGTAAAAACAGCCGTAGTGATCAGGAGTGAGGGCATTGTGAGGGTTGAACTCTTCCTGGGGCAGCTTCCTGTCCTCTCCATTTGTATTTACTTTATCAGTATCAGTTAGCTGTGAATTTGGGGAAAACCTTCTTTTACTATCTAAATATGGGAGCTGGAGGCTGTTCCTGGACTACAGCAGACCTCCAAGTCCTGGTCCCCTGCATGTCAGAGAAGTCTTCACTAGCTCCTAGATGGTCAAGGAGATTCCCTTTCCCTGAAGAGCAGGGCAGAGGGAGGGCTGGAGCACAAGCAGCATGGATAGAGTGAGGTCATGGCTCTGTTCACTTGGGCTGGGCAGTCAGAAGATTTGTGAGTTTTGGGGTTTCTTACCCTGAGCAAAGAGAATCGTCACCAGACCCTATAAAAACCTTAGATTATTTAATGTTTTAAAACTAATACTGGGGGTTTTTTTCTTTGTTTTCTGGGTTAGGTAATGGAGGGGGAGATGGTGTTCAGCTGCACCAGTTACTTTTGCAAGTGTCATTCTGCAATGAGGAGGACTATAAAGTTCCTCTTTATTCAGAAACAATAAACGTCACTCTTTAAAATATGAAACTATACAAAAAAAGTTAACTACCATGAGAATTGTCTAAATTAGAAAACCTTGGCAATACTGCAGTGTCCCAATAACATCTCTACACTTCTGTGTGAAAGCCCCACTAGGCACTTTCCCATTTATCCAGGACACACATTCATAAGCAATGTATGGAGTGGTCTGCATCTGGAATCATGTATGAGATGTTAGAGACTGGCTCAGAAGTTAAGCCTAAAACACACAGGCACAAAAAGATCCCATTATTTGGAGGCCAGAAGGTATCATCCCATCCAACTGTCTGTTATAACCCAGACTACTCATTCATTATAATCTTTTACTGAGATTCAAAACACCAGTACAGAATCCAAGCGTAATCCTTTCTTCCAGAATTAGCCAAATTAGTCACAGCATCCACTGTGTTGACAAAGAACTTCAACTAAAAAAACATAGCACCAGAGAACCACACAAAACACTGAGGCTGAGCAGCTGAACAAAGCCTTACTGATCACTTTTTACTGAAAAGGAGAACTGATAAATTATTTTAAAAATGACTGACAAAAAAAACCAAACTGGCATAGGAGAATAAATATATACTTCTTTGTATGAAAAAGAATTCTTAGGGGGTTATAGCTTCTCATACTTAACCACTTGCTCCTGGCACAATCACTTTGAATAGTAATGATAAGGGCAGCAGTGGACCTGAAGGTATGGAAATCCAAATTTGATTTTTTTTTTCCCGCTTAAAAACACTGAAAATCTGGGAACTTAGAAAGTCCTGTGTATGTTTGAACTCCCCGGATGCAAGGATCAAGGAGAAGAGCATTTCAGGCTGTCAGCCCAATGCCCAGCACACACTAAAAGCAACCTCAGCATTGGCTCAGGTAATGTCTTTTGGGTAAGAGAGCAGCTTTGCAATGCAGTATTTTTAGAGGCTGAGTAGTCCACAAGCTGTGAAGGTTCTCAGAACTGGGCCTTCATACACAGTTTTAGTAACATCAGTTCCTGTGTATCATTCAATTTAGTTTAATTAGCACAGAAATGTGCTAGCTTATTTTAAAGACATACCCATCTATTTTAGATCAAAATAGATAGAAATAGCACACGTATTGTTGTGGGAGTCCCAGAAGGCTAATCCATCCGGTAAATCTCCATCAGCTCACACAGTTCTGTGAAGAATTGTGCCAACACTCATTAAAAATACACAAGCCAGCTTGGTGAATTTGAAGGAAGCTATTTCACACAGTGATAGCAGAATAGTTAATAAACTCTAGTACAAACACCATTAGAAGCACAACTCTGATATTGATTGGTGTTTGGGATCCAGCTGCAGTACTTCTCCAGCAGTATTTTCTCTGTTGGTTTGTGAAGGAAGCACTGAGGAGAAATTAACTCCTGAGTTTCAGCCCCAATCCCATCTGCCATACGCCCTGCTGCTCTCGAGGCAGCTGTGCCACAGATCATGCTGTGCCAGGGTTCTCTGTCCACAGGGACAAGGATCTCTTGGCATTCCCTGTCACCTGTCTGCAAACTGTCTGCAATGTTTCTAAAATTCATGACACTATGTTTCTTGCTTCATCATTTTATTCTTTTTTATCTAAGAGCCTTGTCAACATTCTGTTTGACTCACTCTAGCCACACTTCACATCACCATCTTTAATCAGTAAGACACTTAGATCAGTAATCACTTAGACAGAAACATTGTTTATTCTTCTTGCTGTTCAGAAATTAGCACAATTAGCTTTACTCACCACCACATGCACATAAAAATCTGTAATTCCTTAATATATGCCTTCTTGCATGTCACCAAACTGATTTAATTTCCCTCCATGCCTTATTTTTTTCAGTGTGTCTTTTTCCACTGTTCCTCTCAACCCTTGCTTTCTTTGCTAGTGACTACCATCCTACCAACTTCAAACTTGCACTTGTACTGCAGAGATAGCATGAAAAGTTGGTTTTCTGTGCAAGGAAAATGTTTTTCATATAATCACTCTATTTTTTGTATTATCTAAATTTTTTTAAGTAAGGACAGATGTTTACTTGGAAAAACTAGGCATAATCTAGTTTCACTAATAAGATAGGGACCACAAAACCCCATTCAATTTCCATATGCATACTTTGGTTTCAGAGCACTCAAAGTTGTTACTTTTCTTAGAATCAGTCCTTGAGACTTTTCAGATGCCCATTTCTAAAGGAGATGAAGCTTATGAGATCCTGACCTCTGTCCATCTGCCATTCCTTAACACCTTTTAAGTTTAATGTCCAGTTTTAACCCTGAGGGGTACAGGGCTCAAAGAAATAAAGTTCCTACAAAGTTTCATGGAAATTGAAGCCTGAGCTGCCACTTTCAATTCAGTCTCAATGACTAATGCTGCAAGTGAGCTGGCAGCTGGAGAGACAGGATGGTTATCCTGGAGAGCCTTCAGCCTGATGCCAATGGAGCAATTTGTTTCCACTGGCCTTACTTACAGATGAAGGATTAAGTCTGCAAGAAGAAAATGCTTAAGTTAGTGGTGAGGATGCTTTTGGGGTAGTATGGCAATCAAAGCAGTGGTCAAGATAGCAGTCACATTTTCCATGAACTGTTCTATCCACATGTATGCTTTCCTAAGAAGGTTATCTTCATTTTTTTCCCCCTCATGGATCATAACATGAATCATAACCATCTGACTGAATCTAATTCCCTCTGTGTATTAAATCTGAGGGTCAAATTGAGCAAGAGCTTGATTCTACTTAAGCCAGAGAAAAGGCCAGGTAGCCATGGGATAATTCAGCACAAAACCTCATTCGCACTCCAGTTTAAACAGGGTTTATTCAGAGAGCAGCAGCACACACAAGAATCCAAGCTGTGAGCCCTTGCTAGAAAAACAAAGGCAAGCCATGATGAATAAAGAACAGACCTGTAACTTTTTGGTCCCAGTTTCTCCAGGAACCACACAACCTCTCTCTCTCCATGCCACTCAGCTCAGACTTGCAGTTAAGTAAGTTACATTTTTGCAGAGTGGAAAAGCCCATGAATCCTGCACTTACACACCACATGCCTGTTCTGTTTCTCACATCCTCCACAGGTGTTCTCTGTCCTTCATATCTACACTTTCCCATTCCCTTGTGTTGTCTCCTAGGAATGATGCCTAGGAGTTTATTGTATCCCAATGACTTTCTGAGGAAATTGGAGAGATCCCTATGCACTTTTGTTTTCTCACTTGCTTTCTGTTTTTATTTCCTTCTTGTGTCAGGAAGAGGTAAACTCTTCTTGATCCCCAAAATTTTGGGTCTGTAGTAAACTTCACCTTGTAGTCAGTTATATTTCTCTCAGCTATTCCATGAAGCCAGAAGGGCAAACACTTGTCCTGGGACCTAATGTAGAACTACTCAGTAGAAAAGGAAGATTTTCTCCATCCCATCTAAAGAAGCTGACAAGAGGCATGGGTTAGGGGAGACTTAAAAGCGCTTTTCTGACCTTGCCAAAAATCCTCCTTTTAACTGGAGACACAGTAGCCTCTTCTAGTGTCATTAACAAGAAGTAACAAGAGAAAGGCTCTGTGGGCAGCAACTGTTTCTGGAGACAGAATGAGAGACTCTTTATGCCCAAAGACAAAAAACTTTGAATATTCCCAAAGACTGCAAGTAGGAGAACCTCAGAGGCTTCAGGAAAACATTTGTCTGCAAACTCAGATTTATGATCATGAACCTTCATGGTCCCCAAGAGAGCCAGGGGGCTGTTCATTGCCACCTCAGAAAACAAAACACAGGTTTTGTTTTGCAAACAGAACTTTGACTCAAGCTCTGCATTTCTTTGTATCCCCACTTATATGTGACATTCAGAAAAAAAATCAGAAAATCTAGAAAGATCAGAAAAAATCAGAAATCTGGCAGCTCACAGATTTGCAGTGCTATGATGGTTTATAGTACAGTAAGTCCAAGCTAGAAAAGCAAAAATATACTCTGCACTTCACTCTCAGTGCTTGATGACTTTCTTTACACCAACATTTCTTCGTCCTCTACTCAGTTCTAGCCCAAAGAAATGAAAAATTAAAAATCTGCAAAACTATTCTGAAAGAGTAATTGCCTTCCCATCCAAGATTTCTTCCAATGAAGAAAAATGAACAGATATTTGCGGGTTTGGGACCCTCATCCAAAGCCCATCCAAAGTGAAATCCCTGGGAATCCTCCAGTGACAATAGGCTTTTAATTAGGTTTTATATAGTGAGTGATGTTTTAAAATTAATTCTAAAATTAAGAGCCAAACCTCACTGGTATTTAATTTGTTGCCAGAAGCCACACAATAGAGCTTTGAAGCAAAACTCTTAAAATGCCTAGAAATTCAGATTAAATGACTCACCAATGCTGAACAAATAAGGCGTAACCACGCCTCCTTCTGCTCTTCAGCTCCCTTAAAACACTATTTTCTCTGTGTTGGGTAATATATCAAAATATTTCTATTTTAATTGTAGATTATGGCTGGCAGATGACAGAATTCTGCTAAGTGTTGACTGGTCAGACAGTGCCTTCTCTGTCTGGGGACACTTCCAACAAAAGCTGAGTATTTCTCTGGAACAAGTCTGTAGTCCTTTTCTCTAATAAAGGTGAGACTGGAAGCTCTGCCTTACTGGGAAGGATAGCAGCAGCAGATGGAACAGGAAGGCACAGGGGAGCTAATCCCTGCTATTTATTTTGAATAAAAATAGCATATGGTGTGTCAGGTGCCAGCAATCTGCCCAGGGAGAACAGAGAGAGTTCTGCCCCAAACTTCCTGCCCCAAAATTGTGAGAATCTCATAGACTCAAACGTGTTGGTCTCTGAGCAGTGGAGCTCAGGAGCTCAAGTTTTGTGTCTCATGTCTGAATTCCCCAACATCTGTAGGGGCAAGGCATCACAGTATCCCTCAATTCATTTTGGAAGAGCTTTGGGGGCAGTGGCCCTTCTTGGGGATGAAGACTTACCTTACTGTAAAAGCCTCCTAAAATGTGTAAGAACTTGACAGGACCAAAGCTTTTACTTTCTCTAATGAGGATAACTAAATCTCATCGGTGGATTTAACAAAAAATATTAGCACATCTTAAATGGGGTTTCATAAGTTATACTTCCTAAAATATTAGCACATCTTAAATGGGGTTTCATAAGTTATACTTCCTCAGAAAAGCAAAAAGAACTGCAGGAAAAAGCCTGAAACAAAAACTTGGGTCTCAGCACCATGATCTAAACTAAAATCTCTGTTCTGACACACACCTCTTTATTCCACAGAACAAATCCCAGACCAAAGCCCACTTCACTCAGAGAAACTTTAAACCAGACTTTGAGGTTTAACTCACACGTTACTGAAATGAAACACATTTCTAAAATGAAATGCTTTTCTTTAAATAAAGCAATGAACACTTGACTTTTACAAGGCAGTATTGAGAAGATGCATCATTGCATTGCTCCTTCTAGCACTTCTTTAAACATCCTGGTTGAAGGACATGCTACAATTGCCACAGTGAGTCAACATAACTGACTCAAGAAAATTTGTACAGGATTTTATCTGACCAGCACAAAGCCAACAGAAAAACCTCTGCATCATTGTGGTTGGTAGTGATTGATCCTGCCACATTACTACAAACAAAGCATTTGCTCAAAGCATTTGTTTGCTTTCCTTTTACCTGGGGGAATCTGGGATGGGTGAATGCCACAGAACTTAATGGAAACTTTTAATGCAGAAAGGTCACAGGAGCAGATTATATTTCTTGGGTGAACTGGTTTGCTTTTTCATTAGATCCACTTGTTTCTGTGGTTGGGTCAGGAGACCAAGTCTATGGAGTTAAAGTGAAGCTCAGTTCTGTCCGAACTGTTTTGCAAGAAAAGACAGAAAACATGACACCAGTGGACAGAGATTAAAAGGTTCTACCCCTAAGCAGTGGCTGCTTTCTGTTAACGTCCAGAAAGTCATTCCTCACCCCAGTTATGCAATCACAATTACTTCATTTTTGATCTTCAGTTACAGCCACATTTCTTGAAAGCTGCCCAGAAAACCTGGCTGGGACTCAGGTAAAGAAAGGGAGACTGACTGGTGAGTGAGCCAAGGAGGCGAGGTCAAGTCTGATCTCAGAGCAGTAAGGAGAACAGAAAAAGAAGGAAGGAGCATTAAAAAGGGGTGAATGGATGTTCCTCAGTGTTACCAGAGAGGAGTTAGTTCCCAGATGGATAAGGGGTCAGGTCACTTTGTCAGCAGACAGGGAAAAGGTGGGAGAAGGAGTGGGGACAGGATGGAAAGCTGAGGACTTTCCCCACTGCCAGCATGGAGAGCAAGGGGATGAGAGGAGATGAGGAGCAGTGATCCCTGCCCTTGGGAAGGTACCCACAGAATGCCACCATCCCCAGCCAAGCCAGCTCTCTCTCAGAAGCTGGGCTTTCTATAGCACCAGGACACCTACAGTGTGAATTACTGGAAAGAAGTCTGCTGGGTTTGTCAGCTCCTTGTTTGGCCTATTTTGGGAACCAGTCCTTGAACATAGAGGAGTTGTGAGGAAATGGCTGCCATGAAGCCCTGATGTCCTGAAAAATGGCTCTTCTGATGGTGTCCTGAGAGCCCAGGGTGTTCAGTGACTGGAGAATGAGCAAAATTCACAGCAGCCCCCTGGAATGGGACCTGATCCAAAATGTGAAAGCTACTACTATTTTAGAAAATAAAGAAATATTTTAGTTAAAAAGTGTGTTTTGAAGAACAGGCATGAGGGGAAGAAAATTCTGTAGTTGTAGGATCACTCTCATATTCATGAAGGTCTAAGGAAATAACTGTAGATTAAATCTCTCTTTCTTCCAAACCTTCAGCTTTCAGTTTAAATTTGGGCATGAATACTTGGATTCCACTTTGAAAAATTAATCACACTGAGGACTGCAGACCTCAGAGCACGTCTCCACTTCCAGTAACTAATGGAACTAATAAATATAGATTCATGGAATCATTAAGTTTGGAAAAGACCTGCAAGATTATCGAGTCCAATCTTTAAATTTCTTGTTTGCTGCTTCAAGCTGCTAGAGAAACATAGATTATGCAGATTCTTATTCTGTCAACATAAGAGAAACTATTGTGTCAAAATAAGAGAAACTCTTATTTCTAATAAGAGAAACTATTGAGTTGTTCTCACAGAGTTGAATTATGAACTGCTGCTGGTGTCTTATTTCAGAACATTTTTCTCCCTTAGAAAATACCAATCCACAAAACGTTATTGCACAGTGAAGAAATGTCTCTCTTAAAAAAAAAAACAAACAAACAAATGAAAAAAGCCAGCAAAATAGACAATTTTTTTTTCTCATAGTTAAAAGGTAGACAGATGACAGCAGCTGTAGGTAGTAGAGAGGATACACACCCCAAGTACAAGCCAAGCTTAGTAATAATAACTGCTCCCTGATCCCTCTCCCAGAGCATCAAACAGATCCCAGGAGGGAGCATCTTTGGGTTGTTGCAAGCAAACAGCGAGGTCTGGTGATGAACAAAAGGGATCTGGACAGGGTGAACTGCTGGCACAAATAAGATTTGCATTAAGGGAACAACAGAGATTTCATAGGCAGGTGTTGGAACCTGGCAACAGTACAGGAAGGAACTCTGGAAAGCTGTCAGAATGGTGAGGAGAGGAGGAGAGAGGAAAAGAGTTTGGGCTGTTGGGGGAGAGGCCTCATTGCACTTGGCAGCTCCAAGGCACTCCAAACGGGCCAGGTTTGTGGCCATGTATATTCAGCAGAGTTTAGGAAAATCGAGTTGCTGCTCCTGCCGAGGGAGGGAGCAAATAAGGGAAATCAGCCACTCCACAAACTCATCTTGAAGCTGCTGTTTTGGAGCTGTATTAAACAGCCTGAGGATGGCACTGCAGGGTGCCATCTCACCTCTGCCAACTCCTGGTCCACAGCACCTGCTTTTGAAGCAGCTAAAAACTTCTCCCCATGCTCTGCATGCATTTTTTTTTTTAAGGTTACAGTAACGTTTTGGTATTTTCTGTCATTCTGGATTATATCTCCATGTTAAAATTAGAATGTGAGCAGAATTTGTTCAGGCCTGGGAACTTCCCAGTCTGGTAGGAATTCTGGAATCTTTCATTTTCTACATTTTATTTACTAAAATGACAGCATGTCATGTTTAATACTGATCTCTGGGGTGAGACAGCTGTTTTCTCTGGTCATTCTACCTTATTGGAAAGCTCAGTGCACAATGAATACTGAAGACAGCTGTACTTCTGAAATTAATCTTGGATAACCTTATCTAAATAACATAATTTGAAAAATTTACAGACTTTTGTGAGAGGAACTTTCCTACATAAAGGGATAATTTTTAACTCAGTGGCTAGTTAAAAAGGAAAATTTGAACATTTGTTTTATGTTATTGTGGAGAACCACCATGTGATTCCAAAACTAACATCCCAAACCAGCAGTTAAGCAAAAAAAACCCCACCAAAGAATGAGACAGCAAGCATTTAAAAGCCTTTTACATGTGAAAGGAATTTAAAATGAGAAATATAGCTTATCCAAGAACGTAATTCTGGTTTTCATATTTCATGGCTGCTTGCTTAGAAATTTTCAGGCTTGTGGAGCCAGATGCAACTGAAAAAATTACAAACTGTATTTTTCTGTTGCTGAGGAAGTAGTTTCTACAGAACCACGACCAGCATATTGAACTGCATTACCACAAACTATATCAAAATGCATAACAACACATATTGGCTATTAATTATATCTTAACTTTGTTCCAGTGCACTCGACTGGCTTTTGGGAAGTTCTGCTCTGTTCAATATGATTAAGGTTTGCTTTCTGCCCTAGAGGCAGTTCCTTAAGCTTCCAACTGCCAGGAATATGCTGTGCTCCCTGTGACACATAGAGAGGAGAGAAACAACTCTTCTAAATAACTTTCTAACAGCAGTGGGATGTCCTGGAGCACTAGAAAAGTTACAAGAGTGCAGTTTTCACAAACAAAGAATAGAGATTGCTTCCTCATCTTGATGGAAACAAGGATATTTTCCCAGCTCCTGCAGTCACTCACTTTGCAGTGATGAAGCACCTTCCCAGAGATCTGTGATTCCTGCGCAACAGCTGGCGCCTCTGCTCTCTGGGAAGGGACCCCCCTCATCCACTCCTCTCATGCTACGAGGCTTCCCTCCCAGCAGAGAGAAGTGCAGCACTTGTTCGCTCCCTCAGGGCCCGACTCCAAGTCTCCAGGAGAAAGTGGGAACCTTTCCAGGGACTTCCACGCACTTTTGGTCAGGCCCTGGCCGATCCACGCCCAGCGTTCCCACCGCGCAGCGACTGCTCAGCTCCTCGTGTCCCTTCCCACCTGGCCCCTCTGGAAGCCCTTAACCCTCTCCTCCTTCCCGGCACATCGGGCCCGCGCTCCCGGGGCGCAGGCCCGGGACACGGCCCCGCAGAGGGGTTACGGAACACGGAGCGCTCCGGCCGGAGCCCGCGGCCCCGGCCCTGGATGCGGCCGGTCCCCGCGGGGCATTGCGGGGGGCTGACAGCCCCCGCCAGACCCTGCCCGCGGCGCGTCCGCCTCCGCCCGGCCCCCCGGAGCTCCGCAGCCCCCCGCACCCGGGAGCCCGTCACTCGGTGCCCGCCCCGTACCTGAGAAGTCGGCGAGAGCCGCGACCTCCGCCCCGCACACAAGGACCACGCAGGACAGGAGGCGGAGGAGCCGCCCGGGCTCTACCTGTGCGCGGCGTGGCTGCTGCCCCGCATCCCCGTCCCTCATGGTGCGGGAGAGGGCGGCTCGGGGCGGGGGGCAGCCCCGCCGCCTCACATGGTGCAGCCGGTCCCGGCTGGCGGCGCGGCCCCCCCGGGCCGCCGGGCGCCCTCGGGGCTGCCCTTGCCCCGCGTGGGAGGAGGAGGAGGAGGCGGAGGAGAAGGGGGAGAAGGAGGGCGAGGGCGGAGCAGCCCTGCCAGCGGCCGCGGCGGGAGCGGGTGCAGCCGGCGCGGGCACTCGGGACGCGGGGGCGGCGGGGAAGGGACGGGAAGGGACGCGGGCTCCCGGCGGCGCCGTGCCGGGCACTGCCCTCGGCGCACATCGTGCGGCCGGGCTGACTCAGAGCCGGCTGCACCTCGCCCGCCCTCCCCGGCTCTCCCCACCCCTCTCCGAGCCGTTCGCGCCTCCCTCCTGGTCAAGAGTCTCGATTTCACCGTCTCTCCCCTCACTCCTGCTTGGCAATGGTTGGAGGACTGTCACGGACTTCCACACACATTACACCGCGACTCGTGACCACATTTCCCTGCTTGTGTTTTTCCCGAGACAGGTGCAAGGTGCTCCCCATCACTCCCTGTCCCCCGAAGCCCAACTTCCCCGCTTTCCCTACTCCAGACGCCCTCGGCTTTCGTGCCAGACCCTGCCAAGTCTGCCGCTCCAGCCCCGCTCCTGCCCTTACACCTCGGCTCTCGGGTCTCTGAGGGAACCCTACGCCTGGCAGGCTCTCTGGATGAGGGATTTCAGTGGGCAAACAGCACTGACTCTGCCATGTTGCAGAAGGACCACTTCTGTTTCCTCACACTGACGGTGCTTGACACCACTTTAAGCGCAGCGCCGGGGCTTGACGACTCTGGTTCAGCGTGCCTTGAGTTTGAAGTGTGTAGGCTTGGCTTAAAGATTTCACTGCGAAGTGAGGAAACACCTTGAAGTTACTTTGAGAGACTTCAAGTTGTTCCCTGAAATCTTTTGTGGTACAGAAAAGTGAACCAGTGAGAAGTTCAAACAAATTGTCATTACTACCTGCTGATAGTAGGTAACCACCCAATCTAATTTGGTGCTTCTTTTAAGGTATGAGGGACTCAAGGGAACAAATCAGGACAGCTCCCAGTTCCTGTAAGAGCTGTCCTCAGGAAAGAGAGCTTAGAACCAACACTGGAAATGGGGCACGAAAGCATCTTTTTCCTTGGGGCTGTGGGTAAACATGAATATCCAGCTGTTTACATCCTGCCATGCATGATCACACTGATCTTTCTCCTGAATATAGCCCATGAGTGAGTTGGTGAAAGATGATGAAACCAAATTAATTGTGTTAAATCTGTTCCGCTCCTCCTGTTCCAACTGAAGTTGGAACGCATCCACATTTGAATTTCCAAAGTTTGGCACCTCTTTTCAGAGGTTACACTGAACTTTGACCAACTTGGTCTTCACGTTTGAATCTGAATCCACTTTTGTTCCTCTTCACACACAGAAAAACAACTGGGTAACATATATATTAGCCTATGCTTCCTTAGTCTTAAGGCAGATTAAGAGCAAAACAGGTTTCACATGAACCTGTCCGAGGTCTGAACTCAGATAAATGGGATCAAAGATGCCGAAATAACAGTATAAAATCACTCTGAAACATCTGCAACTGCAAACACAGATGGGGAGAGAGAACAGTAGCTCTGCAGGTGAAGCCCTTGCTTCAGATAAGGACAATGTTTGCCTCTGAACTCAGCCAGTTACCCTCTGCCTTCCTGCTGGGAAACTGGAAGGAGACTTATGGGAGTCTCTCCCTACTCCCCTCCTTTTTCCCCCTTGACCTTGCCTTACCTGATCATTCAATCTGACACTTCGCACTTGCTGACTAAGGTCAGTCCCACCAAAGGCAGAAATGAATGCTGGGGATCAAGCAGCACAGATTTTTACAGAGAAGCATTCAGAGGCCGTACTTGGATCCTCTAGAAATGTGTTCAGTCCATCCCAACCTCCTAGCTGCTATAACCTCGTATCTGCCATAACTTCAGGTGAGTGCAGTCGGACCATCTGTGGCTTCAGGATGCCAAACCTCCACTCCCTATAGAGCCAACGGAGAGATATATTCAGGCCACCTGCTACAGCTCTAACAGGAAGTGTTTCACCTCCTTCTCTCACATCTGCTCATTAATCCCTGGAACAGATGTCAATAATGACCACTCAGCCTCTTGTGATTGACTGAGCAGACGCTAGATCTGTGACAAGTAGACAATCAATGCAGAAAAGTATATCAAGCATCAGAAGTAACTGGGAAGTATCCCATACTTGTGCTTGAAAGGCTTTGAATCAGAAGGTCTGCCAGGGCTGTTGCCTGATGAGCACTTGTGAATCTTCTCTTCCCAGTGAGGTAACATAGCTTTTCCTAGACTGGTGGTGCTGTAAGCAAAAGACCATCCCAAAGAGCAGGAATGAGCCTGGTATGCTTTTGGCACTCTGCAGGTATAAGCCAAAGGCAAAGGCAGTTTCCAAGTGGAATGACTGAACTGGGAGAGGTTCAAAATGTAGGTAACCTCCAGGGAGGTGAAGCAGTGAGGGTTCAATGATGGCACAAGAGGCAGCTGGGTCCTCCTGCTTGCACATATCTGCCTTCAAGAGAAGCCTTCTTATGAAGGAGGAAAACTTAAGGACACTGTGGCTGACAGGATTGAATGTCATTTATATTTTTGTAGATAGATAGATAGATAGATAGATAGATAGATAGATAATGTTTTTTTTTTTTTTTTTCCCTCTGAATGGGGGCTACTTTGCTATTTAAAATGAACCTAAAAGCAAGTAACCTAAAATATAAAAAGTAATCCTCAAAATCTCTGCTTTTCCCTGTGATGGGTAGTGCTTAAAAAGTAAACTTGGAGACAGTAGTCTAAAACACAAAGGCAGGAAGGGAGAAAGCGTTTATCGTGATTTGCAGAATGCAGCTCCTAGAAGCTGGCAATCCTCAGTTGCTGGAAGACAATATAACTAATCCAGACATGTTCAGCATGTAGAATTACAGAATCTCAGCCTTGTCCTTTCCTCACAAGCAACAGGAATTAGATTCCATTTTTTCCCCACATGCAAAGTCCAGAAGTTAGAATCCAGAAGAGATATCACATCTGCTTCAGACAGTTTCTCTCTTTTGGACTTAGAAAAGAAATCATTGCACGGTGCAAGAAATGCAAGATTTCTGTTGTTACATGGAAGCTTGGCAAAAGCAAAACAAAATCTGAGCACTTAACTTCTTTTTCTCCATGTTAGTAATTTTTCCCTGAGCTTCACTCAAACTGCCAATTCAAAACTCATATAATGACTTAGTGTATGGAAATTCTAATAAAATTAGTAGGTCAGTTAAGAAGTAAACAATGTGAAATAAAAGAAAGTGAATGTGAAAAAAATAATGTGAAATAAAATAGACAGTTGAGTTAGATGGCCTAAATTTTTCTATCAGTGAAAAACATCACTAGATCTACTGTACAATAACAAAAATTGTCAGAAAAATATCTCAGAAATACTTTTTCACACACACACGTCTGTGTGTACACTTCTCACCACTATACCCCCTACTGCTTTTTCTTCCTGCTTTCTCCCCTGTAATTTTTTTAAAGAGCTGGTATTTTCATTTTATTCTCCCAGAATAAAGTTTCCAAGAAGTTCTCTAATGTTCTTTTTGGCTTTTGAGGATTAAAACAAAACCAAACCAAACCAAAAAAAAAAAAAAAAAAAAAAAAAATTAAGAACAAAAACCCAGGCTTTTCCCACATTTTAAAAAGTTTTATATTCCTGCATTCTGACACAGACAGAATCTACAGGACAGTTCAAACAAGCAGGTTGCTATCCTCTGTCTGTTTCTATGGAAATGAGTGTCAGACCACTTAAAACAAAGCACATACTTTACAGTAATCACTGTATAGTGATTATTTAAAATAACAGAGTGAGTTTTTCCCAATCCAGCCTCTATTTCTATGGATACAAGCCCAAGATAGTTGTAGAGAAGCTTGTTCCACAGTTTTTTTCTAATTCTAAATGTGTTTTGGATGCTGTAAATTCTTACAAAGTACTATGGATAATAAGAGCTAACCAGAACTTCAAGTGTACTGTAATTTGAACTTGAGAGGACCAATTTGGTGAGCCAGAGTTAGGAAACACTCTCATGTGTGTAAACAGAAATTTGAATGAATACTGAGTCCAGTACTCCACACATCAGGTTTAGAAGGAGAGAAAATATTTGCTGTTTTCTGCTATTTTTTGACTCACTTAAGAGACAGCAAACTCAGCTAAACAAGTTTTGAGTTTTGTGCTCATGAGCTGCTCCTTGGCCAAACTAGTCATAACACCACAGAGACCCTGACCACTTCACAAGACAGAAGATGTGACCCATGTGAAGTTGTAAAGGCAATCTCCTCACGTTTCATTTGGAATGAAACCTCGCTCCATTTCCTCACCAGGCGCAGCAGAAAGTCCCCACTCCTCACCCTCCTGAATGCTGCCAGTCTTTCTGGCACTTCTCCTGTACACAGATTATTTTTTCTAGCAGTGCACCTGGCACTTGTATAGACATGAAGCAAGAGGCATGTCCCATCTTACAGAGCTTACTGCTGGAAACAAGAGAAAACATGACCTAAGGTGGAGGCAGAACAAATGCACCAAGGAAAAGGTCCTGGCTTTGTTGTTCTTGCCTTCTTAAAGCACCCAAATTGTCCCTGGTCACTTCCTGACATGATGCTTCAAAGACACACTGGGAAAGACTATGTGTCTTGCCTCTCAGTTTAGGAAGGACATTAGGACAGAGTCACTCTGTGGACCACAGTCTTGGAAATCAACTTCTTTGTGAAAATGCTTTATTATGGTTTTATAAGCCTGCCTTTAATTCGTTGTTACTGTTCCCCTTTAACAAGTATTTAAGGTAATATTTTCCAAAATTATTAATGATTATGTACTTGAAATTCAATGCTGAAGCTTTTTAAAGCCACAGAATCAATGTCAAAACACTGAAAAAACTGTGGCTTTCCAAAGAGCCTTGAAAAAATCAGGCTTCAGGGTCTCTCAAGTTAGATATGTAAAGGCATGGAAAACTGGTAGTTTTGCAGAAAAGAGTAGCCCATATCAATATCTAATCAATGAGAGTTAATAGTTTTGAGATCCAGACCTCAGGCTAATTCGACCTGAGCACTGTGAAATTAAAAGCAAATATGAAAATTTGATAATAATTATTGCAGTGTTTGTAAGTGCCTGCTTTTCCCATCAGGACTGTAAGGGCTCCCTGGTAAATTCTGTGACTCGGTGACTATGTCAAACTAACTCAGACTGGATGATGCTTGAGGATTATTCCATGTGTACAAGGTGGGAAGATTTCAGTATACAGAAGATACCCCGAGTATTGCAGCAGATACTCAGAGGTGCTTCCAGCATGTGCCTCCTCTAGCTCTTTACAGACTTTGACCTCCCCACTCTTCTGTCCTTTTCCCTTCTTTTCTGATTTTTTTACCCATCTTCAGCACCTGGGCATGCAGCCCAGTTCCAGACTCACACCATGCTCTGACTCAAATCCCTGATGCTCATAATGCCTTGTTGGCAGATCCTTCCATATCGACAGGCTCTAGTATTCCTTGTGGGAGGAAGAAAAATTGCCATTAGTCAGGCCTAAAATGCACTCCTTGCACTCCAGCTGAAATAACTATGGGATTGGAGAAAGGAGAAGAGAGGTGATTTTGTTTTACAGCATCTAGAGTAAAAAAAGTCGTGGTTTTACTTCAGCCTTGCCAGCCCACTCATCTTCTGGGTCCATACACTGACCTTGCACATCACCTGGACTCCTCGATGCCAAACTTCTGGAATTCAAGCACTGCAGTGACTGTGTCTCCAAGTGTATGACCTAGCACTGGGCTGAACAGAGCAAGAATCATGGGACACAGGGCATTTGGCACAGGGCATTGGGACATGTGATGACAAAGAAGTGATAGTGTTGGGAATACTCCCTTCCCAGGAGGCTGTGCTGAGGAGGTGGTCCTGATATCCTCTCTCTTCGCAGCATCTGCTCCCTCTCCTTCTGTGATCCCATTCCTCAGGGTGTCAAAGGCTGGAAAGCAGGAAGATTTAACAAAGAGCTCTGTATCACACTTGAAATTTTGGTGAAAACTGAAGGAAACTTTTCTGTGGAATAATTGTGTAAACTAAGAGCAAACATTGAGAACTAGAGTTTTAGAGATGGGATTTCAGATTAAATCCATTCTCTCTGAATGCTTTCTATGGTTAATTTATACATAAAATGAAAAAAATATTTTAAGAAATGAATGCATTTCTTATTAGTGTAGGGTAGGGAATCTCAACTCACAGATGGCCTTGAAGTGAAACAACCACAGGGGTTACTTTAACTGGGGCTCCAGTACCCAAACACCAGTGGGTTTAAAGGACAGGTTTGGGATGGGATCAGCACGGGCTATATAGCCGGGCTCATGCACAGGTCTGCCAGCAGTCCTACTCAGAGGTAGGGAGAATCATCTGCAGGGAGACGTTGGCGGCCTGGAGATCAGGGTGAGTTTGGGAAGGATCATGAGGACATGGTTAGGGAGTGATGTAAATGCATATCAAGAGATTTAATCCTGAGGGGTGGCAAGTATTAGCTATAGAACAGCAAGTATCTATGGCTGAAGGCCGGAGAGAGGGGCTGGCTGAGAAGGACAACAGTGTTTAAGGCTGAAATCAGAAGAGAAACCTTGGTGAAGCTTTGCATTAGAAACAGCCTCATCTGCCAAACCAGATTTTTGTCTTCAGGACTGCATGAGTGAGGATCCCACAGCGAAGAAAAAGGTTCAGGTTTGGGAGGCAAAGGCAAGTAAGCAGGACTGCAGGGCTGGGGCTTGGCTGTTTACATACTGCTCAGGGCAGTAAAGGTTTCAGAGGTCGTAACTGAGGCAGGAAAGGATTGCTTGGCTCAGTTAGTCTTGTGTCTAGAACGGTTCCCTGAACAAGGCGGAGAGCTGAGGTTCATGCAAGGGATCAGAAATTGTTTTTCAGGCTTGAAAATGCAAGAGGGGCAGTGTGTAACTTGGATATGATGATCTGTTCATCTGGCAAGAACCACAGAAGAATATTTTGATTTACTGAAAACCAGGCGGCTCAGAAGCTGCTACTTGACTCATTCGCTGCTCCCATCTGTTGCACATATAAGCACAACAGAGCAGATGCATTTTGTCTGAGCCTGAGGTCTTCGACTGGCCCTCCATAAATGCTGCTTGCCAAAAAACAGACTTAGGGGAGGAAAGCTGTCAGATATAATAGAGAAAGAAAAGGACACGGGCTTCAAAGTGCACTCCAGCAGAACATGGAAGTGACCTGGCTGGGAGTAAAAGCAGCAGTCTGCTTCCCCAGCCTCTTGGAAGCCTCTAACAGCTACACAGGCAGGGAGGGGAGAGAATAATTGAACTTAAAATGAACTGAAATGAAAATAATTTTCACTACCATTCTGAAGTAGTTTTTAAAATACTAGAACTATGAAATATGGTGTGATGGTAACTATCAGGCTTGTAAGTCTGGTAACTAGGATTTTTACCTTGAAGATCTCAGTGTGGGTTCTTTGAGCCTTTCCAAAGCTGTGTTAAATCATCATTTTTTTTCTAGCTCTACTAGCTCTATCCTTCCTTTTCACCCCCTCAATGGCAAAGCAACTCCTTCTTGAGAATGTTATTTACCTTCCATATTATGTGCCTATCAATTTCTGGAATTGCAAACGTATTTGGATACCTGCATAAATTTAAGTTTCAAGAAAACTGTAAGGCTGAAACAAAGGATTCCCATCATCCAGAACAACCACTAAAAATGTTTTACAGAAGAAGAGAAAAATCTGTACCCTTGCATAGAATTTGCTATACTGAGATGAATTTCAAATGGAACTGCCATCTAAAAAAGCAGAAAAATAGTTGGAATGTAGCAAGTTAAATTTAAGTATTCCTAGAAATAGGAATTATTAGCAGAGCTTGGAGCATGATGTCACTAGCAGCAGTAAGATGCTTTTAGCTTTGTTCTCATAAATTACTTGAAAAATCCCTTGTACCTAGTATCTAGCAATTAATACTTTCTCATTTCCTTCCCCCCCCCCCCAGTCTTATGTACTCCCTTTATTTTACCCTTTTCTGTTCTTCTAACTTCAGCTTCTTTTATTTTGTTCTATCCTCTGCTCTCAAATCATCGCAGCAACCTCTGTCAATGTGAAAGCATTTGTTCATCATAGGTCTCAGAATGGCTGTGAATGTTGCCCTCTTCTGGATCACTTTTTTAAACTGTATTTTGCTAAAAAAACCAAAACAAAACAAAAATCAGTTTTAAAAAGCCCAGGAAGATACTAATTTTACCTTTATTACATTCACATATGAAAAAAAAAAATCTGGTTTGGATTTGGATAGATCTTTATTTTTTTCTTACTGAAATAATCTCTATCTTCCACTACTGTTTCAACTGTTGTCATTCCACATGAAACAGTATCTTGGAACAAGGCTTTTTTCATTCCTCCTTATCACTGTGCTTGTCCTGGAATAACTCTTGCTGAAAACAAGGGAACAGTTTAGCTGTTAATTAATCTAAGCCTGCCCTCTGGCAGTGGGAAGCCATTCCCCCTTTCCTGTCACTCCTTCCCTTATAAATAATCCCTATCTTTCCCGTGGTCCCCTTCAGGTACTGGAAAGCCACAGTTAGGTCACCCCGAAGCCTTTCCCTTTCCTGGAAAGAGAGGGGTATCTGAGCAAGTTCTCTCCCCTCCCCGATTCCCTGCACTCGGTGCTTTCCCCTTCCACTCCGAAGTGTTGGTTCAGGATCGCAGGGGCTGCAGTCTGGGGAATGACAAAAACCCGCTTGGCCTTGCAAGCAGCCGTGGATGAGAGACTGCTGAAGATGGGACACTGGGAAGGAATACTCGGCTGTGAGGCCCTGGCACAGGCTGCCCAGAGAAGCTGTGGCTGCCCCTGGGTCCCTGGAAGTGTCCGAGGCCAGACTGGACGGGGCGTGAAGCAAAATGACCTAGTGGAAGGCGTCCCTGCCATGGCAGGGGTGGGAATGGTTACGGTCCCTTCCAAACCATTCCATGATAACTATTTTTAACTCTTTTTGCCCACCTGGGCACTGGTAGCTGGAAAATCCTTCCCGCTACTCCGGGCCGGGTCCTCCACGGCCCCGGGCTGCTCCCGCTCAGCCCGCCCCTTCCTGCGGGAGCGGCGGCGGTTCCGGGGCGGGCCTGGGCCGCGTTCGGATCGGGCATGGCCGGGAAGCGGAGCGGCGAGGCCGGGGAGCGGAGCGGGGAACCTGCGGCCAAGCGCGCCTGTGGCCCGCGGGACGAGGAGTTCAATGGCGCCCGCTTCAAGGCGCTGCTGCGGGACCCCGCGGCCGCCGCCAAGGGTGAGGGGCTCGGCAGGGCGGCAAAGGAGCGCGGTGAGGGGGCTGTCCCGGGCTGAGGCGGCTGTCCCGGGCTGAGGCGGCTCTCCCGGGCTGAGGCTGCTGTCCCGGGCTGAGGGGGCTGCCCCGGGCTGAGGGGGCTGTCCCGGGCTGAGGCTGCTGTCCCGGGCTGAGGCTGCTGTCCCGGGCTGAGGCTGCTGTCCCGGGCTGAGGGGGCTGTCCCGGGCTGAGAGGCCGTCCCGTGGGACGTCGCGGGGTGGCACGGATGCTGCTGCTGGTGAGGATGCCGCACATGGGCACGGCCCGGCCCCCCAGGGCCCGGCCCAGAGCGGGCCCCACGCGCGGCGCTGGTGCCCCGGGTGACGCTGTGGCTTCGCAGGGCTGGAGACCTTCGTGTCCGTCGCCAGGACGCTGCCGTCGCCCGAAGTGTACGATGTCGTGGAGGGATATGTGAAAATTTCCATGGAGTGTGCTGAGATATTCAAGCTTCTGGATGGAGAAAGGAAGCCTGAAAGTGAAGTAAGTTGGATATGGGGGCTGTCATTCAGGGACTGGCGGCTACAATCGCAGCAATCCCACCTGGACAAGAGCCAACGAAAGCTCACCAGGGAATGGTCACAGCCACCAAGGCTGCCAGAACTCCAGGCATGTTTGGACAATTCTCTCAGGCACGGGGTGCGATTGTTCAGGTGTCTGTGCAGGGCCAGGACTTGGACTGGATGATCCTTGTAGGTCCCTTCCAGCTCAGGATATTCTGTGGTTCTATGAATAAATAGTGCTTTGTGGTGTAAATAACTCTGTAAATTTTTGTTTGTTGTTTTTTGAGGTTTTTTTTTCTGGAAGTAGCAGTGGCAGAAGCACCTACCAAGTTGGAGATGCTTCTTTCTGTTCATAGATGTTCCTGGATTTAATGACACATGCAACCAGTAGTCCTGTCCAAATCAAGCTGTTAAGGTTCTTTAAGTGTTATCAAAAGGCCTTTTAGGAAATAAGGGGATCAACAGAAGCAGTTAAGAAAGCAAAACAAAAGTAGTCTAGTGAAAGTAAATGTTTTTAGTTATCTGCTTGATACCTCAGTATTTCTAGGAAGCCACTGGTACTGAAGTTGACTTAATTTTTCTTATTTTAGTTGGACACAATTTATGCTCATCAGAATATGAAGAATGAACCAAGAGTTCAATAACTTTTCACTGTGAATTCTCATGCAGCATTGCTTACAATATAGTATGCTTTCAGTGTAGCATTGTTTACAATGCTTACAATGCACAACGTTACTGGTTACAATGTAGTATTGTATTGTGTGGCTTTTTTAACCATCACTTGCTGTTCCTTGCCTTTCAGTATATTTGTCTGTATATATATAATTTTTGTCTCTGTAGGGGCTGATGTTTGTAATGGACACAGTCCCAGTGCTGTATGGATTCTGAATTCTTCTGGCAGGAATTAATTGCAAGATTGGAACAGCCCTGATGTTTTTCTCCAGCACATTTAATTTTTCGTTACTCACTTAGCAGAAATTGTCTCTTGAAGCATTGGTTCCTTGAAACTACATGCTCTCAGAAGTGATCTTTTCAAAGAGGAAGCATTAATTTGGGAGAGAATCTAGAAGTTAATGTCACTTTCATATGTGGAAGCTTTCCTCTTGGAGTGGGGTTACTCTTTTTATTAATGGTGGTTATTACTGTTTGCTCAGCTAATAATTTCAAGTCTTACCTGATATTGTCAGATATTAACATAATTTTTTATCCTGCAGATGCTGTTAATCTTTCAAGCTCTAGAAGCTATTTTACTGAGGACAGCCAGTGACCTCTCACATTTTTCTGTTGTGGGAATGAACATTGTCAAAAAGTTGATTCATTCCTATATGAAACTGGTCTATGCTGCTTTGTATTCTGAAAATCACAGGTAAGTCTTCTTGTGCTCTGGTGGAGAATCTCTGTCAATTGATCAGGAGGGACTGTACTAGACGTTACAAAATTCATCTTGACTTATTGATAATAATCCACCTTTAATTAATAATCCTTTTCCACTTGCCAGAAAAGAATTGTCTGTGGAAATCTTTGCAAAGTGGTGATACATCAAGCAGTCCAGTGCTATAGGATACTTTCCTGAAGCTGTAGTTTTCATCAGTTGGGACTGTCCTAGTAAGAGCTAACGTGGGTGGTATCTTGAGTCCTGTTACTTTAATGCTGCTTGATTTGTGGGATGAAATATATTGTGTGGAACGGGGCTGGGCAGTCTTCCTGTGATGGCAGAAAGAGCTGCTCTTGAGTGCTTTATTTCCCTGTATTTTTTGGAGTCAGGTTTCCATGTTTATAAAGGATTTTTCTCCTTCAGACTAGGTTTTCTTCTGTAATTTTTTTCAGTCTCTTAAGTCTGAGGTCATTTTAGATTGTTCAATAGTTGTGTTATCTAATCTGGACCAAAAAATTTCTCATGCTCATGTGAATAGGTGAAAGAAGTTGCAAATGTCAAACATTTCAGTACAAACCTGGGAGGAAGAGGAAAGCAGAGAAAAAAACAGACTGAAATTGGCTTGCCCAAGGCCAGTGACTCATCTTTCAGTCTTTGAGCAGAAGTGGAAAATCTTTCTGTGCCTTCCCAGTTCATAGACACAACTGTTCTGCCTGCACTGCACAGTTGATCTTATTGCAGCAGGCATTTTAACAGGACAAAGAATCTCAAATAGATATACTGAAAACAAATTTTGAAGCTGTGCAAGATGTGCACTTCTGATTTAAGTGTTTAAAGATTGCGGGTTCTGGAGAAATCCTTCTAGAACC
Source organism: Passer domesticus (assembly GCF_036417665.1). Lineage (NCBI taxonomy): Eukaryota > Metazoa > Chordata > Aves > Passeriformes > Passeridae > Passer > Passer domesticus. Next base: position 166,214 of record NW_026990184.1, read on the forward strand.
TGCACAGAGGAGTCTGCAGATTTCTGGTGGGAGATGCTCTGCATTTTTTGTACAACCTCTTTGATGGGCAGAGGTATTTTCTTTACTGTATGTCTAGATGGGATCTCTGCTTGAATCATGTGGATTTTTACAGATTGTCCATGACAGAAACATGATGGACCGATTACAAATCTGTTCATGGTAGTGGCTGTTCAGATGATGGAGGTCTGCAGTCTTGTGCGTAGTGGCCCTGATATATTCCCGTTGAAATAAATGGCAAACCTTTATGAATTTAGGAGTTCATAGAATCATGGAATAATTAAGGGTTGTCTAGTCCAACTCCACTGCCATGAACCAGTATCTTCAAGTTGTTAATTTTGTCACTTTCTCCCTTTTAAACTGCTTTATAAAGGGAATATCCAGCCTCACATTACAGTTTAATTTTGGGGAAGAATATAAAAAGGCGTTTCCTTCTCCTTCCTTCCCTCGCCTCTCTTTCCCAGCTGCTGTTATTACTGCCTAAAATAATTACTTTGATTGTTTAACTTCCCTTCTATTTTTTCTTTTAAGTTTTAATCTCTTGGTTTGGCGGTTTGTATAACCATCATCCTGGAAATAGCCTGCAGGTTTGCCTGTGCTTTGTTTTTTCAGGATGAGCCGAGGGTGCCTCACACTGCTGTCAGCGATGGTGGCTCAGGGCCCGGATTCAGCAAGGGACCTATATAGTCATTTTGATTTCAATAACAAGTACCTGCCTGGATTGTTGAAAAGAAGATGTAAGCAGGTAAATTAAGGTGCTGCATGCCGTGGCATGCTATGCCATGGCCCTGCCAGCTTTTTTAGCTGTCTATTCAGAAAAAAGCTGTTGCCAATGTTTGCTGTATTTTCATCTGCAAGCTTAACTCTCCCTTCCTGTGCTGTGTCAGGCTGAAGTCCTTGATGTGCCTAACTGGACACATGAAAATGCCTTATGTGTTTCCAACAAGCTATGGAGAAATAAAAATGTACAGCTTCTGTGAACTGCCCTGCTAATGTTTAAAGCAGAGTGAAAGTGATAGTAAACTCCTGAAAACTAGTCTTTTTTTTGCAGTTTGGTCCCACTGTAATAAATGGAAGTTGGAGAGGGGATATTGCCCGGTACTAATACAGAGTAATTGCATTTGAAAACATAAACAAGAGTTCTAAATAATCTCTAGCTGGAAATTCTGAAGAAGAATATGTGAGTGAAGAGAAAAAGTCACTCCTCTTTTTCCAGAAGAAACTATTTAGTGTTCCCTCCCTTATTTGCTAAAAATAGTCAGGATTGACCCAAACCAGTGCTTTAGAACAAGAATATTTGTGTCATTCCAAATGCAAATGTATAATTAATCCAGTATTGTTTTCAATGTTGACATATTGTTTCTGGATTTTTAAGATTACTTGCAGAGTGCATATGTATGTTTATGTTGGGTTTGTGCCATCTGAGATGAAAATTCAGACTTTTTCTTTATAAAGCAATCAAGTGGAAGGCAAAAAACCAAACACATCCCTTTTTCCCTGGAACCACCTTTTATAGTTCCGGAATTGTCAGATTCCACGGATTTTGACCTCACTGCAGGAGTTATCTGCAGGAGTACCTCCACCCTTAATTTTAAAATGCTTGGGTGTACTCTTTTGACCACAAGCTGCTTAAATACACGAGTAAGGTACAAGGAGACTAGCCTCTAAAAGGTCTTAGTCTTTTACAGCTTTCCATTAAATTATGTCACAGCTGACTGTCAGAGGTGAGTTTTTAACACAAAAATACCATGCCCAAAGCTTACAGCAAAATCTTGTTTAGTTTCTCTTTATTTCTTCTTTCAACCCTTTCGTGAGTCCCTGCTGCCCTATCTTTTGCTTGCTTAGAATCTTCTTTCAGGCTTCTTTACATGCAGCTTAATTTCGCACTGCAGGTTTAAAAAAAATTGTAAATCGTGGCGGGACTCTGCCAGGGAGTGTAGTGGTAGGACGAGGGGTGACTCTTTGAAAGAGGATATATTTATGTTAGGTATTGGGAGGAGATTCTTGGCCACGAGGGTCATGAGATGCTGTCCAGCACAGGTTGCCCAGAGAAGCAGCTGCCTCGTCCCTGGAAGTGTCCAAGGCCAGGTTGGACAGGGCAGGGAGCAACAGGGCTTGGAATAGTGGAAGGTGTCTCTGCCCATGGCAGGCTGTGGAATGGGGTGATTCTGAAGATTCCTTCCAACTCAAACCATTTTGTGATTCAATGTTCATATCCAATGGTGCTGTTACAGGTCAAGTTTTCACTGCTTCCACTGTGCCTGGGTTGGTAGTTTTACATTCACCCCTTTTTATGGGCATTTTTGTGAACTGACAAGCAGTGCTCAAGTGAGGAAGTTCAGTGATGCAGGGTTTGGCATGAAATGCCTGTTGGTGTTTCCTTTTTCTTTAAATTTGTGGCCTGGTCTCATACACTGAGAATTGAAAATCACATGAACTAGTACATTTTTCTTTTTATGTAAAAGTGATCTGTTTAATGCAAGAAGTTTTTAGCTGAATACACTGTGGATGTATTGCATGTAAATGTAATACAGTTCTTTCAGGCTGCATGCAACATTTTTATAGCATTTGTTTCATGTACCCATTTATGGTGCTTCTAGGGATAATCAGCAGTTGCAGTATCAGTTCTGCAGTTGGGTACAATGTGTGTCCTAACAACATTTTTTAATTTTATATTTACATTTTTACGTTTCCAGGGGAGACCAGATGTCCGCATGGCCTATATTCAGTTTGCTCTCTCCTTTCTCATTGCTGGTGACAATGCAATCTTGGCACAGGTGCTGGAATTAAAAGGTACTTCATAATTGCTTGATGGGTTTTTGTTTCTAAGGCACAGTCATTTATAGATGATAATAAATATGACCTAATTAAAAATGTGAACCAGGTAGAGAACCAGGTAGTAAGAAAGAAGCAAAATATATATTTTTGATCTTATTATCTGAAAAGCTTTAAACTTCTTTGGTAGTGTAGTAAATAAGCCTCTTCTGCTTGAGAACAACATGCTGTCTGCTAAAACTTTGCAAAAATAAAGTCTTTGGTCACACAGATTAAAAAAAAACCCCATAAATCTGATATAAAACTTTGAGGTCATAGAGTCAATAAACAAAAAAAAAATTTATGATCTCCAGCCTTGCTCATGAGACAGTAACAGTAGATGTGTTGCATTAATTTTCTTTTGAAAAGGGTGCACTTCAGTTACCTTTCTGCCCTGTGAATTGTGACCCTTGGAAAAGCTATGAGACAATTCAGAAGGGATCTAGGAATACTGTTTAAAAAAAAGTAATCAAGCCACTAGCTGGCAGCAAGTAATGGCAGGGGACTGAGAACTGGCTGTAATTATTTACTTCTCTTGCTGGTACCCCAGGGCTGCTGATTTCCTTTAGGTGCTGGCAGTTGTTTAGTTCTTTCAGGCTGGGGATTGCACACCTCAGCCCAGTCAGTACAGATGGCTTTCATTTCCCTGTAAGAGCCCTAAGTTCTCTGTAAACTGAAATTGTCTAACTTTGGGATGCACAGGTGAGCCAAAAGGTGATGCATGTAGTTGGAGGTGGAACCTCCAAACATTTTGCGGATCACTCAGTGAAACAATTGCAAGTGCTTCCATGGGAGGAATATGAAATTACTTGAATTTTAGTATGGCATTTCCGGGCCCAAAATGTATTTGAAGTTGAAAGATGCTCTAGCAGTGTTAATCTGCAAGTTGGCAAATCGGCCAGTCAAGATGAGAGTAGGTTTGGCAGCATCACTTGCTCATAACCATAGTCACAGACACATCATCCTTCTGAACTCTGATTGCTGCCTTTTGGTTCATCCTGGAATATAACAGCAAGATAAGTAATGTGACATGGAAGAGGAATGGGTATGAATTCCCTGAAGTATTTTAGTATGAAAAGAGCTTTCACATTTTGACTTAACATTTGAAATGTCCTCTTAGATTTCATTCCAGCAATTCTTCGCTCTGAAATAAAGGAAGACAGAGTTTCTACTGTCAATCTTCTACTTTCCACACTGAGAACTAAGGTATGGTACACCCTTGAAACTGTGTTGTCTCACATTTTCTATTTTCCTCACTGCTGAAAACAGTTCTGCAGTGATTTCTCACACAATGTTCAGTTCTTAGGACTGCTGGCAGTGTGCTGCTGCAGTGTGTGTGACTGATAATACGTGTTGGAGGTTGGTAACTTGGCTATATTACTGCCTCAGGATTGAAAACAGGGAAGCAGGAATTGCTGAAAGGTGTGAGAGTTTGTTTTCTGGTGGCTGCCTTTCCTGTGCTCTGTCACCTTCTGAGCAGGGCCCTGTCACTTTTGTAGGGTGCTTTTGTTGCTTGTAGAGCAGCTACACCTGAGATATATTTTATTTCTTTAAAAATGTTTTTAACTCCAGAATCTATGACTTTTTAATATCTGTTCTGAGCTACAGTAGCAATGTTGCGTAGCTGTTGCTTGAACAGTTGAGAGAATGAAGAAAAAATAGTTTCAAATTTGGAATGTAGCCATAAGAGCCTGCTTCAGACTCGGGCTTTTCTCAACTGACCAGCTAAAGCCAAAAATGTTCTTTCATTTTGTTGTTGCAATAACACAAAAAACAAGGTTAATAAAAAAGCTATCATTTAAATGTAAAATAAACCTCCTTGGAATTTGATTTTTCAAATGAAGCTTTTCCTATGTGGGAATCATACATCATGAGCTGTTGCATTATTGGTGGATCCCAGCAAACTGTATGACTCTTTCAGCTTAGCAAGAAAAATGAGAATTAAAACAATGTCAGCATTAAAGCACGGAAGAAGAACTTTTGAGAAACTTCCTCCACTGTATTCCCTGTCATTCAAACTTTATTTGTAGTAGGCTTTACTATGTCTATGCCCGGGTTCCCCTGGTTCTACTCTGTGGCTGTGATGCTCTAAACGTGATCTGTGCTCTTCAGTTGAACATGAACATCTGTCCTGGCCAGCATGTGCAGGGTTTGCAGAGGTTGGCGTGGGGTCAGGGTGGAGCAGGAGCATGTGAGAGAAGTGTTGACAGGAGAGGCAGAACCTTTCTTATGCTGTGGTCAGGAGAGCCGGCTCTGTGTGTACTAGAAGGATGTGGCTATTTTGCCATGATTTTGTACAGCTTGCAATAAATAGAAGAGTGCATTTTTCTCATTTTCAGGTGGTTCATAACAAAAATATCAACAAGACGCAAAAGGTGCGTTTTTTCACTGCAGAAGTGTTGCTTCACATCGCTTCACTGTACCGTTGGAATGGGATTACTGATGTCAGCCCTGAGGATTTAAAGGTCTGGCCATTTATTTCTTGGTTACTCTTAGTCCTTGTTCTGCCTTCATTTCCCCTCCTCTTGCTGCCCACAGCTTTTGAAACAGCTCCCAGTTGCTCTGAGCTTGATGAGCTCAAGAAGAGGAATCTACTGAGCCTGTTTAAAAAGAAACCCAAAATTTCTGCTGCTTCTCACTGGATTTTTGCTACAGATTTTTCACCTTTGTTTGTGCCCTCTTGTATTCCTCTACCACATGCCTATGACCTTGCCACTCCCATCCTGATGTACTGTAAATACCCTTTGGAGGAGATCTGTTTGTAGTAGGTATCTGCTTGGAGCTGTGCAAATCTCCAAACCCATTCATAAGCGTTCATTTCAGTTCTGAATCACTTTGGGTTCTTACCGTTCCTGGCAGTCCCTATTAATCATATGATTCATGATTTCCCAGCCACGATTTTCAAGAGTCTTCTCATCCATAGGCATCTTGAATTGTTCTGGATTTAGAAGGTTAATGGAATCGTAGAATCACAGAATGGTTTGGGCTAGGAGGGACCTTCAAGTCCTGAAGCTTCTCTTTTTAATCTGAACAAAAGCCAAACTTTGTTTTAGTATTTCTCTTAAGAGGAGCCATATAAAATGAGTGAAGCTGATATCTGTGATGCCAAATCTCATATGCCTTTTTTACACCTTTTTGGTTTTTACAGGTGGCTCAAGGTTCTGAGGAGGTGGGAAAAGCAATGGTACGAGAACTTGTGCATAATTTCTTAATGGACCTCTGCTGCTCTCTGAAACATGGCATAACATTCCATGATCCAAGTCTTGGAACTTCTGGCAAGTAAGTCACTGGGCAGCTGGGATTGTATGTGGTTTTTTTGCTAGAAGCAAAAGAGGCCTCACTAGTTATCCTGTTTGCCCTGAGATATGTGGTGTTAATTCACTGTTTGTCATGCAGAAAATGTGGAGGTAAATTATTTTTTTACTTCTTTGAGCATAAACTCAGAAATTATGCCATGAGGGTGAGAGATCTTACCTTCAATTAACACTTAGAGAAGCTGCAGAGTTCACATCCCACAAAAAGTATCAAAATAAGGATTTAGTATTCAAATGTTTTTTTTTTTTTGTCTTCAACAGGGGAGGAAATGTGGTACTTCTACACTTCCTGCTTGGTTTAAAAACTGCAACAGAAGATGAAATGGTTGCTGAACTCGTGGTGAATATTCTCAAAGTATGCCCAGATTTATTGAACAGATACTTCAAGGAGACTCAGTATTCTTTTGTTCCTAGAGTGAAGTCTGCTTGGATGGACAACATGAAGTTACTCAAGAAGGTAAGAGTGTGGGTGATGGTACAAAGCCATGCTCAGAGCAGGAGGCTCTATAAACATTTAAACTTAACTGGTAAAGAAGGAATTGGTCTAAGAAACAGTGGAAAGCATCATATCAGGGACATATTTTTTGAGATGCAGCAACATCAAAGCTCAACTAGAAAAACCTTTTGTCCTTTTTGAGTGTTCCACTGCCTCTTTGTTTAGCTTAAAATGGGCAAGCAGGATCTGGAATCTCTTGGAAAGGGATGGTGGTTGCATACAGAGGGTCCATTTAGTTGGTTAGGAGTCTGGAGGATGCTCTGTAGCATTTTTGCATAAAAATTGACATTTAATGTTGCCATTACTTCCAACAAGTCAAAATCTTTCTGTAAAATGCTCCCCAGAAGAAGCTGTCATCTCCAGAACTGTATCAATGGGGCTTAAATTTTTGTTTCGTTTCTTTCAGATCTATGAGGCTCAGCCAGAGATCTCCAGTGCTTTTAAGATTTCAGAATTTATTCCTCTTCCCAGATTGCTTTCTATGGTGATGGTGACAACAGTCCCTGCAGTGTGCAATAGAACAATGTTCACCCAAGGGTTAAATGTAAGAGCAGTCTATAGTATTTCAGTGACTTTTCTGTCCTAGTTAGTACTGTTTCGTTTTAGTGTGTGATCACTCAAGAAATTTCTTAAGTTGGTTAATTACTTGTGTTTTATGTTGTCTGCCTCAGCATAAATCTGGCTTGGTGAAGCACTGGAAAATTAATTAAAATCACTGATATTAATTCCAGGTACCTTTCACAAGCACCAGTTCTGCCACTGTCTGCTAGTGTTTTAGGCTGGGATTCTGAAAATGTATGGATTCTTTACCGCTAGCTAAGATGTAGAAAATAAGTAATTCATTGACCAATTTTAACACACATTCAGAGTATGGAATTCTGTACATAGCGTAACAGCAATCACTGAAATGTCATTAATTCACTTCCTTCTTTTAGTTGCCCAGCACAGAGGTGAAGCAAAGCATCCTGTCACTGGTATCCATGGTGCTGAGAAGAGCCCTGAGGAACATTCAGCACTGTTTGTCTGAAGAAACCTGGCAAAGGTCACAAATCTACACACTGCCGGCAATGCAGGAGTTTGTGCAGCTCTACAGAGAAGCTGTCAGCAAGGTAGAAAGAAAGAGACAGTTGGGGGCTGACAGGAGGCACTTGGCAGGCAGCAGACAGCTGCTCTCCCCTGTACTTTGTCCTCGAGCAGTTGCAGCTGAGGAGCCAGGAGATGGTACCCTGGGAGAGGCTGTGAGTTAAATGGTGAGGTAGGAGCCTGTGCTTCCTGATGTGTCTGTCTGATGGGAATGCAGAATTCTGTGGGGAGATGGATTTGCAGCATTAATGGCTGTTGTGCTCCAAATGGAAAGAGCGGGAAGCAAGTTCTCTTCCTGGTTCAAGTCAATATAGCCAGCAGAAGTTACTCAGAAGTTACTAGACAAGAGAGCACTTGAGTTGAAAATATGCCATGAGGAAGAAGAACTGAACAAATTTTTCACAGGAAGCCTTTTCAATAAAATGTTCTTTCCAGTACTTAAGTTAGGCAGAAGTGGAAGTACAGTGCTTGATTTCAGGTCATTCTCTGATTGCTCACAAGGTCAATTCCAGCCTTTGTGAAGAGCAGCAAATCTTCCTGTTGGGTGTTTGGGGAAGTATTTATCTTATTTGTTTGGGGAAGTATTTGTCTTACAAAGGCGAGCTGTTGCAATTTACCCTTTTTGCTTTTAGATTTTACCAGACATGACTAGTGTAGTGGCTGTCTGGCAGTCCCTTCTGAAACAAGAGAGAAAACACAGTGACAGCCCAGCAGAGAAGAAGGAAGGTGATGTCTCCACTGTGAAGGCAATGACCGAGACAGAAGTTGCTGAGCAGCATGGTAGGCAAAGCAGGTGGTGTTACAGCTTCTTATCTCTATGGGAATGAGTGTTACGGAACCCTCATCCCACCCTTAACTTCAGCAGAATCCAGATCTCACTTGTGTATTTACTGCTCACCTTTTCTTTGTTCAGTTCTTCAGGCCGTTAGAATTGCCTGAGTTCAACATTTAGGCTGCCACTGCTACTCGAAGGTTAAGCAGTTTGACTTGGCTGTGCCAGGATCACAGAATGGTTAGGCTGGAAGGGATCTCTGTAAATCATCTTGCCTTATACCTCTGCCTAAGCCTGGTTACCCAGGTCTGCATTCACACAGCTTTTGAACATCTGCAAGGATGGAGACTCCAGAACCCTCTTGGGTAACCTGTGTGGGTGCTCTAGTCAAAAAGTGTGTCCTGATGCTCAGAGTGTTCCTATTTCACTTTGTGCCCAGTGCCTTTGCTCCTGCCACCGGCTGCTTCCGGGAGGAGCTTGGCACCATCATCTTTGCACTCTCACGCAGGTACTCATAAGCATGGATAAGATGCCCCTGAGCCTTCTCTTCAGTCTGAACAGTCCCAGCTCTCCCAGCCATTCCTCACAGCAGAGATATTCCAGTCCCTTCACCATTTTTGTGAGCCTTTGCTGGACTCTTCCCCAGTGTCTCCATTTTCTGGGGAGTCCAGACCTGAACGCAAAGCTCCTGATTTGGCTTCCCCAGTGCTGAGAGGAAGGGAAGGAGCAGCTCCCTGGCACCAGGACACCAGGGCCTTCCCTGGCAACCTGCTCTCTGCTTGGGTGGGCTCTAGAATGTACTGGTGATTGGGACTGTTCCTTCTCAGGTGCAGGGCTCTGCTGATCCTCCTGTTGAACTCAGCCCTCCTGCCCTTAACCTTTCCATGCTAGTAGCTGTTTCACAGCCACAAAATAAAACTGACAGGGAGACTGATACGCTTGAAAAATAATTTTTTGAGACATTTTTGTTTGGCCAAGTTATTTTACTAGGAGGTCTTTTTTTTGGCAGTTAGTTACTGTGGCTACACAAACGCTTGTATTGCTGTAACACAGGAGTGGAATTATGAATGTTGGAAGAGGGGGAAAGGGATGCAGTGAAGGCCTCAGTTTTCCTCTCTCAAATCCAGCGTCCCTCCCAAAGGGCTTCCTTCCACAGTTCCATTACAGGGAATGAGGAGTTTCAGGATTGTCTGTATCTGGGCCAACTGCCTGTGAAGTTTTCCTTGTGGGCTAGAGGTTAATCTGCAACCAGTTTTGCCCTTCACAGGGCATATTCCATGGAGATATTTCCGGGAGCAAAATTTTCAGTGGATGTCCTTCTGTGCCTCCCTTTGGCCAGCAAAAGGTTGTCGGCACTGGCAGTGCAAGGCTTGGAAAGCAGTGAAACAGCTAATTTCTGTAGGTGTAGTTCCTCAGCATTCTGAGGTGGTAATGCTGTGACACTTACTCCCAGTTCACTTTTTACAGCTTTATTTGCATTGTGGTCACTAGAGAGTTCTTTTCTAATGGGAGCTGAGACTCAGGCAAACAGAGTTTATCCATGTCATTCATCCAGTTCTTCCTAACTCAGTGAGGGAGCCCAAGTAAATAGGAAAAAATCAGGTGTTAAATGTTTTCGCCCATATACTTTGATTGCTTTCATTAATGACTGGATAACAAGTAGCTTTTATGAATCCTCATGTTACAACTGAAACCTGAGATGGTTTTTCCTAGGAAGTAAACAGTTGCCTTAAGTGCTATTGGTGTTTCTCTGGTATTTGTTGTCTGCCTCTTGCCAGGAGCTTACTCTGCGAAAGTGTTTCTTGGAAAAGGAAAGAAAGAAGTTTTAAACTGAAATAATAAATTTGCATCAAACTGTAGTGCACTGTCTCCTGCTCTTCACCAGCCAAACCTACCTGACATTAGCTCAAAGTAGTGTCCCCAGAAATCAGCAGCATGACCATATCTTTTCCTCCACTTTTTCCTGTTGTTCAGCCTTGAACAGCAGCAGGACGGGTGGGATTCTTACAGCGAGTATTGAGATCCTCAGGTTGTGTTTTATATGTGTGAGCACTTCTGAGTGTAATTAGAAATGTCAGCTCTCAATCTAAGCACTGCATTAGCAGATTTAGTTTTGAAAGTATTAATACAGGAATGCTGGAAAATGAAACTGGAGATTCCACAGGTGTTTTTCTCATTCTTCTTGTTGGGAAGACAGCAGGTCATTGCCTAGGCAAATCTGCTGGAAATACAGTTACTAATTCTCATGCTGGGTAACGGAAGTGTGACACTGTGCACTCTTGCTATGAAAGAAGAAGAAACTAATTATGGAAACATTTTGTTTAGGTTCAGATGATGCTGAGACGCTGCTTCTGAAAGCTGCACTGCTTCAGGTCATATGTCTTTATCAGAAGGTTGTGCCCCACATGGTAGCACAGAGCAACTTTGATTTTAGCAAGCTGATAAAAGGTATGTGATGAGTATTTGTATTTCCTCCACTGTTTTCTTTGGCTGTTTCCAAATCCACACCAAAAGGGAATGTTTGCTTTTCTGTGGAGATAAAGAATTGTTTTCTAAAAGTAGCCCATTTTAATTTCTCCATTGTGTTGGCATTTATTATTGCTGTTTCTGCAGTGCTCTGGCACTGTTAAATTCCACAGCTGCTCTGCCACCCCCAGCTGTCAGCACTACATTGCACTCTAGTCTTCCTCTCTGTGTGTCGTATTCTTTGAAGTGTTTGGTCTTCATGGGCTTGGAATTCTAATCTTTCTGAGGAAGGTTTATCTTCAGCTCTTAAAGAAGTTTCTTCTAGCCCTCTGTCAAGAATCCACTGTCAGTAATTATTTCCAAACTCTTATTAGCTGCAATGGTAAAGAGTTTTTTGAACAGGATAATTCACAGAAATTTCAGGGTGGGAGTGAAGAACAGCACCTCTTAGTCTGGAAAATCCTCTAAAAAATTCTGTGTCCTCTGAAAAATCTTGTAATAGAGATTTGGCCTTTGTAGCGTCCAATAGGGACCGAGCCCAAAAGGGCAGAGAGGCCTTAGAATGCTGGCTGATATCCAAGAACCACTTCCTCCAAGCTGTGAGTTCTGAAGAGGAGGAAATTGGGAAAAAATGCCAGGGGGCTTCCGTGGATGGATAAGGAGCTGAAGAGCAAAATCACAGGAGAAAAAAAATAAGCTTTCAGGAGGTAGAAGGGAGGACAGGTGGCTTGGGAGGAATATGGGGAAATTGTATGGGAAGCTAGGGATAGGGTTTGGAAAGCTATGGCTCAGTTAGAATTGATTGTGGCCAGGGATGTCAAAGAAAACAGGAGGTGCTTCCATAGGTGTATTGGCAACCAAAGAAAGCCCAGGGATGATGTGGGCCCTCCAGAAGGAAATGGGAGACCTGACTTCCCTGGATGTGAGGAAGGCTGAGGTTTTGTGGCTCAGCCTTCAATGGCAAGTTCTTCAGCCAAGCTTCCCAAGTTGGGAAAGGCAAATGCCAGGACTGGGAGAGTGAAGACCCTGAGCCCACTGTCAGAAAGGATCAGGTTCAAGCCCATCTGAGGAACCTGAATGTGCTCAAGTCCATGGGATCTGATGAGATCCATCCCCAGGTCCTGAGGGTGCTGACAGAGGAAGTGGCTAATCTACTACTCATTGTATTTGGGAATTTGTGGCAGTCCGGTGAAGTTCCTACTGACTGGAAAAGGAGGATACATAGCCCTCATTTTTACAAAGGAGAAAGGGGAAGGCCCAAGGAGCTACAGATGAGTCAATCTCACTTCCATGCTGGGCAAGATCACGGAGCAGATTCTCCTAGAAATTCTGCTAAAGCACATGTAAAGCACAGAGGTGGTTGGTGACAACCAGCATGACTTCACTAAGGGCAAATCATGCCTTACAGATTTGGGCAGCTCCTCCAGTACTGCTTGTGGTACAGTCGATGTGGCCATGTACAGCTGAGACTGAGGGAGAAAGCAAAGGGTTAATTTGGCATCAGTGCTCTCTGTGGGTCACCCAGGTCAAGCAGCTGTCTGTGTGTTAGGCAGGGCCTGGCACGTGTAGGGATGGGAGTTACGTAAATGCCTTCATTAACCTGTAAGAGAAAAAGGGACTTTGAACAAAATCCCTCTCTAAATCATCTCTCATTCATGAGGTTTTTCCTCCCTCTATCAAAGCATGTTTAATTGATTTTTGTGCTTGGTGACTTACCACATCACATACCCTATTTATCCCTTTGTTTCTTGCACTGGTCTGCTTACCTCAAACTGGACAAAAGGCAGGACACGCTTTTGTGAGGCAGAAATCTCTTTGTGGGTCTCCTGGGTACGTTAATGAAATAATCAAGTTAAACAGGCTGGAAAATAAAGTGTCATTCTCAAACAAATGTAATGAAGTGAGCCTGGGTATTGATTTTGAAGAGAGATAATGATGGTGTAAAAGAATCATGAGACTTTGTTTCCTCAGATGTGTCGGTGTCAGAGTTCTGTTCCTCCTTCTGATGGAAACATGGACACCAAAGGCACCATGTTTCTCTGCCTTATAGCAGTATGTTCTTTAAATAGCTAGTGGGGTTTTATCATTTGGTCTTACTCTTGGATTGCCTTAGTGGTGACTGTTTAAAGTGTTTTGTTGTTTCTCTAATGTGGCCACAAAGATCCTACACAGGTTCTGAGAGGCTCAAGCTGTGCCTTGTATAGCTGATGTCCCTGTGTAACTTACCTACAGGTCAGGTGTGAGCAGTTCAGGTTTTGATGGCATTGCAGGAGCTCCCTGACCTGTGACAGAATAAGGGAGGTTGTGCCTGTGCTGGTGATAACAGTGATGCAGGGAGGTACACGAGTGTCAAGTTCCATTGGGGCAAATATTGTCATGGTGTGAGCATTAAGATTTCCTGTTGACTTAAGTTCTGTGTTTTCCTCTCCAGCTTATCCAACCTTTGTACTGCCTGTAGGTCACAGCTTTTCAGGGTTGCTGAGACTGATAAAAGAGGTTTTATATTCCCATGCAGAACCAATGGTTTCTGCTGGGCTCAGGTGGTGGAGTCTCCCTCTGAGGGCTGGATTCTCACCTTGGGTTGGCCAGCCTTAGTTGCAGTATGTCTGGGGTGAAGATCTTTGAATTGCCAGCTTGTCTCACAGTTGTGTTTTAAACGCTGAAACATGAGTATCCTGAGATTTCAGGAAGATGGACCAAACTGAGGTTGGTTTCTTGCTTTCACACCTCAGGTATAGTCACTGAAAGGGGCCTGCGGGAGGAGGTCCCTCCTCTTCTGCAGCACCATATCCTGAAAGTGGCTTTGGAACTTCCCGCAAATAAATTTGCCTGGTTCAAAGTACAGGTAAGAGGCTGATGCAAGTTGGTGTTTCCTTGGTCTGTTGTCCTCAAATCTTTGCATCTGCCATTGCCTAATTTTAAATTAGCCCAGTCATTTTAAGAGGTGACCCTTTTGTAAAGCCAACAGGAATTACATTCTTAGCAATGGTGAAAGATCCCTTCTGATCAGAAAGGTTTTTTACAAGGACAATATTTTTTACCTCCATGGTGAGCACAGGAGAAGGTTCCAGTAGCTCTTTCTGTCTCTGGAGAGGAGCACAAGTGACAATGTGTTGGTTTCCCCTTGTCTGGAAAGCCTGAGGTTGCAGACCAGGGAAATGAGCCACTGATGGGAGCCATCCCACCCCTTCCCAAGGAAGATTCCAACATTTTTTAATGCTCCCCATAATTACTGGAAACCATCAAGGCCCCAGCTCTCTCTTCTACTGCAGGCTTGTAAAATAAGAGCTCTGTCAAGAGTTTGCTTGTCATGTCAGGAGAAAGGAGTGGACCAGGCTTTGAGGGGAAGCAGAGACACCCATGGAGTGTTGTAACAGGGATAGATGTGGAATGATTGGGGAGTAAAATATGATTGATGAGGGAGGTGCTTTGTCTTGGGTCCTTGTAGTAGTTGGGGTTTCTGTTACTACTGTCTTCTTCCATTTTCCAGGAGGGCATTTTACAAATGAGTACAATGATCCTGGCTCATTAAATGCAAAGTAGTGTAAATGATCCCATTTGTTTCTGGCCTTGGGACTTTTGGGCAAGTCTATAAAATAGCATATTTACCTTACATGTCAGTCTCACTGCAGCATAGTCCTGTACAGTGTTGCTGTAGCAGAGGAATTTTAATATATTTTTCTTGTAGGACATCTCTGAGACAGAGAAGATATCTGGTGAAAAATCAGTCTTCTATTTACTGATGAAAATGTTTGTTACAAGTACCCATTCTCATCTGAAAATTTCCACCAAAAAGTTAATCATCAAGGTAAGCATTTGAATTGAAATACCAGGATATTCACTATATCACACTGGTCTGAAATTTCAGGATTGTAAAATTTTTTCTTCAAGCAGATACCTTTACTGCATGGTTGTGTGGTCAACAGCCTCCTTTCCTGTTTCTTGTGACTGTTGTTGGAATTTGCTGTCAGATAATTGGCTATTAATAAAATATTTTATGGAAATAAATGCTGTGAACTGACTTCCCTGCAGCAGTTGATGTAAGAGTAAGGAAAATGTCTTTAATGTTTGCCCACCCCCCCTTAGGTTGAATTAATTCTGGCACTGTAATAAATTAATATAGTTTTTGCCTGAAAAGGTCTTGACATTGATCAAGAAGAGATTACTTTTGAGTTTTATTTTTTATCATTGTTTATTTAATCTGTACTTCATCACTACAGCCTTGTGTAAGCCTTAGATGGTTTGCTCTGGTCCTGAAGAACAGTTGTCTCTGCTAGTGTCTGGTACAAACTTTGATGCTAGGAGTACTTTTTGTCTTAAAAATTAATTAAAATCCCCTTCTGTACATTTAAATTAGTTATTTGCTTTTTCAGAAAAACTACAACTCCACAAGACACCAGAGGCTGTTGTTTTTAGCAGCTTATTAAAAGAGGACATCTTTTAGTTATCTGAGTAGGGATAGAGATTTACAATAGGAATAAATACAACCAAACTGTCCTGCCAAGAGAACATCCAGGAAGCTGCACTGGCCTTGGACAGGGCTCTTCATGCAGTGTCCTGCAGTATTCGTGGCACACAAATTTGTACCCAGCTTTGTGATTGAGTCTTTGCATTTAGCTCAAATCAGAGAGTGCCATTTTAATATTCAGTCCCCCTGACCAAAGTTACAGTGGTTGAATTGGGGTTTTGTTGCCCTTGACCCTTGCAAGGGTTTAAAGGCAGATTCTCTTGGTCTCCAAGTAATGAATGTCTGAACCAAAACCTGCTCAAAATGTGCTGTTTTTCTGGTGGTTTTTCTTTTGCCAGGTGGAAACATGGGCTGCCTTGTTCTTGTGTCCACTTTCCACTTCAGTCCATTGCATTTTGTCTGAAGGGAATGCAGGAACAGGGAAGTTAGGGAGGGCAGTTACGTCAGCAGAAAGGCTGCTAAGAATAGATGGTAATGACTTATTTTTCTATGCAGTGCCATGTAACTGAAGGCTTGTTTTTGGATTTCACATTCTGTTCCTGCCTGTTTCTGTGAGAGCTGCAAGTGCATTTCTATTTCAAGACTCTGCCAAAAATAGTTAATTATATTAAAATGAATCCTTTTTCCTTCATTTTTTCTTTATTTAAATTAATTACCCTGTCAGATTAATGTAAGCAGCAGTTATTTTTAGAGTCGCTGGTGTTGTGCACAGAGTAAATGTAGAACAAATGAGTTGTGGTGGCTTGCTTTTATTTTGTGTATGGAGAGGAGCCAAGGCACAGATTGATCCTGTGTAATGTGAGTGCCAGAGTCAGGAAGCTGAGCAAGGTTTTCCCTCTTGTTGACGGATAGGGGCAGGGAGTTTAACCATGGTGTCACTTTTGATTCCTTCCTCTCCTCTTCTCCCTCCTCCTTTCTTGCTTCTGGAGCTGGAGCACAGGGTCACCAAGTTGCTAGATTGGGTGCCTGAGGTCAGGGCCTGAATTTAGAGAATAGGAAAGTGGGAAAAATTTTAGATATGTCAAGGCCTCTCTCTTGGTTGTGGTACATCTGGATCTACCTCACCACAACTTGCACTTCTCTCTGGACCTTGCTGTGGTCACAACCTGCTGCTCATTTATGTGACTGTTTATTCATCTGCCTGTTTTATGTACAAGTAGCCTGATTTAGGTTTAATCTGGCAATGATTTTCCTTTATGTTAGATCAGTAGTTTTCTAAATGTCCCCTACAGGGTATTTTAAGGCAGTTTTTTTTTTTCTGCTTGTGATGATATAAAGATGTACAACCCTCTGAAAGCAGTATAACCTGCTTTCCAGAAATTATGGAAGTAAGATTTTTATTGTCCACTATGCAGTTGAACTCACCCTAGTGAGTGGGAGTAAGGCCCCTTGAACTGAGGGGGTGAGGAGAGTGACAGATACTTCTTTTCATCAACCTGCTCTTCTTCTTTTCTTTCCCAAAAGAAGGAATTGTGAAGTTACTATACAAAAAGATCTATATCTCTTGGGGTTTTGTACTTTAGGTATTTTGAGGTTTATTTACACACCTCCCCCTTTGTTTCCTGGGCAGGTTTTACGTGACAGTGGAGTGTTTGAGTACACATGGAAGGAACTTTCAGTTTGGCTGGAACACTTGGATAATACAAAAGACGACCAGAAGGAAGCAGTGATTCAGTTTTTGGAAAGGGTAACTGTTCAAATTAGCTGGATAAACAATGCGAAGAACAGTGTTAGTGGAAACTAGAGATTTTGTTGCTATTGTTGAGAAACCTGTCAAATACCAGTGAGTGAATTCTGAGAAAAGCATTGTTTGGGATTCTTTATACAAAGGTGGCATCGTTCTTGTCTTCAGTGGGAGGGACAGCAAAATGATTTGTGGGAAAATTAAATCCAAAAAGATCAGTTGTTATGACAGCATTGTTGGTATAAGGGTAGAGTGTTGTATGTGTGGATAGCTTTTATCTCCTCTTTAGGTGCCAAAATTATCAGACCTCAGTAAAATGTGATCTTTTACAAGGAAAGCTGACACTTCCTGTTTACTCTTCAGGATGTCAAATGCCCAGTGCTTCATTTCCAGCGCGGTCGTCCCAGGGACTCAGTCTGTGGTAGCAATCTAGATGCCAAATTGCAGTGGACTTTTATCTTTTCCATCAGTGTCCCCTGTAGAGCAGGAATCGTAGACGGAATCCTGCAGAAGTAATATGGAACTTGTCCTCCTAAAACCTGCCCCGCTTCCAACCACTTCTAGCACATGGTCTTTCTTAGCGACAGATGGTTCTCTTGCACTTGACAGCAGGTCCACTTACTTTTCTCCCCACCTTTGCTGACAGATCCTGCTGAAGCTGGTGACAAAGCCCTATCCCTACACAGACAAGGCAGCAGACGTGGTTCAGGAAGCCAGCATGCTCCAGGTTGCTATGTTTAAACAGGACTCTGATAACATCAGCATCCCTGTCTCTCACATTGATGGTATGTGGTAACCCCTCAACAACAGAATTCCCCAACTTGGGGCTACATTTTCTAGCCCTAATCAGCAAACTGGGGATGGATAACGATAGAAATCCTACTATGTAAGGACCTCCAGGATTCAGCCCTCCATGTGTACTTGCTATTGGAAGTCAGAATTGCAAAGTTGCAACTTTAACAGTATTTGAAATCTTTCTTCATCCTCTTGCGGCAGCATTTTCAAACTAAAGTGGAAATTTAGTCCTTCTGCCTGGGGCTGTTCACAGAATCCTGGAATCCCAGAATGGTTTGGATGGGAAGGCACCTTTTAAAGCTTATCCACTTCCAACCCCTGCCGTGGGCCGGGACAGTTTTCAGTAGCCCAGGATGCTCCGAGCCCTGTCCAGCCTGACTTTGGACACTTCCAGGCATCCAGGGGCAGCCACAGCTTCTCTGGGCAGCCTGTGCTGGACAGCAGCATTGAAAGGCACAGTGAAGTACAGCTGTGATTTTTGTGTTGCACTTAACATGGTATCGCCTGACAAATGTGGCTTTTTTTCTTTTATTTTATTTTCTTTATTTTTTTCTTTTGAGGAACTAAAAAGATGCCTTGTGTTCCTGGAATGTTGCATCCTACCTCTGTTGTTTTTCCAGTTAGTCTTGGATCCTCTGCTTACATTTTTTCCTTCACTTCTTAGATGTCCTGGATATGGTGGATGTTCTGATCGAGGGCAGTGATGGCTTCGATGAAGAAATTGGGTTCTCTTTAAATGAAGACATGATTATCCAAACATTTCCTTTCAGTGCTGTTGTCCCTGCTGCATTAGAAGCCAGGAATATACTGCTGCTTCAGTCTGAACATGGAACAGGTACAGATTTTTTTTTGGTTTTATGTGACATTTCTACTGAAGGAGTGAAAGTACCATCATTTTTATCCATTTTTAATAATTTCTTACCATTTATCATTTTTTACCTTGAGAAATTTTATTATCTTCCCTGCAAGCAGAAGGAGGTGCAGATTCATGGTGTTTTGTGCTCAAGAGAGGCATTGAAGTTCTGTACGTGCTTCTGCCCTTTTTCCCTGACCCTGAAGAGAAGAGTCACTGTCCCTGCATGGATAATCTTGGTCTGGAAATAGTTGGCTTCAGTAACACAGTGTTTTAAGGACACAGCGTGGAGATCAGGAGAGGAAGGTGGTTTCCATGTCTGTAGGCAGCTCTTCCCGAGATCAGGGAGAGAGGACTGCATTGTTAAGTAGGATATGGATGCATTTTCCAAAGCAAACTTCAGAAATTAAGCTCTGGTGGCAAATACTGGAAAGTTCTACCACCTCCTTGAGGAAAGCATTAAAATCACAGGGCATCAGGTGGGCTTGGGGCAGGATTTGCCAACGCCACAACACCTCACTAAGTGCTCTGTGTGTATTTGGCAGTCAAGTAGCACCTGGGGCGTACTGAAAGTCCCAGTTCTGAAAGGAAATTCTATTTAACTTAGTGGGGTGTGTGCCCCCCAGTACAAATCAGTTCTTCTCTGAGGTGGTGCTTCCTGTTAAAATATAGGAATGTTCAGCACAACACAGCGAAGGTGGATTATTTGCTTCAGCAAGAACGAATGTGTGGAGGATTTTTCAGGTACCTCAGTGGTCAGGAGCACTTGTCTAGGTCACTGTAAACACTTTTTGATCTTATTCAATAGTATTCTGTGTGATGCTCTGTGGGCTGCTGCCAAGGCCCAAAGTAAGGGGGGTTGCCCCAGTGTCCGTGCTCATGTCAATAGTTTCATTTATTTTTGCTTTTCTAGGAGCACACATCGTGGAGTACCTTGTTGCTGTTTTCACTGACCTCCTGCACTCTCAGAGAGAACCCCTTGCTCTCTGTTTGATGTTCCAGCTCTATGACAAAGATCTCAAGCCCCTGAAAGTTGCTAAATATCCTCAGCTCTACCAGTTTAACCGATACTATAAACTCTGGATACCCAAGCAATCCCAGGAACCTGTGGTACGAAATACCTGAAGTCACTGAATTCTTGAGCCAGTATTCTGATAAAAGCCTCACAATTTGTAGAGGTTACATTTCCATCAGAAACAACATTTTTATTGAGCTAATTCTGCATTTCTTGTTGATCACATTGGAACACAAATTTGCTCCAGGCCTTTTCTGTGATGGTACAAGAGGTCTTTGTGGTGTTTGGGAGGTGATACCAGGGCTCAGGGGTCATACACAGGCTCCTCACCAGGCACAGCAGAGCCTGGTGCTTGCTGTGGCCTCCGTTTATAGTGCCTGGAGTTCCCCCTGGGTGAGTTGAGAATTACAGCCCCCTGGTCTGGGTTTGGTGAGTTTTTCTCAGTTCAGCAGTGAACACTACAGATTCCCCTGGGGACACTGCTGGACAGCTCTGTTCTAGCAGGACTGCACACTTGTGCTCCTGGAGCTTCAGCCCGAGTTCAGCTCAGAACTCATCTCAAAACAAAGGTGGCTGTTTGTTTTGTACTCATCACTGGTTTTCTCTTATGCTTCTTTTTTTTTTTTTTTTTCACTTTAAACAGTTTAAAAACCACAAGGAGGTAAGCGAAGAACCTACTGTGGCACTGGATTCTGTATTTACCACTTTGCTAAAGACAGCCTATGAGAAAGGAAGCAATACCTTACTGGAGGATGGTGTTCAGACAAAATTAAGAGACTTGGCTTCCTGGCTCCCACCTGACCAGCTTTTGTTGGGAGTAAAGCACGTGCTGCTATACCTGAAATCCACAGTGGAGAACTTCAGCAGTGTAAGAGCAATATTGTAATAATATTGTGGTTATATTTGGTTTATTTCAAGGTAGAAGGCATAAATGACTTGGCTGTTAAAACTTAGGTTCCAGTTCTGTAGCTCTTTTTTCTCTACGTGGCTCTGAGCCATGCAAAACTGCACCTAATTTGTAAACAAATGTCAGTTCTTCTGATTATTGAAGAGTGATGGATTTACTTTATATGGGTTACCTTACTCATGGGTGTGAGTGCAAATAACTCAAGATTTTAATCCAGCTCTCGAATCTCTCTGAGCAGCCTTTCCAGAGAGTAAAATTCACTAGCCTGTGTAACTCCAAATGTCACAGTATAAATGAAAATCTGTCAATATTTATTTGGCAACCTGAGACTTCTCTTAGAATCAGGTTTCTATATCAGGTAGTGGTTCCTTCCCCAAGAGGATGTTGTAATGTAAGTAGTTCTTAGTTAACTCCTATTCATGTTGGATAATTGCCCTTCCGCTCGCATTCTCCTCTTTTCTTGACTTCCAAGATGCCTTTATTTCCATAGGTTGGTAAAACTGTGGGTCCTCAACTCATTGACCTCTATGTGGACATTCTGAGCATCTTGTTGTGCCGGGGCAATCAAATAAAGCTGGATCAGCAACAGAAGCAGGAAGAGCATCAGGCTGAGTCCGATCTCTTTATGGATGAGGAGTCTTTGATGATAGAAGTGTCTTCAAATGACAAGGTACCAAATCCCTTGATACAGAGGCACCTATTAATAAACTTTGATTTGATGGGTTCTCTAGGGAATTGTTTTGCTGAACAGAGAGGTGCTGCTGAGGTCTTGGAGGAGAATTTAGGAACATAGAGAATGTGGTCCAGCAGTTGAAAAGCTACTCTCTGGAGATGTGATCCAGCTGCATCATCCACAGTCTCACCCCTGAGCTGGAACACAGTCAGGAGAGGTCCTGAAAGAGATCACCTTTGCAGAAAAATATGTATTCCCTCAGCCCTGTGTAAAGCCTTGTTGTGAAAACTATGTACTTGAGGAGTGAATTTTTCTCCCTCTTTCATCTGTTCTGTGAATTTGTGGATATTAGAGTGTGTTGATGAACTCTAGAATATTCCGTTTTCCTCTGGAGATGAGCTTAGACATGTTTAGAATGTTCAGTATAACAGCATAAATGTTGGGAGAATGATATTTATGTGCTTGTAATTCATTAATATTTTTTATCTTCTGGCCAGCTAGTAGACAATTTCATGTTCAATAATTGTATTATTGTAATATTTATAATTGTAATATTTCCAAGCTGTGGAAAATAGGCAGATGAATGAGGAATTTTTTTACCCTGCACTGTGATTATCCATTCATTGATACTGTTACCTCTGTTACAGACACTGGAGGATACACTCTCCTTGATTTTCAGACATCCTACGCTAGAGAGCTGGTTCCTGGCCTTGGAACTGCGCTCTATTCCTCAGCCGGGTTTGAACCCTGTCACTGTGAAGCTCCTGTCAGCTCACCTCAGTTCTGGGGTGCTCCGGCTGCTGAAGACAGGTGCCCCCATGGTGCAGGACATCACAACAAATCACAGACACGTGTTGTGCAAGTATTTCGAAGCTGTCACAAAAAGCGTCCTGGAAGAGCTGCAGACTGTGGGGAAGGACAGAAGCCAGGCCATTCCCAGGAAGTCTCACCAGCTGCAGGCTCTGGAGGAGCTGCACATGTACATGACTGCAGCTCAGCTGAAGGAGATCACTCTAACCATGCTGCAACTCCCTGAGATGAGCTTGACTGATCAGAAATCTGAAAAATCCCCTAAAAAAGGGAAGCAGTTAAACTTCTATGGACAAATTTTGGTGAAGCTCCTTACAGACAGCTACCAAAGGCATCCCCAGCAAGGAGAATTTCTGCTGTCCACAGAGCACATTAAAGCTTTGGGGATATTGATGTCAGCAACAGCCAGCAAAGATTTGGAGGAAGTTTTCCTTCAGACTCTCCAAAGTGAGCCAGTCCTTGCTCTTGCAGTTGGTGTCGAGGTTCAAGCTCACTGCCTTGCCCAGTGCTCACACACCTCCCTGGCCATTGTGGCCATGCTGATCCAGCACTCCAGGACTCACCTGCTGCAGTTTGAGCTCTGGTGTCTGAGCAGTGCCACTGGGAAGTACCTCAGGAAACACATGGAGAGCTTTCTTCCACTCATTAATGTGTATTTGCAATGCAGAGACCAGTATGGTTTCAGCCGACCTTCCACAGGTAAGGACACTGCTGAGCCCTGCTTGTGATTCAGGAGGCCAAATTCCCTGTTTAGATTCTGCTGGCCTCGAGGTCGTGGAATCTTTACACAATAGATAAAGGTGATAAAACTTAGATATCTGACTTCTAAGGACTCATCACAAGAGACACTTGGAAGTACCTCTGCAGCAGTAAAGGTGAAGAGCTTTTCTGAGGGTCGGCTTTAGCCTGAAGCCAAGTGCTCTTACTGCTGCCCAGATTTCTCTTTAGAAGCCCTTATTTAATGCTTAGTGCATGTGAAAATCTATCATTGTGCTTCTCTTGGTTTAGTACAGGAGGTAAAACCTGTAGGCACAGATAGAAGAGTGTCTGGAGTGTGCAATGCCACGGCCAGATGGCTTTTGCAGAACCTGAGCTTTCACTTCTATAGAGTCCAAAAATTTCTTCTAAAACAAATCTCCAGCTGTGGGCTGGCTACAGTAATGCCTGCCTAAGATGGCAGTCCAGAACCTTCCAAACCCACAGCAGCGTTACATCTATGGACAAGTGTGTTAAATCTCTACCAGCAAAACAATGAGTTAGGGTTCAACTGGGTAGAACAGGATCACTTTGATTTCATTTCTCTTATTGCCCAGAAATGTAAATAGCAAAGGAAACAAGCTAACTGGGGCTGTAGCTCTACCTGCAAGGTCAAGCAATGATAAGAGCTTGTCAGCACCCTGGGAAGTAGAGGATGGGCAAAGAAGTGAGCCTCTGTGTAGCATTTCTCTGTCGCAGACTAGCAGCTGCTGTAGCATCATTTCCTAGAATTTGAGTAGTTTGGGCCTGGATTAGAAAGTGATTTGGGATTAGTGTGTTGTTGTTTAACACCTGCAGGTGGTGGAACCTGTGCCTTCTGCTCTCCCAACAGTTGTCTCAGCTGTCACACCTATCCTGAGGAAAGCCCTGTGGAAGGAGCTCTGTGCTGAGATTCAGGACACCGGGGCGTCGCATGAGGCCTCTGTGAAACTGCAAATTCTTTCAAAGCTGTTGCCACATTTGGAAAGCAAAAGGCTGCACAACTTAATGGACTGCCTTCCTGCTGCTCTGGAGAGAGCAGGGAATGAAGAAAGGTGGGCAGTGTGTGTGTGCCTCCCTCAGGGCTGTTTGTCCTGGGAAGCACTGTGATAGGAATGGGAGCAGTAACAGCATCCTCTTTTCAGAGAATCCTTTGCTTTGCACTTTGGCAGCAAAACATCTTTGACATATACAAAACCAACTTAAAATATTAATAAAGAAATCTACAACTATCTTTCTGCAGTTGGGCCGTGGCAGATGCCATATCCACAGTACTTAAAAACTCAGAGGAGCTGCATTCCTGGAGGAGAAATCTCTTGTCAGCCTGCATAAAGGGGTTAGTTGCCATGTACAGCAGCAGTAAAGATGAAAGCAAGCAAGAAGTGGAGAGATCCATGCTGCTGAGGCTAGAGGAATTACTGGTGAGACTTCTTATCTGCTTTGCCACAGTGGGACTGTATGCAAATGTGTGATTGGGCAGTTGTAGATTTTGAAAATACAGATTGGGCTTGATATCCTGTTTTATGGATTATGGTTTCCATGGACTTCTAACAGCTTTTGCAGAGTCCTGATAATCCTTTACATGAAGCAATTTTATGTTCTTGATGATGGCTTTCTTGTAAGAATCCTCTTTGAGGCCCCTGCTCCCAGACCAACAAAACACTTGCAGTTTCCTTTGAACCAGGAATTGGGATTGTTGTGTGTGTCCAAGAGCTTTTTTCCCTGTTATCCTGTGATCATCCCACATGAGTGTTTGGCTTGCTTGTTCTTAGTGTGTCCCTTGAACAAAAATTGCTGTAGAAGCTCTGTGTGCCAAATGTAAACCAGCACCTCTTTTTACTTGCTGCACACAGTGTGTGGTTGAAGAAGTGGACCCAGATGACTGGTGCAACCTGGTGAAGACAGGACTCAAGTAAGTGTTTTAAATTTGATTTGGTTTTACTAAGTTCATTTTCTTTGCCAAGTTCTCATTTCTTAAACAACTCTTAATTAACTCAAGCAGGTTTCCTTGGGATTGATTACAATCTGACTTCTCTGTGGTCCTTCTCCCAAAGGTACCGTTACAGAGATGAAACATTTCTGAAGGTCCTGAACGTTGCCATCCAGTTACTGTACAAGAAAGACTCCTCACTTAGTCAGAGCTTAGTCAAGCTCTCCAAACTTCACATGATGGTCACACAGCACTCTCTATTTTTGTCAGCCATCCTGAGGTCAAGAGAAGAAGATGGCATGAACACCCAGACAAGAGGTATTTTTTAATCACCTTCCCATACTTAATACAGGTGATCTTGTCTTTCTTGCGTTATATTCTCTCCATCCAGTGAGACACCCACCTACTTGCAGAGTTACTAACAGTTCCAGAATATTGGCATTTAGATTGGATACTAATGCTTGCATACAAATGTTACACTCATTTTAGCTGGTTTTAAACACTTCTGCTTATAAAACTACTGGAAAGGTGGGTTTAGGTTTTTATTTTGGTTTGGGTTTTTGTTTGTTTGTTTTTCTGGTATTTTTAACCCAGTCGAAGTCTTGGATTGATTCTTTTGGTTTCTGTGAGGCAGTTAGTGTAAGATCATAAGGTGCACATAGGTCCTGTGATGTTTAAACCTGTTTTAAAACAGGTTGATACAGGAGATTTAAAGTTGATTTTGCAAGTTTTATCAAAAATGGCAATTTAAATTGCATGTATCTCATACTGCAACCTTTCATGAGGAATATCCTTCCAGAGGAATATAAATTGGATGCTAGTTCATGTATAGGATTGGCTTTGTTTCTTCTTCACTGGCAACTAAAATCCTGCCTGACATTTAATCTACATAGACCTCAGCTTTTGTCCACTGTACAGGGGTTTGGGATTCAGTGATTGAAGGAGCTGTGTAAGAGAAGAGGGGGAGATTTTCAGAGCAGCATGTTGATAACAATTTTTTGTTTATTGATGAGCAACATGTAAACAAGCTTTCAAGTTTTAAAACACCTGAAAAGAGAAAAAAGCTCTTGTGAAATCACCAATTTAGTGAAATTAAAAATAAGGAATAGATTTTGCTGCTTACTGTATGTATACTGTACTGTCTACCAATAGAGTGTGTTTCTGTAGATCAGCAGGATGGATTCTTTGAGGCCAGCTGCTATTCCAGAAGCTTGGTGTCACGAATGCACTCACTCAGGCTAGTACTTTAGGAGCTCTTCAGTTTTGGCATGCATTTTATATTTCTGCACATAACTAGGGTCAAAGCCCAGGCCTTTGTAGATACTGGGAGTAGAGAAATCTGGAGTCGAGCCTTGAGTGTGCTACAGACAGCCCATTTGTTTTTGAGGAACCCAGTCACTTACACTTTCTGCTTCTCAGTTAGTTACAGAGCAAAGGTGGATAATTTTTGTACCCCACAGGACAGAGTTCCTGTGGTTCACAAACAAACTGCAGTGCTGAACCCTGCTGGAGCACTCAGTGCAGAAGTATTTTGATTTTTACTGCAGCTGCGGTGCAGGGTTTAGAAGTTTTTTGCTGTGAATTCTGGAGTCCTTGAGGAGGTTGCTAGGATGTCTGCCTTTCTCTGTGCAACTCCTGAGCTCATTCCAGATGCCCTCCTGGGGAGGAAGGAGTGAAGCTGAGCAGGACAGGGCACAGCACTCCTCTTCAGGGAGCGGGTGTGTTGGAATGCTCCTGCAGAGTAGTGTGTTCCACACTGGGGACCTCACCTGGCCGAGTGGCTTCTGTGTTCAGCTTGGGAATACTGTTTTAAGATGTTCCCTTGAATTAAATGCATCAAAATGAACCTTCAGGGTAATGGGGAAATGGGCTGTGGTATCTTTAGAGATGCTGATGTAAAATGTCCAGTGCTGTGTGTGCATCCATTTGGACTGGGTCTTGGGGTGTTGATTTGTGACTGAGAGCTGCAGGGCTCAAGCTGTGCTTGTTCCAGAGGCGCTGGTGGACATTCTGCTGACAGCTGTGCAGCTCAGCCCCTCTCTGTGTGAGAGCAGTCACCTCCCAGTGCTGCTGGGAGCCTACGGGGCCACGCTGAGCACTGTAGGTGAGTGTCAGCCTGGCAAAGGCACTTCCTTCTGCATCTTGGTCTTGTGTCCACACGTCACTAACTTTGGGTTCACTCTTGGGTTTTAGATCAGAAGATACTGCTGTTGCTTCGGTTGTATGAGAAGAATAATCAAAGTCTTTTAAACTCCAGGTAAGCTGAACACCTAACTTTGTTGGGCAAACTACACACAGGTAGTCTCACAACTGGTATTTTTCCAGGATCTCATTTTTAAATGAAGGAGACAGTGAAAAAGGTGAAACCTAAAGATGAATGTTGCTTTTGGAAACACTTTTACTACACATTTCCTATTCTTAATGTAATTCTCTTATGTAGCCCAGACTTCTGTGTGTCTGTAGGTTAGATGACTCTCATTTCTGGAGTCACTCACTCTCCATAATTGGGAATCACTATAGGGGTCTTCTCACAGATGGGAGGCTGAACCACAAGTCACTAATGAACTTTTCCCTTTCCTATACCCAAGCAGTCCACAGGAAAGTCTGTTGCCAACAATTGTGTTTTGGTCTGCTTTCCTCACATGCACTTTGCTGTCTTGGAGGCAGGAGCAGAAATAGCTTCAGCAGTGCAAGAGCACTGGCTCAGGCAGCTGAGGCAGGTCTGGATTCCTGTCCCTTCATGCAGCTGCTGTCATCTTTACCTGCACTTACAGCTTAAATCCATAGGTGCCTCTGAATGGGCACATTCTGGCTTGGATGGACAGGGGAGGGCAGAGTGAGTGAGACACCCTCAGACTAAATTTGAAAAGCTTTGGGATGGATGGAAAAGGTGTTGCCAGTGAAACGAGTTATAGTTTCAAGTCCCACAGGGTACTAACTACAAATGAGGACAAAATTTTGGTACTAATTGATCTCCTCTGTAATTGCTTTTGGCTCTGTTGCCTAATGTGTTTACCTTTAACAATGTTTAAGGATCCTGCTGTGGGGTCCAGCTGCTGTGGAGCATCACAAGACTTGCAAGAGTCTGGGGAAGTCCTTGTGGCAGCAGCCAAGCATGGAGGAGATTCTGTGTCTGCTGGATCGAGAGAAGATGATGAAGACGATTCTGTCGTTCCCTCAGCATCGCCGGCTGCTGCCATCACAGGTGCTTTCAGTTCAGCCTATCCATGGTTACCCTTCTTTGGATATGCAGGAAGACCCTTGAGCCGTTCATGTCTTGCATCCATGTAGTACACAGCAGTTTGTTTCCATCAGGAGAGTAATTTCGATTCATAGGAGGAATTAGTTCTTCAGGAGCACTTTTCAAAGTAATCGCAAGATACGGGCCACATCTTGTCGGCAGGGGTGATAGTGCATTGCAAAGGTTGTCAAGTATGTGAGACCAGGATTGGACAGCCCAAGGCTCTCCAGCCTTTCTTACAGTTTGCTGGATTGCTTCTGTAGCTGTTGATGCTGCTCAGGGTAAATAGTTGTGGATATACTCTCATAGTGAAAGCCGGGTTTAAACGCAAGCATGTCTCACCCTGTGTTGCATTGTATTTTACAAGGTGTAGTATCAAGTGGTTTATAGTGGGATGAGGTGGTTGTGGAAGTTTGAAACCAAGCCTGAAATTGGTGTTGTTCCTTACAAATACTGGTTTGGATTTGGTTTCAGGGGATACTAGAGTCACTATATAAAGATGAAACAATGAAGAGCCTAGATGACTTCTATGATCCTTGTTTTCTACTTCCGCTCTTCAGTGAACTGACCAGACCAGGTAAGTGGTATTTAGTGTCAGGTTGCTCTGGTATTTAGTGTCAGGTTGCTCTGCTGCAGGAGCTGCACCTGGAGCGCACTTATCCCTGATCCAAGAGCTAATACTGCAAGGAATTTGTGCCTGACTCAAGAGGGAAGAAACAAACTACTGTGAGGGCTGTGACTGAACTGGCTGGAGATCTGGCCTGTTACAGAACAGGGAAATTTCAGCCAACTAATTTTCTACCAGACAGATGGGCATGAGGCCAGTGTGTTTCACAAATCGGCTGGTGCTCTGAACTGTCAGCAAGTTTATTGTCTGGCATGAATCGGCTTTGCACATGCATATCCCTGCTGTGCTCCACGGACACACTGTCCCTGGAGAGAGCCCTCAGAGGTCAAAGGAAGACAAAAAGCCTGAGGGATTTCCTAACCAGCTCTCTCCCTGTGTTGGTTATGGTTAAGCACTGTGTAGTTACAGCTGGATTTGTCTTTCCACAGCAGTAATACTAGAAACAATTGGCAGGCTGTTAGTGTCTGTCAGTGAAATCACACTCAGTCCTTTGTTCACCGAGACCCCTGCAAGTACAGCACCTGTTTGGGTGTGCTTAGCCTGTCCTTAGCTATGGTTTGAACTGCTCTGTGTAATCCCAGCAGCAGGAAAAGAACTGTCTTTTAAGTCCTCTGAGGAGAAAAGGTACCTGAGCTATCTGGCATTTTGCAGTTGGAGAGATCTTAGACAATCCAGTTAATGCTGGGCCTTTGAGGTGCACAGGGAGGAAGAGCATGGACAGCTGGTGTCTTTGGAACCTGGTGCTGATAGCTGGAGAAGGGACACCCTGCCAGCAGCACTCACCCTGTGGAGGGAGGGATTTGGTGTCTCTTGCAGCCCCAGCAGCAGTGCAACTACTCGGTGGCTGCTGATATGGGAAGCACCAAGGTGGAGGCAGTTGTGTACATCATGTTCTTGTGGAGCTGTGAAGACAGTGGCTGTTCTGAATCTGAACCTGGAGAGGAGAAAATAGCCCTCTTAGCTTCTCCATACAGAGTGAGAGTCTGTGTCTTAGGAGGGGAATTTTTAAAGGGCCCAAATGGTTTATGAGTCCCAGTCCCATGGTGCTTGTAAACCATGTCAGCTCCTCTTGGAATTCCCAGTTCTTTATTTATTTGCTCTTTGTCCTGGCTGCACAGTGCCATCAGAATACATAAACATGGACTTCTTGCAGTGTTTAGTGCTTGCTGAGGAAAAAGTAAGTCTGGGGCTGGGCGGATAGCAAAGTCTATCTATCTTTAGCTCTGATAAGCATCTTATGGAAAACTTTTCCATCCTGGTTCTCAAGGTCCTTTAAATAAGCTGTGTGTCAGACATAGAATTAAATTGGGGTGCTTTTCTAATAAGAGCTTGTTATTTTATGTCAGTTATTGAACACATTCTCCAGGGGCAGCAGGATGGAAAATATTACCACTGCATGTTTTCAGTGAAGGAAAGTTTTCCAAATAAATCTTCTTGTGGACTGCTGAAGTGAGAACCTTGGATTTCATTCTGTAGCACTCTGCCACAGTGTGAATAGTTAGTGCACATCAGCTTGAAGGAGGGCAGAGTGGTGGCCCTGGGACAAATGGCAGTGGCTGGTGGGGAAGTCGAGACCCTGCTTTACCTGGCCCATAAGCAACAGAGATGGCAGTAAGAAACTGCCAGGCATAAAATTGAGTTTTAGTAGTTCTAGTAGTAGAGAAAAAGATGAGAGAAATAGGCCAGGTGCTGGTACAGGGACAGAAATAATCTGTGATATTTTAAATGTAGTTTTATACATAAATACATACATGCATATATACACGTGTGTACATATATATATATACATATTTACACACACACTAGTCTGTGGGGTCAGTGATAGGAGAGGAAATCAGTGGACCCAATATAGGTACTTGGCAGTAAGATTGCAGCCCCTTCTTAAATAGGAATATTTGTTTCTAGAAACTTCCTCTTGACCTTCAGTGTGAATGACAAGAAAATACATGAATATTATTTCTAAACTTATGGTACATTTGTAGCTGGTAAAATACCACTGAGGTGAGGTGCCACTGTGCTCCATTCCTGGAGATAAGGTGGAAGGTTCACACCAAGTAATTTCTAGCCATTAGTGAGTGGAAATGGCAGTAACCCTTCGAAACACACAGAACACAGACCCTTAAAGGAGAAACTCCTAATCCTGATGGCAAGCTACTGTGAAAGCTAAATGCTACATTGAAGGGCATGTTTCCTGTTTTCTCTTGGGCTGATTTCTGGTCATTGCTGGATTTTGTTTTACCTAGAAGGGCTCAGGGGTACAGCTGAGTACTTGGCTTAGAGCATGCCTTACCACAAGAGTCACTTGTGCCTGCACAGGGACAACTGCTGTGGATTATGGGCTATTTATGTGTTATTCTCCCATCCTTTCTGTTACAGAAACTTTGTAGTGCTGATCTTTCAGGTGCCCTATAATGCTCTGGAGAGATGAACTTTCCCTCTTGTTGTTCTTTGTACTCAGCTTCCCTGAACCCGTGAGATACAAAGATGTCTTTACAGAATTTGCCCCTAATTTTGCATGGCCTGGTGGGCAGGATCATCCCTGTCTCACATAAATGAGAACAGCTCAGGTAAAGAATTCCTGTTCAGAGTGAATTGCTGGAGCCTTTGTCAGCTGGAGGAGCCTTCATGCACTGAGGTCATAGTTTGTGGGGGACAGGCAGAAATGGGTGCTCAAGAGCAGAAACGTCAGGGATCTGGTTCTGTTACACACGCTGGGACGTGTCAGTGCTAACGCACCGGGTGCTTTCTGCTTCTCTTCCCCCATCCTCTCACAGAGTGTGTGGTGGCATGTCACAAGTTTGTGGAAGTCAATGCCCTGGGTCTCACAGTGGCTGCCCTGAGCAGCTACGACCCCAACATGAGAGCGGCTGCGTATTTTGTCCTGGCTTCCTTCCGCTCCCATCTGGAAGGGGCTCGCTTCCGAGAGAAGAGCCAGGTAAGCCATTGCCAGTTTGGCAGGGGAGACCTTGTAGGTCATGGATGTGTGTAAGAGAGATGTTGCCTCGCTCATCCACCTACGTGCATGTGGTGAGACAGCTAAAAGAAGCGTTTTATCCTCTCTCACATTGTTTCTCCTCTACTGCTTTGTGTTTCCTCCTGTTATAACCAGTGGACAGAGAAAGGGGAAAATATGTTTTAGAAATTCTTGGGAATTTTGTGTGTAGGAATAGAAATCCTGATGGAATTGATATTTGACCAGTATGGCCTATGAAATGTCCCAGAAGCTGATTGATGTCTTGGTGCTCTTGTTGTGCTCATTTGGACTGTGCTTCAGGCTTCTCTCCCTGGGCTCTTGCAGTTGCTGTATCTCTTGGATGCCGTGCAGAATGGAATCAGGCAGCCAAACCTCAGGTTCACCTTCTCCCTGACCCTCTATGTTGCTCGTGTGGCACAGCAGATCCTGAAGCCAGGTACTGGGACTTGCTGCGTGTGTCACTGCTGGGGTGAAGAACAGAGCCTTGGGGAGTGTTGATCTCCTCACCTGCTTTGTGCTCGTGCCCTCTTGACTGAGCTTTTTGTTCTGGGGAAGAGAAGGGGAGGGTGGGCAGCAGTCGAGTGAGCCTCAGAGCAAAGGCCTTCTGCAGTTGCTGGGCTGTTCTCCCAGCTTGGAACACTGCACACTCACAGCAGCTTCCACGTATTGTCATCCATGGTTGTGGATTGGGAACGTTGTCCTCCTCCACAATGCCAGCTTTTTCTCTTCACAGAGGATCACATGTACATAAAGGTGAACAGATTTCTTCTGTCACACCAGTATTTGGACCTGAGGAAGGTACCAGGCTTTTTTCAGCTTTTCTACAGTTTTGATTTTGAGGTAAGAGTCCCACTTTAGGTATCCAGTAATTCTTCATACTTCAGCTGTGAACATACAACGAAATCTCATTCTCCCATAGGTAGTTAATTAGAGGCATATTTCTTATGTTTCATATTGGAATAAAAAATGTTATTTCTGTGGAGTTTTTGTTGTTTTCTCAATACTAACGCACAATGAATTGTGCTGTGTGTGCTCTGTGAGCACAATAAACAGAATGTTCTGCCCTGGCTAGCTGCAATTCCTCTTTTTGTTTAAATTAGTAACATTGAGTTCAACTGAAGTAATTTAGGAGCAGCAACTTCTAAAATTCCATTTCCATTGCATGTTTGGGCTGCAGGCTGACTGTTCCCAATGGATGTTAGTGATTAAATGTGATAGGAATGGAAAATGAGAAGTCCAGAACAAGCAGTAGTAAGCCCTGAGCTGGCACTCAGAAGGAACCAGGTTTTTGTGCTGTTATGAGCAGGTATTCTTTGGAAATGTCTGACGGTGGTATTTTTCTTTGTGGCTTCCAGTACAAAACAGAGCGTGAGTGGATCCTCAGATTTCTTGGGGAAGGGCTGCGTGACAAACATTGCTATGAGCTTTATGACTACCAGAGGATTTTCCAGGTCATTCTTTCCTTTTTCAACAGTCCTTTGTGTGACGAGGGCTCCCAGGTAAGAATTGAAAAAGGAAGTTCCAAAAAACCCCAAACTACGCAGGTTTGCGTGGCTTCAAAATCCCAAGTACAAACCAGAAAGGAACAGCTGACTCTGCCTTTGCCCTCTTGAAAATCTGTTCCTTGTTGGTTTTGTGTATGCGTGAAGGGGGAAATAATTGCTTGTGTCTGAATCAGTCCCATCCTTATCCCCTGAAACTGGGACAGGTTCCTGCCATCATGGAGCCTCATGCGGGTGTCGTGGTTTTGTTCCTACAGTCAGGGCCTTTTCTTTTTTTGGGGTCCCTATTCCCCAACCAGTGCATTTGTTACCTGAACAGTGCTTCAGCAGGAGGGAGACTCACATGCCAGGAGCTCTCAGGTTTGGGAGCATCCACTCTGAGTATTTCAGGTATCAAAACCTTGAATAGATAAAAGATAAAACTGTCTTGCTACCTGAATACTTCTTATCAGAGCAGCACCTGTGGTATGAAGCTTTGAAGAGAGAATGTCTTTCCTTCCCTGGTGTTGCTGAGAACAGGTGGTGTTCATTTTACCTTGAAGTTGATCAGATACCAGCCAAATTGCTAATTTTAAGTTAGATAATTAGAGCCTGACTGTAAAAGAATAAGTTCCATGTTCTCTTTCAGAGACGTATTCTGGAGATATTACAGAGTGCTGCCCGTGTCACCAGAGCTGCCTATGAGCTGGTACAGGATCACAGCCTCCTCACATGGGTCCTGCACAGCTTGGAGAAAAGGTAACCAGAGAAGTACAGGAGAAATGGGAACAATTTTCCTGTCTACAGTAGAAGAATTATATGGCTGAGGATGAAAGAAAGGGTGACAGACATGGAGACAGGGGCCCCAAGGGCTGTACTGGTGGAACTTGCTGAACTCTGAGGTGTCCCTTGTGCTTTTGAAAAGAGAATTGAGATGCTTTGAGGTTGTGGTAGGAGGGGTGATGGTGGGGGGATTTGTGATTTGGAAATGGTGTCTTTGAAAACCTGAAAAAGCGAAATGGCACTTTGTGCTGGTGTCTCTACCTTTTAAATTTCAAGCACCCTCAGTTCACATCCTGTCACAGGACCGGCTGCACAGGAAGTGGCACAGTAATGGATTTGAGCTGTCTAGAATATTTCTCCTCCCCTTGCCTCTCCCTCACAAAAAAATCTCTGCTGCGTACATAGAGTGCCCAAAAGTGCCCTAGAATATGGTCCCCTGGGACCAGCTGCTGGTGAGGATCTGCTTTCAATGGGGTTTTCTTTTTTTCTCATTCTTTTGTTTGGTTGGTTGGTTGGTTTTGTTTTTGGGGGTTTTTTTTGGGGTTTTTTTGTTTTATTTTGTTTGGTTTTTTATTGTTTTGGTTTGTTTTTGTTTTGTCTTTCAGGTTTCTGGAGAACAAGGTGATAAATAAAATTACTTCCTTAGTCCATACTCTGTGGTTAACAAATACAGGAGTCAAGAGAGAAAAGAAGAATCAATCCCAGGAGAACAGGAAACTTCTTCCCATTCAGCTTGTAAATGAATTTCTGTGTGTTTTGGTCACGTTAATCAAACATATTCAGTAAGTGCTCTGTTTTGTTTTTTGTTTTAGTTGGTTTGCATTTCATCCTCTGTCCAGTTCAAACTTTATTAGGGCCAGGAGGATTTCTTTATCTCTGCTAGATGGATGGCTTTTTTCTCCTTCAGTTTGTGTGTTGAGTAGTGAATTTGGGTGAGATTTCTTTGACGGGAGAATTTAGGTGTTTGAATACATGGGGAATAAAGTGAAATGTGATGCACAGTTGCTGTCAAGTCCTTCGTCCTTAATTCCTGGCCATTCTGACAGTAGGGATTAAGAGCTGTACTGGTGAATTAGCATGCATGGCACTTGTGTTTTCTCTTGACAGGACTAACGTAGATCTGGCCAGGCTGACTGAGTTGTTTGGCACCCTCAGCTCTGTGCTGGAATACCGTGCTGTTGTTGTGGAGGCTTTCAGGGAGATGAGGCGTTTCACAGTCAACGACAGCGTCCTCTCCAGCACGGAGCTGCTGCTGCTGCTGCACAAGTGGAGCCTTGTCAGCAAGGACCTGCAGCTGCAGGAGGACCTGCAGGCCCTAGCTCAGAAGTACCAAAACAAAGAATTGCTCAGTAAGTGCTGAAATAGTTCAAGGAAGGCATATCTTGTTGTAGCTGTTACAGACCAGCAGTTCAATGAGGCAAACTTCTCTGGAAGTAGTCCTGATACCTTCTGTCAGACTGATGTACCTTGAGGGAGGAGGAAGGGAAAAGGAAAGGCGTTTTTCAGATCTTCCTTGTGGTGACTTTGAACCTTACCACAATTTGGAAGCTTTGGAGAAACACAGTTTATGAAGGGAAGGAGCTTTACAATGAAACTTAGTAGTAAATCAGGCTTGGAGTCAAGCTTTGAAAAAGGGTATTTTTTAATGAAATCTTGAAAGAAAAAACAGTGCCTGGAGGCTTTGTGCTCAATGGTGTGAGTCATTCTGAGCGTGGATGAGAATCTGAAAACAATGTGTAAGTAAAAACAATAAATAAATAAAGCAAGTGAAAATTAATAGTTGGCATCTCTTGTTGTCACCAGTTTTGAAGAAATGAAAAAAAGCCAGGACTTGTGTGACTTCTCTTGTTGTCTCTGTGAACAAAAAGTGCAAGTAACTTGGGACTGGGAGGTCTTAAAACAATGCTGGTTTCCTGCAGCAGCAGCTGCTTTTGGTGCACATTAAGCTTCTGTAGGTTTGTTTAAATGTTCTGTATCAGTTGAGAAAGTATCATGTTTTTAAGGGATTCTATAAAAGCTTTAGCTTTTCTACAATTTTTTCACCCTTTAAAACTCCTCAGAAAGGCCTGAAGAGGGTTTCTGGAGTGATGCTTGTAACTTACTGCATGTGTGGGTTGTGTTGCTCCAGCCTTCAGGATCTTCTCTCGTCTCCAGGCTGGGCGATCCAGTTTGGAGCAGGGCTCCAGCCTGGAGTCCCCGGGAGCTCGCAGAGCCCCTCTGAACAGCTCAGGCTCCATGAGGCTGCTAAACAAGGCTGGTACTTGCTATTGTAACAACTGAATCAACACAGGAGAGCACCTTACTTGCACAATTTTGTACCAGGAAAATCCTTTGGAGTATCTGATGTTTGTTTTGGTGGTGGTTGTCTTACAGAAAATATTAAAGACACGAACAAACCTCAAGGCTCATCTCATGTGTTTCGTCACACTCGGAAGAGGATCGAGGTGGAAGATGATGACACTGCTGCAGACGTGAAAGAGGCTGAGCTGGAGAAATGCAGAGAACATCTGAATTCCATACTTGCCCACTGGGACCCTGTTTTCCCAGCACCACCCTCCACACAGGGAGGGGAGACTCTCAGAGCCGGTGCACCTGGGGGTGAGGCAGTTCCTGTCACCTGTGCATCCATTCAAGTTGTCACTAAGTGGCTGGTGAGGTCCCTGGCTGGGCAGAGCTCCCTTGGGGAGCAGGACGTGTCCCCCGTGCTGAGGTGGCTGCGGGACCGCGTCCTACCACAGCCGGCGGCCGTGCGGGAGATGCTCAGGGACGAGGCACTGAGGAACAACCTCTTCAAGCTTTACACCCGGCTCTGCCAGGCCAGCAGCAGCTCGGCTGGGCTCTCCAGGCAGCTCGGTGGGCTCAGTTCCGTCATGCTCCAGCTCATGGAGGAGCAGGGCGTGTCCAGCACCTTCCACGAGCTTGTGAAATCTCTGTGCCTGTCAGCAACGGTGGAGGAGGATGTGGACAAGACAGGTGACTCATCTTCTTCTTATCACTCATGTTATGAGGCAGTGGTGGGAGATACTAGGAAATTGCATGGCTTTTTTAATCCATTAAATCAGTTCTCCCATATCCACCCAGGCTCATGGCTTCCAAAAGCAGAAGCAGTGTCTTTGGTGGGATGGGGGCAGGGATTGGGGGATTGGGCTGCACAGAGCGTTGTCACGCTGGGAGGTTTTCTGACACTACAACACTCCCACTCCCTCTAAGAAACTTCCCTTTCAAGGACTAAAATGGAACAAAAGGTATGGAAGGAATATAATTCCAAGAGGGAAAATAGCATGCAAAAAACCCCCAAGTCCATGCAGGCCTGGATGCTGATCCCTATTGCTGGTCAGTGAGAGCATCTGACAGGTCAGATTTCAAACTGCTTTATTTGACAGGAAAATGGTTTGTTCCTTCTTGTGAGCAGGATCATTGGCTTTGCATGGGCAAAGCCACTCCAGATTTCCCAGCTAGGAAGAGAGTTAGGGAACTCTTTTAAAACATAGTTCTGGAGGTACCTAGCAGCTTGATTTGGTAATACTGTGTGGAAATAGAATATCTGTTCTGATTTTCCTCTCATCTTTCTTCCACAGCTGTTTCTGTATTCCTGACTTCCATTTACGTCGGGGACATGTGGCTTGGAGCACGGGAGCCGAATATGTTACTTACCCATGTCAGATTGGTCTGCACTAGTGCAGATTATGACTTACAGGGTGACTCAGAGACTCCGAAACAAAGAGAAGAAACTCTTATGTCTCTTTGCAAAAAAATTCGGCTACATCAGGGCAATAGTTCAGGGGACTAGCACTTCATCTTTAACTTTCTTTGCTCAGTCCTCCTCACCATGAGCCGTGAGAGCCTCCTGAGCTGTTCTCATACAGACCTACCTTGTTTGGTCAAAAAAAATCAGTATTTTATTAGTGTGTGCAAACTCAGGGGGAAGGTTTTATTCAACATCTCTCAGAGGGACATTCAAGCTCCAGTTTCTTTTTTTTTGAAAGTTTGAGACAATACTACTTATGTAATTTTTATTGCAGACATTTTTATCTTTTTGAAGAAGCAGAAAGACTGTTTGTGCATGTGTGTGCCCTTAATATCCATCCTCTATCTAATACAGGATGGGAGAAAAAGGCTGCAGAGCTTCCTACAATGGGGTGCAAGTGCAAAGAACAAGGAGACAGAGGTTTAGTCACGATGATTTACTTTTTCCTGAAGACCCTGGTTGATTTCATGATACCAAAACCAGTATGAATAGAACACTGGACTTGGGAATCAGGACGGTCTTCTTGGATTTAAAAAAGCTTGAATGGCACTTCAAGACATTTATATCAGACCTGGTTTGTTTTTATTTTCCTTTTTTTAAATTAAGAATTAAAAAAAAAAGCCCATATCCATCGCTGCTGCTGCTGCGATGTGCGACAAAAACCTGTCTTCCCTCTGCCTGGAACAGCTGAGAGATGGAACTAAACCCCAAAGGATTTTCTGCTCAGGGATTATATGTGAGTTTTATTGGGAATTCTCTGAGAAATCTGATAGATGGTTCTTGAATGTGGCCCTGAGGGTAGTTGAGCATGGCAGTCCAGATCTGCAAACAGGCAGTGCCAGAAGGAGAGCCTTTGAAATGTAAACCAGGCTGTATTTAGATGATTGAATCACGACTGTGTGCTGTGCCCAGGTCCTTTGTACAAATACTGTACAGGGAAAAACCAGAACTGCACATTGCTTGTGATATGTATGGAATTTGGGGGGGGTTAAATAAAAACGAGATGCAAATGATAGAATTGCTTGTATGTGTAAATATTCTTGTCCTAAATGAGGCATCAGGGAGGGGGGGAGGGAGAAAAATCCTCTCTTATCATGTACCAATTAATCTGTGAAACTCATCACGGCAGGACAGCAGGAAGACTGAAAGTGTGATAAGGTGTTGAGTGAAATGGAGAATCCGAGAAGTGACAAGAGCATCCGGTGCACAGGGGGACTGTGCAGTTTGCTTTTTGCTTGGATTTCAACTCCAAAGTTGTGAGGAATTTGGAATGAGATGGGACATTTCAGAAGAAGACCAAGGAGAGGAAGAAGAAGTTGTTGCAGTCCTGGCAAAATCTTTTTTTCCTAGCTAATAAAAGAAGTTAGTTTGAAAAAAAAAAAAAAAAAGTTTTTTTTCCTTCACTCGTATATTCTTTGGTGGTGGATGTATGGTGTGTTGTTTTCCTTTTTGGTATTATTAACTATGTGCAATTTGGTTTTGGAGTGAAGATAACCTTATGGATGGGGTTGGTTTGTATTTGAGGTAGAATTAATTTCAATAGGTTTCCTTAACAGACTTCTGAGATGTAGAATATTGGGATTTTGGTTGTGTTCCTTGTATGTGTAAAGATACAGATTTGGTAGGGCTAGCTGGGCTGCTGGAGTTTTGGGTGTTAATTTATTAGATGGCTTTTGCTGGATGCCATTTTTAATTTTTGAAAGTTTTTTTCATGTAGCAGTTTTAAAGTGTTTTTTTTTGGAATTCATAGTATTGTTTTATATTATTTCTGCTTGGTGTATGACAATATGGTGTACCTCTTGAATGTTACGGTTTTGGTGTTTCATAGGTTTCGATTTATTTCTGGATAAATGTTTTTTTTTTTTAGTTTTAGTTTTTGGGCTCAGGGGCATTTATGTGGTGGGTTTCTATAGGCAATTTTTAAAAATCGGTGTAGTGTTCTTTTTAAGTATTTTAATATTCAATTTTTATTATGCTTTTAATTGGCTTTTTAAAAATTCTTTTTATGGATTATTGGTTATTATTTGTGAGTTAGCATAAAGGTAGAGCTTTGGGGGCTTTTTTTAGACGTGTTTAGGGTCAGTTGTACAGTTTGGAGTTTAGTGAGTTGGTTTGGTCTGATGTATTTTTTATGCCATTTGTTTTTATTAGCAGTTATTTCATTTTAAATGTGTATTTGAGTTTTTTGGGTTTTTGAGATGTTGGTTGAGGAGGAAGTTTATGATTATAAATTATGGGGGTTTTGGTGTAATAACAATGGGATTTTAAAATTGATTTATAGTTGGGTTTATTTGAATTTTTAATGGGGTTAAGTGTGGTGGGATCCTTGTTCTCTAAGTAATAGAAACAGGTTTTGTTCTTAAACGGTGTGACGGGGCGAGCGTGTACTGCGGCCTGGTGCTGAGCAGGGCGTGGTGGTTTTGTGCTGCTGATGTGTTAGGTCAGTGAATGCATATGGTTTACTGTAGAGTTTAAAATAGAAA
Source organism: Passer domesticus (assembly GCF_036417665.1). NCBI lineage: Eukaryota > Metazoa > Chordata > Aves > Passeriformes > Passeridae > Passer > Passer domesticus. The sequence continues at coordinate 206,385 of NW_026990184.1, forward strand.
TAGCTTCAAGTTTTAAAAGAAAAATGAAATTATGATGATAAAAATAAGTACAGAAAACAGATCAATACATAAAACTATAATATAGAGTGTACTATTGTAAAGATAATATGATATATAAAATGCTGTCTATTGTATATCTATACAAAATATATAAATATAGATTGTAAATATAAAAATATTTAAATATAGTTTAATTTTTTTGTTTTTATTAGGTTATAGGCAGGGGGTTTTAATAAATAATATAAATATAATTCGTCTGAAAATATAAATGCAAATAAAAACATACAGAATATATATAACGATAGCTATAGATATTAAATATAAATAAACTAATTTAATATATGATATAAAATAATATATATTATAACATATTTTCTCTAATATATATTATATATCAAGAGAAAATTATAAGTGTAAATGTAAATATAATAATAAAATATATAATTTTAAAAATTTTAAGTATGGTTTAAATAAAGTGCTGTCTTTGGTTTTTATTTTGTTCGAGGCAGGGGTTTTATTTTAAATAATGTAAAGTATTATAGAAATATAAATCTAAATACAGAAACTCATAATGAAGGTATAAAGACATATAATTATAATTAAACTATAAATACAAATTTAATATGTAAGTAATATGAAGATAAGTAATATAGAATATAAAAAATATATAGCAATATAAACTATGAATATAAATGTGAATATAAATATGAAAAAGATAAATATTAAAATATGTAAATATAGTTTAAATAAAGGTTTTTTGGTTTTTATTTGGTTAGAGGCAGGGTTTTCATTTTAAATAAATGAATTTAAACGTTTAAAAACGTTTAAATAAACGCCTTTCTCTGGATATTATGGATATTGTTTCATAATTATCAATATAGAAATCTATAATCAAAATATAAAAATATATACAGAAATATAAAATATAAATAAAGTAATGAGAATAGGTGTAATGTAGAATACAAGTAACACTATAAATCAATATACAGTTTAAATGTAAATGTGAATATAAATTTTGAACATATTTTTTTCTTAAATATTTAAATATAGTTTAAGAGAAAGGGGTTCTTTTTGGCTTTTCTTTGGATAGCTGCAGGGGTTTTATTTTAAATAATATGTGTTACAGAACTAAAAATATGAATCCAGAAATACAGAATCAATATATAAAGATATGCATAAACATATATAAGTAATATGAGTAGATAATACAGAATATTAGTTTATATATAAATAGAAATTTATAAATATAAATGTAAAAATAAACGTTATACATCCATGTACATTATGGATATAAAAGTGAATATAAATATGAAAAAATAATGCAATATATTTAAATATTGTTTAAAAGAAAGGCTTTGTGGGGTTTTTTTGCTTGTTACTGGGTTAGAGGCAGGGATTTTTTTTTCCCCCTTCCGGGTTGTTTTGGGGCATTTATTTCAGAAGAGGTTTTGGAGGGGATCCCCCTGGTTCGTTTTAGCCCCGCCCCGCCCCGCCCGCAGCCCCGCGGCGTGCGGCGGCCCCGGCTGAGGCGGGCGGCAGCGCCGCCGCCTTGTGGCCAGAGCGCGGTACTGCAGCTCCCCCCGGCTGAGGCGGGCGGCAGCGCCGCCGCCTTGTGGCCAGAGCGCGGTACTGCAGCTCCCCCCGGCTGAGGCGGGCGGCAGCGCCGCCGCCTTGTAGCCAGAGCGCGGTACTGCAGCTCCCCCCGGCTGAGGCGGGCGGCAGCGCCGCCCCCTTGTGGCCAGAGCGCGGTACTGCAGCCTGCCGACAGGCAGCCGAGAGGCGGCGGCGAAAACGCCTCTCTGTGCCGCGCTGCTGCAGCGGCCGACGGCGTGGGGGGGGCTCGGCCGGGACGCGCTCGACCTTCTCAAGATGGCGGCAAAAAAGAGCGGGAAAGTCGAGGACCTCCGTGCGTTTACTGGACTGCCTGCGTGGCACCCCGAGGCCAGAACAGCAGCGGCGGGATTTTCTGTGGCGATTCAAGTGCTGCGGACACGGGCTGTGGGCTCAACGGCACCGAGAGCTGAGGTATTTCGGCGAGTTTCTGACAGGCATAGGCGAAAACGCCTTTCTCTGCCGGGGGCCTGTCGCGGCCGCCATCTTGGGAGTGGCGTGTCGCGTCGTGTCGCGGACCGGCTTGACCTTCTCAAGAGGGCGGCCAAAAGGGCGGGAAAAATGAGGCCCGTGGTGTGTCTATTGAGCTGCCCGCACGCCGCTCCAACGCCGGCGCGGCCCCGGAGGAATTTTCTGTGGCGATTCAAGTGCTGTGGACACGGGCTGTGCGCTTAGCGGCGCCGCGGGCGGTGGCGTTTGTGGCGGGCGCTGACAGGCTTGCGTATAGACGCCTCCCTTTGCCGAGGGCTTCTCGCGGCCGCCATCTTGAGAGTGGCGTGTCGCGTAGTGTCGCGGACCGGCTTGACCTTCTCAAGAGGGCGGCCAAAAGGGCGGGAAAAATGAGGCCCATGGTGTGTCTATTGAGCTGCCCGCACGCCGCTCCGACGCCGGCACGGCCCCGGAGGAATTTTCTGTGGCGATTCAAGTGCTGTGGACACGGGCTGTGCGCTCAGCGGCGCCGCGGGCGGTGGCGTTTGTGGCGGGCGTCGACAGGCTTTAGTATAGACGCCTCTATGTCTACCGAGTGCTTCTCGCGGCCGCCATCTTGAGAGTGGCGTGTCGCGTCGTGTCGCGGACTCGCTTGACCTTCTCAACAGGGAGGCAAAAGGGCGGGAAAACTAAAGGCCCTCCGGGTTCGTTTACTGAACTGCCTGCCGAGCACCCTGACGGCGGCGCGGCTCCGGCGCGATTTTCTGTGGCGATTCAAGTGCTGTGGACACGGGCTGTGCGCTCAGCGGCGCCGCGCGCGGCCGTGTTTTTGACGGGCGTCGACAGGCTTTAGTCGGGACGCCTCTCTTTGCCGAGGGCTTCTCGCGGCCGCCATCTTGGGAGTGGCCGGTACCTCTGCCGTGCCGTGCGGGGCGCCCGTCCCGTCCCGTCTCTTCCATAGAACTATAAATAAGCAAAACAAAGGTATAAATATGGAAATGGGAATATAAATAGATATAAAATTTATACGTGTAGGTATAAAATTTAAATAAAATAAATTTATATGACATGCATCATGTTTTCCTAGAAGATATTATATTGTTTAATATCCATTATAGGCTTATGTAAAATATAGAAATGTAGATTGTAAGTAGCAACGTCAACGACGTAGAAATAGAAATCTTCTTATATTGCAATATGTTATGTGTAATATATATTGGATCTATAAATGTAGTGCATCCATAGATTATGATACATAAATTATAAATATAAATAGAATATAAAATATGAAGCATAATATAAATATGAATATAAATTTTAAAATATTCTAAAATTGTTAAAAATAAAGGCATTTTTTGTTTTTTATTTGGTTATACGCAGCTTTTTCACTATAAAAATATAATTACTATAAATCTAGAAATCTAAATATGGAAATATACAATAAATACATATATATAAATATAAAATAGTTCATATAAGTATTAGAAATAGATATAATATATAATAGAAATTATAATGTATATAGATTATTATATTGCTATGTTTGTTATATACATCTGTAAATATTATACATCAATATAAACTGTAAATGTAAATATGAATCTAAGTATAAAAAATATAAATATAAAAATATTTAAATATTATTTTAAAATCGGTGGGGGTGTTTTTTATTTGGTTATAGGCAGGGCTTTGCCTATAAATAATAACAATAGAAATAATGATTAAAAATATAAATCTAAATATAGAACTGTATCATAAATATACAAGGATACATATAAAAGTATAGACCAGAAATAATTATGAGTCTTAGAAATTGAAAAATACATAATACAAATAACACTGTATCTATAATATGACATTATGATATATATGTATCTCTAAATAAAATATGTGAATATAAAATGCAAATGTAAATGTGAATATAATTATGAAAAATATAAATGTAAAAATATTTAACTGTAGTTTTAAAGAAAGTGGGTTTTTATTCTTATTTGCTTAGAGGCAAGGTTTTTCTTTTAAAAAACGTAAGTATTTTAGGAATATAAATCTAAATGTAGAAATGTATAACAAATATATAATAAATATATATAAATATATATAAAATATAGAATAGAAATAAATACAAGCAATAGCAAGAGATGTAATATAGAATAGAATAACGTTATACATCAGTATACATTGTATATGTATATAACTGTAAATGTGAATATGAAAGATACAAATACAAAAAATAGTTAAATATAGTTTAAAATAAATGGGGTGGTTTTTTGTTTGTTTGGTTAGGGGCAGGGGTTTAATTTTAGTTTTCGTGCGGGGTTTTTGGGGTATTTATTTTTGGGGATTTTTCCAAGGGGATCGCTCCGGTTCCTGCCGCCTCCCCTCCCTCGAGGCGAGCGGCGGCCCCGGCTGTGGCCCCGAGTGCTGCCGCCGTGCGGCCGGAGCGCGGTACTGCAGCCCCGCGCCGCTGGGTGCCGGGGGCGGGGGAGGAGCGGCTGCCGAGCGAGGGAAGGGCGAGGGGCGGGAGCGAGCGGCGAGCGGGGCGGTGTCTGCAAACAGCGGGGAGGGGTGAAGGAGGTTCGGGAGTGCGAACGGACACGGTGATTGAGATGAATGGCAGCGGCGGCGGGGCCGGGTTCGGCGGGCGGCGGAGGCGCGGTCGCAGCGCTCCGCGGGCCGGGGGCAGCGGGCGGGGGCGGGCGAGCGCCGTCGGAACAGGGCTGCACCCCGCGAGCCCCTCTCCAGGCGGTGGGAGCGACCGCGGGCCGGGAATTCCCGGCGGGGCGGCGCCGGGCAGGCGGGGCGGTAGGCGGAGCGGGGTCCTGGCTTTCCCCGCCCTTTCTGCCGCCGTCTCTGGGAGGTCGGGCGAGCCGCCCGTCCCGTCCCGCCGCGCTCCGCTGCCCGCCCCTGGCTCCGGCCGCCGGGCGCGCCGCCCGCGTCCTCGCCCCCGGAAAGGCGGCGGGAAATCGCGCCGAGAGCGCGGGGTGGGTCGGCCCCGTCCCGCCGCCTCCCCGCTCTCCCTCCGCTCTCCGCCGTCTCCGCTCTCACACAACCGCCCCCCCGCCCCGCTCCGGTCCAGGGAAATGGAGGAAAACACGAAAGCATCGGGGCAGAGCAGCCGCTGGCAGCGCCTGAGCCGGCTCCCCGCCCGCAGGGCCGAGGCTGCCCACCGCCGGGAGCTGACAGGTACGCGGGAGGGGCGGCTGCGGCACGCCTTGCCTCGCTGCGTTCTGGTGCCGTGCTGCTGCGGGAGGAAAGGGAGAGGTCCAGAGCCCTGAGCAGAGCGCTGGGAAACGGGAGGCGAGGAAGGCTTGGACTAAGGGCGGGTTGAAACTGGGCTGGCCGTTAGTGCACGGAGAGGCATTTGTCGAACACCTGGTGCATCCTAGCTCTGCCTTGTGTTTCATGTGTTTTTATTTCATCCCTATGGCATCACAAAAGGCAAGGATGGAGTAAATGGTTCCCACTCTTGCTGCATGAAGACTTTTTACAGGCTGCTCTATTTATGTTCTCTTTTTTTCACTCCAAGTTTGGCTTTGCCCATCCTTTTCCCATGTCTGCTGCATTGGGTGTCCCCAGGAGGGCTGGGTTGCTCAGCAGGAGTCTTAGGAGTTGCTATTAATTCTGGTTTTTCTGAAGGTGTATGGAAGTGTGCTATTAAAACAGTTCTTTTCTGTCCTGAAAACCTTTCCATCTATGTGTTGTAATCATGTAGCCAGATGCACTGAAGTTTTTACTTTCTAAGCCAAAGCCTGTAGCAGAGGACTGTTTACTTTGTGTCTGTGAGAAGTGGCAGTTGCGCTGGAGAGCTGCAGCTGGGAAGAAAAGATGGACAAAGTGCTTCGGTGATGGATGGGCATGGAAGGAAACACTTGCACAGAAAGGCAAGGCAGTGATGATTCCAGAGGAAAAATTAGAGGTGATTGCTTCCAATCCATGGGGGATTTCCTTTGGAATGATCGATCAGAGAGTGTATGGAAGCAGAGAGCAGCTTCTGGCTATTTCTGCTCTGTGAACTTCTCTCTGGCTTCACAGGCCTGTGCTGGAGAGTGGGAGGAAGGTCCCTGCTGGTTGCCGTGTCCTCGGTGGGCAGAGAGCTGTGACCTTGGCCGGATGGGCTGGTGAGTATTGAATCAATCCCTGCCTCCTGGTGAACAAGTTGTTTTAAGGAATCATCAGCAGGGACCTCTTTTAGCCAGCTTGATTTCCGTTTCTTTTTCACAGGTTCCTGGGTGTTTTGATCCTGACATCACCAAACCCTCAGGGTTGCTGAGTTAGGGCTCTTACCTGTATGGCCCATGAAATGTCCCAGAAGCTGATTGATGTCTTGGTGCCGTTGTTGTGTTCACTTTGGCTGTGCTTCAGGCTTCTCTCCCTGGGCTCTTGCAGTTGCTGTATCTCTTGGATGCTGTGCAGGACGGAATCAGGCACCCAAACCTCAGGTTCACCTTCTCCCTGACCCTCTACGCTGGTCGTGTGGCACAGCAGATCCTGGAGCCAGGTACTGGGACTTGCTGCGTGTGTCACTGCTGGGGTGAAGAACAGAGCCTTGGGGAGAGTTGATCTCCTCACCTGCTTTGTGCTCGTGCCCTCTTGACTGAGCTTTTTGTTCTGGGGAAGAGAAGGGGAGGGTGGGCAGCAGTCGAGTGAGCCTCAGAGCAAAGGCCTTCTGCAGTTGCTGGGCTGTTCTCCCAGCTTGGAACACTGCACACTCACTGCAGCTTCCACGTATTGTCATCCATGGTTGTGGACTGGGAACGTTGCCAGGGTGGGCAGCACAGAGCGTGGTCACACTGGGAGGTTTTCTGACACTACAACACTCCCACTCCCTCCAAGAAACTTCCCTTTCAAGGAGCATCTGACAGGTCAGATTTCAAACTGCTTTATTTAATGGGAAAATGGTTTATTCCTTCTTGTGAGCAGGATCGTTGGCTTTTCATGGGCAAAGCCACTCCAGATTTCCCAGCTAGGAAGAGAGTTAGGGAACTCTTTTAAAACATAGTTCTGGAGGTACTTAGCAGCTTGATTTGGTAATACTGTGTGGAAATAGAATATCTGTTCTGATTTTCCTCTCATCTTTCTTCCACAGCTGTTTCTGTATTCCTGACTTCTCTTCACGTCAGGCACTCGTGGCTTGGAGCACAGGAGCTGGATATGTCACTTCACCGTGTCAGGTTGGTGCAGGTTACGAATTACAGGGTGACTTGGAAACTCAGAAACAAAGAGAAGAAACTGTTACGTCTCTTAGCAAAAAAATTGGCTACATCAGGGCAATAATTCAGGGGACTAACACTTCATCTTTCAAGCTCTGCTCTGCTCTGTCCTCCTCACCATGAGCCATGAAAGCCTCCTGAGCTGTTCTCATACAGACCTACCTTGTTTGGTCAAAAAAAATCAGTATTTTATTAGTGTGTGCAAACTCAGGGGGAAGGTTTTATTCAACATCTCTCAGAGGGACATTCAAGCTCCAGTTTCTTTTTTTTTGAAAGTTTGAGACAATACTACTTATGTAATTTTTATTGCAGACATTTTTATCTTTTTGAAGAAGCAGAAAGACTGTTTGTGCATGTGTGTGCCCTTAATATCCATCCTCTCTCTAATACAGGATGGGAAAAAAGGTCTGCAGATCTTCCTACAATGGGGCGCAAGTGCAAAGAACGAGGAGGCAGAGGAAGACTGGACTTGGGAATCAGGACACTTTTCTTGGCTTTAAAAAAGCTTGAATGGCACTTCAAGACATTTATATCAGACCTGGTTTAGTTTTATTACCCTTTTTTAAATGCTGCTGTGATGTGCAACAAAAACCTGTCTTCCCTCTGCTTGGAACAGCTGAGAGATGGAACTAAACCCCAAAGGATTTTCTGCTCAGGGATTATATGTGAGTTTTATTGGGAATTCTCTGAGAAATCTGATAGATGGTTCTTGAATGTGGCCCTGAGGGTAGTTGAGCATGGCAGTCCAGATCTGCAAACAGGCAGTGCCAGAAGGAGAGCCTTTGAAATGTAAACCAGGCTGTATTTAGATGATTGAATCACGACTGTGTGCTGTGCCCAGGTCCTTTGTACAAATACTGTACAGAGAAAAACCAGAACTGCACATTGCTTGTGATATGTATGGAATTTGGGGGGGGTTAAATAAAAACGAGATGCAAATGATAGAATTGCTTGTATGTGTAAATATTCTTGTCCTAAATGAGGCATCAGGGAGGGAGGGAGGGAGGGAGAAAAATCCTCTCTTAACATGTACCAATTAATCTGTGAAACTCATCACGGCAGGACAGCAGGAAGACTGAAAGTGTGATAAGGTGTTGAGTGAAATGGAGAATCCGAGAAGTGACAAGAGCATCCGGTGCACAGGGGGACTGTGCAGTTTGCTTTTTGCTTGGATTTCAACTCCAAAGTTGTGAGGAATTTGGAATGAGATGGGACATTTCAGAGGAAGACCAAGGAGAGGAAGAAGAAGTTGTTGCAGTCCTGGCAAAATCTTTTTTTCCTAGCTAATAAAAGAAGTTAGTTTGAAAAAAAAAAAAAAAAAGTTTTTTTTCCTTCACTCGTATATTCTTTGGTGGTGGATGTATGGTGTGTTGTTTTCCTTTTTGGTATTATTAACTATGTGCAATTTGGTTTTGGAGTGAAGATAACCTTATGGATGGGGTTGGTTTGTATTTGAGGTAGAATTAATTTCAATAGGTTTCCTTAACAGACTTCTGAGATGTAGAATATTGGGATTTTGGTTGTGTTCCTTGTATGTGTAAAGATACAGATTTGGTAGGGCTAGCTGGGCTGCTGGAGTTTTGGGTGTTAATTTATTAGATGGCTTTTGCTGGATGCCATTTTTAATTTTTGAAAGTTTTTTTCATGTAGCAGTTTTAAAGTGTTTTTTTTTGGAATTCATAGTATTGTTTTATATTATTTCTGCTTGGTGTATGACAATATGGTGTACCTCTTGAATGTTACGGTTTTGGTGTTTCATAGGTTTCGATTTATTTCTGGATAAATGTTTTTTTTTTTTAGTTTTAGTTTTTGGGCTCAGGGGCATTTATGTGGTGGGTTTCTATAGGCAATTTTTAAAAATCGGTGTAGTGTTCTTTTTAAGTATTTTAATATTCAATTTTTATTATGCTTTTAATTGGCTTTTTAAAAATTCTTTTTATGGATTATTGGTTATTATTTGTGAGTTAGCATAAAGGTAGAGCTTTGGGGGCTTTTTTTAGACGTGTTTAGGGTCAGTTGTACAGTTTGGAGTTTAGTGAGTTGGTTTGGTCTGATGTATTTTTTATGCCATTTGTTTTTATTAGCAGTTATTTCATTTTAAATGTGTATTTGAGTTTTTTGGGTTTTTGAGATGTTGGTTGAGGAGGAAGTTTATGATTATAAATTATGGGGGTTTTGGTGTAATAACAATGGGATTTTAAAATTGATTTATAGTTGGGTTTATTTGAATTTTTAATGGGGTTAAGTGTGGTGGGATCCTTGTTCTCTAAGTAATAGAAACAGGTTTTGTTCTTAAACGGTGTGACGGGGCGAGCGTGTACTGCGGCCTGGTGCTGAGCAGGGCGTGGTGGTTTTGTGCTGCTGATGTGTTAGGTCAGTGAATGCATATGGTTTACTGTAGAGTTTAAAATAGAAATAGCTTCAAGTTTTAAAAGAAAAATGAAATTATGATGATAAAAATAAGTACAGAAAACAGATCAATACATAAAACTATAATATAGAGTGTACTATTGTAAAGATAATATGATATATAAAATGCTGTCTGTTGTATATCTATACAAATATATAAATGTAGATTGTAAATATAAAAATATTTAAATATAGTTTAAAATAGGGTGTTTTTTTGTTTTTATTAGGTTGTAGGCAGGGGTTTTTAATAAATAGTATAAATATAATTAATCTGAAAATATAAATCAAATCTAAACATATAGAAAATATATATCGAGAGGTATAAATATTAAATATAAATCATCTAATTTAATAGATGATATTATATTATATTTTCTAGAATATATATAAAGAAAATTATAAATGTCTATGTAAATATAATTATGAGAGAGATAATTTAAGTACTTTAAAATATGGTTAAAATAAAGGGCTGTCTTTGGTTTTTATTTTGTTGGAGGCAAGGGTTTTATTTGAAGTCATGTAAAGTATTATAGAAATATAAATCTAAATATAGAAATTCGTAATAAAGGTACAAAGAGAGATAATTAGAATTAAACCATAAATACAAGTTTAAATAGATGTAAGTAATATGAAGGTAAGTAATAGAGAATATAAATAATATTATAGAGCAATAGAAACTATAAATATAAATATGAAAAAAGATAAATATTACAATATGTAAATATAGTTTAAATAAAGGGTTTTTTGGTTTTTATTTGGTTAGAGATGGGGTTTTCATTTTAAATAATATAAATATGGATATTGTTTCATAATTATCAATATAGAAATCTATAATCAAGATATAAAAATATATATAGAAATATAAAATATAAATAATGTAATGAGAATAAATGTAGAATACAAGTAACACTGTAAGTCAGTATACATTTTAAGTGTGAATGAATATAAATTTTGAAAGTAATTAAAAAAAAAATTTAAACACAGTTTAAGAGAAAGAGGTTCTTTTTGGCTTTTCTTTGGATAGCTGCAGGGGTTTTATTTTAAATAATATGTGTTACAGAACTAAAAATATGAATCCAGAAATATAGAATCAATATATAAAGAAATGCATAAACATATATAAGTAAAGTAATATGAGTAGATCTAATATAGAATATGAATTTATCTATAAATTTATAAATATGAATGTAGAACTAAACATGATATATCCATGTACATTATGGATATAAAAGTGAATATAAATATGAAAAAATAATGCAATATATTTAAATATTGTTTAAAAGAAAGGCTTTGTGGGGTTTTTTTGCTTGTTACTGGGTTAGAGGCAGGGATTTTTTTTTCCCCCTTCCGGGTTGTTTTGGGGCATTTATTTCAGAAGAGGTTTTGGAGGGGATCCCCCCGGTTCGTTTTAGCCCCGCCCCGCCCCGCCCGCAGCCCCGCGGCGTGCGGCGGCCCCGGCTGAGGCGGGCGGCAGCGCCGCCGCCTTGTGGCCAGAGCGCGGTACTGCAGCTCCCCCCGGCTGAGGCGGGCGGCAGCGCCGCCGCCTTGTGGCCAGAGCGCGGTACTGCAGCTCCCCCCGGCTGAGGCGGGCGGCAGCGCCGCCGCCTTGTGGCCAGAGCGCGGTACTGCAGCTCCCCCCGGCTGAGGCGGGCGGCAGCGCCGCCGCCTTGTGGCCAGAGCGCGGTACTGCAGCTCCCCCCGGCTGAGGCGGGCGGCAGCGCCGCCGCCTTGTGGCCAGAGCGCGGTACTGCAGCTCCCCCCGGCTAAGGCGTGCGGCAGCGCCGCCGCCTTGTGGCCAGAGCGCGGTACTGCAGCCTCCCGACAGGCAGCCGAGGGGCGGCGGCGAAAACGCCTCTCTGTGCCGCGCTGCTGCAGCGGCCGACGGCGTGGGGGGGGCTCGGCCGGGACGCGCTCGACCTTCTCAAGATGGCGGCAAAAAAGAGCGGGAAAGTCGAGGACCTCCGTCCGTTTACTGGACTGCCTGCGTGGCACCCCGAGGCCAGAGCAGCAGCGGCGGGATTTTCTGTGGCGATTCAAGTGCTGTGGACACGGGCTGTGGGCTCAACGGCACCGAGAGCTGAGGTATTTCGGCGGGTTTCTGACAGGCATAGGCGAAAACGCCTTTCTCTGCCGGGGGCCTCTCCCGGCCGCCATCTTGGGAGTGGCGTGTCGCGTCGTGTCGCGGACCGGCTTGACCTTCTCAAGAGGGCGGCCAAAAGGGCGGGAAAAATGAGGCCCGTGGTGTGTCTATTGAGCTGCCCGCACGCCGCTCCAACGCCGGCGCGGCCCCGGAGGAATTTTCTGTGGCGATTCAAGTGCTGTGGACACGGGCTGTGCGCTTAGCGGCGCCGCGGGCGGTGGCGTTTGTGGCGGGCGCTGACAGGCTTGAGTATAGACGCCTCTCTTTGCCGAGGGCTTCTCGCGGCCGCCATCTTGAGAGTGGCGTGTCGCGTCGTGTCGCGGACCGGCTTGACCTTCTCAAGAGGGCGGCCAAAAGGGCGGGAAAATCCAGGTTAGCCGAGAATAGCCGGGTGTAGCCGAAGAGCCGGCAATAGCCGAGTTTTGCCGACAATAGCCGGGTGTAGCCGAAGAGCCGACGATAGCCGAGTTTTGCCGACAATAGCCGGGTGTAGCCGACAATAGCCGACGATAGCCGAGTTCAGCCGAAGTGCCGAAACAAGCCCAGCTTAGACCAACAGCCGAACCAAACCGCCGCTGCACGTACGTGTTTTAATCGCGTAACCAGGCGGACTCGGGAAAGCCGACAGCCGGAGTAGATTTCTCTTTGGTCTGTGTCTGTGAGGAGCGGGCTGTGTGCCGGACAGGCAGAGACGCTGTCGGAGCGTGGCGACAGCGCCAGCTGTGAGCTCTGACGATGATGAGGGCTCCGAGCAGCCCCAGCCCTGAGCTGCGAGGATGAGGAGGGGGCGGCTCCTGCCGGGAGGAGGCTGTTTTAGGGGGGAAGGGGTTGCCTGAGCTCCCTTTTGCCTGGAGCTGCTGAGCAGAGGGGTTTATGGGGGGCTCCCGGCGCTGTCTCGTGGAAGGACGCCGAGAGCTTCTCCGAGGGTCTGGGGGAACACCTGGATACGCACTTGGGTGCGTGGAGCATTGCTCAAAGGAGGTGCCGAGGAACAAAGCTCCGTGCCGGGAAGCAGCAGCCGAACAGGTGAGCTCGTGTGGATTTGTAGCGGGGACTTTTCTCCTTTCCCTTTGCAATTTCATCTTGCCAATCCCTCCCCGGTGCCCCCAGGAAAAAAAGGAAAAAAAAAAAAAAACTAAAAAAAAAAAAACAACAACAAAAAAAAGGCAGGTGCGGTTATGAGAGCAAAAGTAATTAAAAAGCAGGAGGGGGTGTTATGAGGGAAAAAAGTATTAAAAAGAAGGAAGCAACTCCTCTTCCATTACTGTCTGTGTTTGAACTGGGGAAGTTCCCTCCTCCATTTGTCGTTTTAAGGGTATTGGTTTGAAGGAAAACCTGCCTTCTCCAGTCTGTTAGGGGTATCGCAGGGGTGATAGGGAGTCCCTGGGTTCTATTTTAAATGGAAGGGGAAAAATGTTGTATGATGGGTTTGAATTGCAGTTTGCCCCCCCCCAAATTTTCATCATCCTAAGGTCTAAATTGAGGGGGCAGCGCTCTTGTCCCTCCTTTTCAAGGGTTTGAACTGAGGTCAAAATCCCCCTTTTACCACAGTTGGAGGAAAAGCCCTTTTTCTGCTACCGTCGGGGATGAAATTGCAGGGGAGAACACATTAATTCGCCCTGGCTGAAGCGGGCTGAGCAGCCCGCGCTGCCTCAGTTTCGGGGTTCGGCTGAAGGAAGCTGCAGCTCTCGCAGCCTTTGCGGGGTTGAACTGGGGCCGTGCCGCTGCCTTTGAGGGCGCTTCTTGTGCCCGCGGCCCGGCCCCGAAGGTTGCGGCGCGGGAGCGCTCCTGGCGCGGCCCGGGCAGTTGCTGCGCTGGGAGGGGAGCGCGGCCGGGCTGCCGCGGGAGTGCCGGAGCCGCGCCGGTGCGAGCCGTGCGGAGCCGAGGGGAGCCGTGCCGGGCCGGCGGGCGGCAGAGGCGGCACGGGCGCTGCGCGGGCCCCGGCCGCTGCCGGCCGCTCCGGGCGCGGGGCTCGGGCGCCGCCGGGGCCCCCTGGGCCCGGTGCCGGCCCCGCCGGGCAGGGGCAGCGGGCGGGGCTCTCCCGGCGCGGCGCGGCCCCTGCGTGCCGGAGGAGCCGCCGGAGGAGCCGCGTTCCCGCCGGGAGCCGCGGCTTTAATTATGGAAAGTTCTTTTACGTCGTGGCTTTGAGGTGGTTTGTAGGAATTTACTGTATCATTTTGTTTGCAGTTGGTGTGTCGTGAACTTCTTCGATGTTTCGGTTGTTGGCTCAGGCGTTGATGACAGGGCTGTTTTGGAATTGAGTTTTGTTGTCGCTTTTTTTTTTTTTTTTTTTTTTTTTTTTTGGTGGGGTATTATGCTTTTAAACGATATGTTTTTTACAGTTGACTATGGTTTTTATGGATCGTGAAGCTTGAAGTGGAATGTAGGTTTTAAATTCCGTTGTGGTGGCTTTTATTAGCGTATGTAGTGTTTGTTTCTAGGTAGTGTCCTGTAGTAAATTTGTGCGGCTTTAAAAGTTCATATTATTGCATTTTTGTTTATCATATTATCGGGGTTTTATGTATTTGGTTTGTTTGATTGTAGTGTATGTTTTATGGTTACGAATAGTTAGGGAGGTATTGTTTCTGGTTACATTTATCCTTTGGCTTTGTGTTTATTTCTAGGTGGTATTTTTGTTTTATTGGACGGAGGAATTTTGGGTTTATTGAGTCAGGAATAATTTTTTTGTTAATTCTAGTTTGTTTGTTGGGGTTTTTTTTGGAGTTTGACTTGTTTTGTTTTTGCTTTTTATTGGTTTTATTTTTGGGGACGTGGGTATTTATATGGTGGGTTTTTTTGGTAGTTATTTGAGTAGGTTTTTTATTGTTTTCAATTTTTATTGTATCGTTAATTTGTTTAGTTATTAAGTTAATTTTATGGAGTATTGCTGCCTCCTTGAGTTAGCGTAGAGGTAGAGATTTGCTTATTTTTTTTAATAACATGAGGGGTCTGTTGTACAATTTGGAGTTTAGTAAGTTGGTTGGGTTTCTCTTTTTTTAGTGGTTTCTGGCATTTGCTGTGTGGTTTCCTATAGGGTTGGTTTTTAATTTTGTTCCATTTTTGTGATGTGATAAGAATTGTTAGTGAAAAGAGTGTAGTGTGGTTTTTTTTCGCTAGTATTTGGTTGCATGGTGGAGTTTTTTCGGTTTGTGGGGGTTTTTTTGTTTTTTTGGGTTTTTTTAAATTTTTCCTTGTTGCTTAGAGATTAAAGTTTTGTTTTTTGGGGTTAATTTGTAACTATTTTCACGGTTTTAGTGTGGTTTAGATTTGTCATGTGGGTGCAATGTATGATGAGAGTAATATTATGTGGAATTGATGGCAGGGTCGAAGACAGTTTTGTATCGCATAGGCATTTTAATAATGGTAGTTGGGATGGTCAGAGGAATTGCACTTTAGTGTTTGTTTTTGAGGTGGTCTGGGGTTTTATTAGAGGCTAGGGGGTTTTTTTCGCTGGTGGAGCTATTCTGACTTTTTAATGATATTGGTGGGAATTTCATGCTGTTTCTTTTGTTATTTTACTTTTAGGAATTGGATCTTTGCAGTAGGCTTTTTGGTTTTGTATTTTTTCATGATCAAGTTGTTTTTGAGGAGAATCTGGATGAGTGTTTCAATTATTTTTGCTATCCTTTCTATCTGATGTTGGTTTATTGTAAATGTTTTGGAGGTGATTTTTTTAGTTTAATTTAGCTGCATTTACGGTAGATGGTAGGACTGTGTTTTTGCTTTTGGGGCAGTTGGTTATAGGTGTATTGTATGTTCTTTAAGTGAAGGTAAATGGTAGTTTGTATTTGTTAGAGGAAATGTTAGGGGAAAATGTATTGGTAATGTTAATAATGGCGTGTTATTTTGTGGTTTTGGATTTTAGTTTGTATTGGAGTTTTAATAAGTTTGATACAGTAGTGTTTAGTGGTGGAGTTATTTAAGGTATGTCAGCTTATGGTTCTTTTTAATTTGTTTTAGATCTGTGCATGGGTTAAATGGGGTTCTTGAAAGCTGAGTAGGTTTTGTTGATTACTTTTTGGTGTTTTAGTTTATGGAATATTTTTTGGATGGGAGTTCAAGTATTTTGAGTTGCTTGGTCTTGCTGGAGGTGTATTGTTGAGGAGATAATGTTTATTTGTAGGGTTGTTTTTAAAGAGGTTTTGTTGTAGCTTGTCCTAGATAGTTGAGGTTAGGTGTTTATTTGTTTGATGGTTCTTGGCATTATAGTAGCTATTCTAAGGGTTTGTGGTTTTTTGGTTGTTGAAATATTTCTTTTAGACAAAGTTCATGTTCAGAATGTATGAATTTTTGGGTCAAAATAGAACTTATGAATTTTATTTGTAGTGTGGGTTTTATAGGTTGTGTTACAGTTAAACTTTATATTTGTATTAGGTTAGTAAAACAAATAGGTTTGTTTTATATTTTATGATAAGGATAGCGTATACTGTGTACAGGTGTTCATTAAGGTATTATATTTTAGCAGGTCTGAAGTGTTAAGTTAATGAATTTATATAGTTCACCAGACAGGGATTATTTGTGTTTATTTAGTTAGAGGCAGGGCTTTTTTAGCTTTAAGGGTGATTTTAGCAAAGATATCAGAGGTTTTATTAACTGTATTGGGAATGGGGGTCTTTGTAAATAAGTGTGGTAGCTAGCTTGTGGGAAAATGGAATTGACATTTTTGGTGGCATTTTTGGGTATTGTCCTTTCAGAAATTTATGATTGTGTTCCTGATTGCAGCCGTGACCAAGGGACCAGAGCCCGGTGACTGCGGGACATTGCCAGCGAGAGAGGCGGCCTTCCTTTGCAGCGGACGTGGATTCTCGTCCCAGGATGCTCGAGAGATAAGTCGAGGGCTGTGCCACGCTGAGGGGATGGAAGCGAGGTGCTGGGAGGGCCTTTTGAGTAGCTTCTTGGGAGGCAGGGATGTGCAGGAGATGGCCCCTTAGGCCACATGGAGGAGAAGTCTCAGCGTGCTGAGGTGCTCAGGGCAGAGCGGTCCCGGTGCCTGTCACTTGTGTCACTTGTCTGTCGTGCCTTCTGTGTCTTTTGGATGTCTCGTGTCTTGTGCCTTAGTCCTTTGAGGGGCTTATGGTTTGTCCTGTTCTGTGTCACGGGTGTCTGGGTGTTTGGGCCGATGCCGCTCTGCCCTGCTGCAAAGCCTGGTGTAGGTATCATAGGAGAAGTCCTGGGGGCCTGGAAAGATGCTGGTTTTTTCTGGAAGATTTACGTGAGAGCAGAAAAGTTACAATGGCATTGCAGTTGCCTGCACAGAAAAGACCCAGGGAAGCGGAACACAGCCAGGTGGTTTTGTGTGGCACCACAACTGAGAGCATCAGTTAGGTGAGGAGGCGCGAGCAGCTCCCCGCTTTCGCAGACACAGTAGCAATGTCAAGCAGTTTCGCCCTTTTCCAGACCACTGGCACGTGCTTGGGGACAATAAGCTGTATTTTTTACAGCCAGGTCTTCTGAGCCGCACTCCTCCTGCTCTGGGGTGGCCGCTGCTCACTGATCACGGTGAAAACAACCTTGTGTCCCGGCACCCTGCAAAATTCCCAGCTTAGATGCCACTGAAGCGCAGCTTTGGCTTTCAGGCATCTCCCTTGCAACCTGTGCCTTGTGTCGTCTCTGCAGGGAATTAGTTATTAATTAATTGCTGCCAATTTTTTTTTAATTTCCAAAGAATATCAGGTGACTTTTACATCCTCTGCAGAGATCTATCTGCCTGGGAGGAGAAGCAGAGCCAACCACTGAAAAGTGGCACGTGAGCTCTGGTGAGGACTGCTGCTCCGCCTGCCTTGGTGTGGGAACTGCTGAGCTGCCGTTCCTGTGGTGGGAGTGTTTCTCCTCTCGTGCAGGCAAGGCAGAGACCTCCCAGGTAAGGAGCAGGTAAGGTTTAAGTGACGAGATGTCCCAAGGAAGAAGTGACATGACAAAAGGAAATGGCCTCGAGTTGCACCAGGGAAGGCTTAGATTGGATTGTAGGAAACACTTCCTGACTGAAAGGGTGGCGAGGCATTGGAGCAGGCTGCCCAGGGAAGTCCCCGTCCCTGGAGACATGGAAAGGATGTGTAGACGTGGTGTTTAGGGACCTGATTTGGGGGTGGGGGGGGCTTGGCAGTGCTGGGGCAACGAGGGAGGCAGGGAGGGAGAAAAATCCTCTCTTAACATGTACCAATTAATCTGTGAAACTCATCACGGCAGGACAGCACGAAGACTGAAAGTGTGGCAAGATGTGGAGTGAAATGGAGAATCCGAGAAGTGACAAGAGCATCCGGTGCACAGGGGGACTGTGCAGTTTGCTTTTTGCTTGGATTTCAACTCCAAAGTTGTGAGGAATTTGGAATGAGATGGGACATTTCAGAAGAAGACCAAGGAGAGGAAGAAGAACTTGTTGCAGTCCTGGCAAAATCTTTTTTTCCTAGCTAATAAAAGAAGTTAGTGTGGAAAAAAAAAAAGTGGTTTTTTTTTCCTTCACTCGTATATTCTTTGGTGGTGGATGTATGGTGTGTTGTTTTCCTTTTCGGTATTATTAACTATGTGCAATTTGGTTTTGGAGTGAAGATAACCTTATGGATGGGGTTGATTTGTATTTGAGGTAGAATTAATTTCAGTAGGTTTTCTTAACAGACTTCTGAGATGTAGAATATTGGGATTTTGGTTGTGTTCCTTGTATGTGTAAAGATACAGATTTGGTAGGGCTAGCTGGGCTGCTGGAGTTTTGGGTGGTAATTTATTAGATGGCTTTTGCTGGATGCCATTTTTAATTTTTGAAAATTTTTTTTTCATGTAGCAGTTTTAAAGTGGTTTTTAAGAATTCATAGTATTGTTTTATATTGTTTCTGCTTGGTGTATGATAAGGGATATGGTGTACCTCTTGAATGTTATGCTTTTGGTGTTCATAAGTTTCGATTTATTTCTGGATAAATTTTTTTTTTTTTTTTTTTTTACTTTTTGGGCTCAGGCGCATTTATGTGGTGGGTTTCTATAGGCAATTTTTAAAAATCTGTGTAGTGATCTTTTAAAGTATTTTAATATTCAATTTTTATTATGCTTTTAATTGGCTTTTTAGAAATTCTTTTTATGGATTATTGGTTATTATTTGTGAGTTAGCATAAAGGTAGAGCTTTGGGGGCTTTTTTAAGACGTGTTTAGGGTCAGTTGTACAGTTTGGAGTTTAGTGAGTTGGTCTGATGTATTTTTTATGCCATTTGTTTTTATTAGCAGTTATTTCATTTTAAATGTGTATTTGAGTTTTTTGGGTTTTTGAGATGTTGGTTGAGGAGGAAGTTTACGCTTATAAATGATGGGGGTTTTGGGGTAATAGCAATGGGATTTTAAAATTGATTTATAGTTGGGTTTATTTGAATTTTGAATGGGGTTAAGTGTGGTGGGATCCTTGTTCTGTTAGTAATAGAAACAGGTTTTGTTTTTAAACGGTGTGACGGGGCGAGCGTGTACTGCGGCCTGGTGCTGAGCAGGGCGTGGTGGTTTTGTGCTGCTGATGTGTTAGGTCAGTGAATGCATATGGTTTACTGTAGAGTTTAAAATAGAAATAGCTTCAAATTTTAAAAGAAAAATGAAATTATAATGATAAAAATAAATACAGAAAAGAGATCAATGCATAAAACTATAATATATAGTGTACTATTGTAAACATGATAATATGATATATAAAATGCTGTCTCTTGTATGTCTATACAAATATATAAATATAGATTGTAAATATAAAAATATTTAAATATAGTTTAAAATAGGGTGTTTTTTTGTTTTTATTAGGTTGTAGGCAGGGGTTTTTAATAAATAGTATAAATATAATTAATCTGAAAATATAAATCAAATCTAAGCATATAGAATATATATAACAATAGGTATAAATATTAAATATAAGTAATCTAATTTAATAGATGATATAAAATAATATTATATTATATTTTCTAGAGTATATATAAAGAAAATTATAAATGTCTATGTAAATATAATTATGAAATATATAATTTAAATATTTTAAAATATGGTTAAAATAAAGGGCTGTCTTTGGTTTTTATTTTGTTAGAGGCAAGGGTTTTATTTGAAATCATGTAAAGTATTATAGAAATATAAATCTAAATATAGAAATTCGTAATAAAGGTATAAAGACAGATAATTAGAATTAAACCATAAATACAAATTTAAATATATGTAAGTAATATGAAGGTAAGTAATATAGAATATAAATAATATTATAGAGCAATAGAAACTATAAATATAAATGTGAATATAAATATGAAAAAAGATAAATACTAAAATATGTAAATACAGTTTAAATAAAGGGGTTTTTGGTTTTTATTTGGTTAGAGACGGGGTTTTCATTTTAAATAATATAAATATGGATATTGTTTCATAATCATCAATACAGAAATCTATAATCAAGATATAAAAATATATATAGAAATATAAAATATAAATAAATAAAGTAATGAGAATAGATGTAATGTAGAATACAAGTAACACTGTAAGTCAGTATACATTTTAAGTGTAAATGAATATAAATTTTGAAAGTAATTTAAAAAAAAAAATTAAACACAGTTTAAGAGAAAGAGGTTCTTTTTGGCTTTTCTTTGGATAGCTGCAGGGGTTTTATTTTAAATAATGTGTGTTACAGAACTAAAAATATGAATCCAGAAATATAGAATCAGTATATAAAGAAATGCATAAACATATATAAGTAAAGTAATATGAGTAGATGTAATATAGAATATTAATTTATCTATAAATTTATAAATAGAAATGTAGAACTAAACATGATATATCCATGTACATTATGAATATAAAAGTGAATATAAATATGAAAAAATAATGCAATATATTTAAATATTGTTTAAAAGAAAGGCTTTGTGGGGTTTTTGGTTTTTACTGGGTTAGAGGCAGGGATTTTTTTTTTCTCCCTTCCGGGTTGTTTTGGGGCATTTATTTCAGAAGAGGTTTTGGAGGGGATCCCCCGTGTTCGTTTTAGCCCCGCCCCGCCCCGCCCGCAGCCCCGCGGCGTGCGGCGCCCCCGGCTGAGGCGGGCGGCAGCGCCGCCGCCTTGTGGCCAGAGCGCGGTACTGCAGCTCCCCCCGGCTGAGGCGGGCGGCAGCGCCGCCGCCTTGTGGCCAGAGCGCGGTACTGCAGCTCCCCCCGGCTGAGGCGGGCGGCAGCGCCGCCGCCTTGTGGCCAGAGCGCGGTACTGCAGCCTCCCGACAGGCAGCCGAGGGGCGGCGGCGAAAACGCCTCTCTGTGCCGCGCTGCTGCAGCGGCCGACGGCGTGGGGGGGGCTCGGCCGGGACGCGCTCGACCTTCTCAAGATGGCGGCAAAAAAGAGCGGGAAAGTCGAGGACCTCCGTCCGTTTACGGGACTGCCTGCGTGGCACCCCGAGGCCAGAGCAGCAGCGGCGGGATTTTCTGTGGCGATTCAAGTGCTGTGGACACGGGCTGTGGGCTCAACGGCACCGAGAGCTGAGGTATTTCGGCGAGTTTCTGACAGGCATAGGCGAAAACGGCTTTCTCTGCCGGGGGCCTGTCGCGGCCGCCATCTTGGGAGTGGCGTGTCGCGTCGTGTCGCGGACCGGCTTGACCTTCTCAAGAGGGCGGCCAAAAGGGCGGGAAAAATGAGGCCCATGGTGTGTCTATTGAGCTGCCCGCACGCCGCTCCGACGCCGGCGCGGCCCCGGAGGAATTTTCTGTGGCGATTCATGTGCTGTGGACACGGGCTGTGCGCTCAGCGTCGCCGCGGGCGGTGGTGTTTGAGGCGGGCGCTGACAGGCCTGAGTATAGACGCCTCTCTTTGCCGAGGGCTTCTCGCGGCCGCCATCTTGAGAGTGGCGTGTCGCGTCGTGTCGCGGACCGGCTTGACCTTCTCAAGAGGGCGGCCAAAAGGGCGGGAAAATCCAGGTTAGCCGAGAATAGCCGAGTGTAGCCGAAGAGCCGACGATAGCCGAGTTTTGCCGACAATAGCCGGGTGTAGCCGAAGAGCCGACGATAGCCGAGTTTTGCCGACAATAGCCGGGTGTAGCCGAAGAGCCGACGATAGCCGAGTTCAGCCGAAGTGCCGAAACAAGCCCAGCTTAGACCAACAGCCGAACCAAACCGCCGCTGCACGTACGTGTTTTAATCGCGTAACCAGGCGGACTCGGGAAAGCCGACAGCCGGAGTAGATTTCTCTTTGGTCTGTGTCTGTCAGGAGCGGGCTGTGTGCTGGACAGGCAGAGACGCTGTCGGAGCGTGGCGCCAGCGCCAGCTGTGAGCTCTGAGGATGATGAGGGCTCCGAGCAGCCCCAGCCCTGAGCTGCGAGGATGAGGAGGGGGCGGCTCCTGCCGGGAGGAGGCTGTTTTAAGGGGGAAGGGGTTACCTGAGCTCCCTTTTGCCTGGAGCTGCTGAGCAGAGGGGTTTATGGGGGGCTCCCGGCGCTGTCTCGTGGAAGGACGCCGAGAGCTTCTCCGAGGGTCTGGGGGAACACCTGGATACGCACTTGGATGCGTGGAGCATCGCTCAAAGGAGGTGCCGAGGAACAAAGCTCCGTGCCGGGAAGCAGCAGCCGAACGGGTGAGCTCGTGTGGATTTGTAGCGGGGACTTTTCTCCTTTCCCTTTCCAATTTCATCTTGCCAATCCCTCCCCGGTGCCCTCTGGAAAAAAAAAAAAATTCTTGTCGTATTATGGGTGATTTGTGGGTAGGCCCCCCATTTTCATCATCCTAAGGTCTAAATTGAGGGGGCAGCGCTGTTGTCCCTCCTTTTCAAGGGTTTGAACCGAGGTCAAAATCCCCCTTTTACCACAGTTGGAGGAAAAGCCCTTTTTCTGCTACCGTCGGGGATGAAATTGAAGGGGAGAACACATTAATTCGCCCTGGCTGAAGCGGGGTGAGCAGCCCGCGCTGCCTCAGTTTCGGGGCTCGGCTGAAGGAAGCTGCAGCTCTCGCAGCCTTTGCGGGGTTGAACTGGGGCCGTGCCGCTGCCTTTGAGGGCGCTTCTTGCGCCCGCGGCCCGGCCCCGAAGGTTGCGGCGCGGGAGCGCTCCTGGCGCGGCCCGGGCAGTTGCTGCGCTGGGAGGGGAGCGCGGCCGGGCTGCCGCGGGAGTGCCGGAGCCGCGCCGGTGCGAGCCGTGCGGAGCCGAGGGGAGCCGTGCCGGGCCGGCGGGCGGCAGAGGCGGCACGGGCGCTGCGCGGGCCCCGGCCGCTGCCGGCCGCTCCGGGCGCGGGGCTCGGGCGCCGCCGGGGCCCCCTGGGCCCGGTGCCGGCCCCGCCGGGCAGGGGCAGCGGGCGGGGCTCTCCCGGCGCGGCGCGGCCCCTGCGTGCCGGAGGAGCCGCCGGAGGAGCCGCGTTCCCGCCGGGAGCCGCGGCTTTAATTATGGAAAGTTCTTTTACGTCGTGGCTTTGAGGTGGTTTGTAGGAATTTACTGTATCATTTTGTTTGCAGTTGGTGTATCGTGAACTTCTTCGATGTTTTGGTTGTTGGCTCAGGCGTTGATGACAAGGCTGTTTTGGAATTGAGTTTTGTTGTCGCTTTTTTTTTTTTTTTTTTTTGGTGGGGTATTATGCTTTTAAACGATATGTTTTTTATAGTTGACTATGGTTTTTATGGATCGTGAAGCTTGAAGTAGAAGGTAGGTTTTAAATTCCGTTGTGGTGGCTTTTATTAGCGTATGTAGTGTTTGTTTCTAGGTAGTGTCCTGTAGTAAATTTGTGCGGCTTTAAAAGTTCATATTATTGCATTTTTGTTTATCATATTATCGGGGTTTTATGTATTTGGTTTGTTTGACTGTAGTGTATGTTTTGTGGTTACGAATAGTTAGGGAGGTATTGTTTCTGGTTACATTTATCCTTTGGCTTTGTGTTTATTTCTAGGTGGTATTTTTGTTTTATTGGACGGAGGAATTTTGGGTTTATTGAGTCAGGAATAATTTTTTTGTTAATTCTAGTTTGTTTGTTGGGGTTTTTTTTGGAGTTTGACTTGTTTTGTTTTTGCTTTTTATTGGTTTTATTTTTGGGGACGTGGGTATTTATATGGTGGGTTTTTTTGGTAGTTATTTGAGTTGGTTTTTTATTGTTTTCAATTTTTATTGTTAATTTGTATCGTTATTTTATGTTAATTTGGTATCGTTAATTTGTTTAGTTATTAAGTTAATTTTATAGAGTATTGCTGCCTCCTTGAGTTAGCGTAGAGGTAGAGATTTGCTTATTTTTTTTAATAACATGAGGGGTCTGTTGCACAATTTGGAGTTTAGTAAGTTGGTTGGGTTTCTCTTTTTTTAGTGGTTTCTGGCATTTGCTGTGTGGTTTCCTATAGGGTTGGTTTTTAATTTTGTTCCATTTTTGTGATGTGATAAGAATTGTTAGTGAAAAGAGTGTAGTGTGGTTTTTTTTCGCTAGTATTTGGTTGCATGGTGGAGTTTTTTCGGTTTGTGGGGTTTTTTTTGTTTTTTTGGGTTTTTTTAAATTTTTCCTTGTTGCTTAGAGATTAAAGTTTTGTTTTTTGGGGTTAATTTGTAACTATTTTCACGGTTTTAGTGTGGTTTAGATTTGTCATGTGGGTGCAATGTATGATGAGAGTAATATTATGTGGAATTGATGGCAGGGTCGAAGACAGTTTTGTATCGCATATGCATTTTAATAATGGTAGTTGGGATGGTCAGAGGAATTGCATTTTAGTGTTTGTTTTTGAGGTGGTCTGGGGTTTTATTAGAGGCTAGGGGGTTTTTTTCGCTGGTGGAGCTATTCTGACTTTTTAATGATATTGGTGGGAATTTCATGCTGTTTCTTTTGTTATTTTACTTTTAGGAATTGGATCTTTGCAGTAGGCTTTTTGGTTTTGTATTTTTTCATGATCAAGTTGTTTTTGAGGAGAATCTGGATGAGTGTTTCAATTATTTTTGCTATACTTTTTATCTGATGTTGGTTTATTGTAAATGTTTTGGAGGTGATTTTTTTAGTTTAATTTAGCTGCATTTACGGTAGATGGTAGGACTGTGTTTTTGCTTTTGGGGCAGTTGGTTATAGGTGTATTGTATGTTCTTTAAGTGAAGGTAAATGGTAGTTTGTATTTGTTAGAGGAAATGTTAGGGAAAAATGTATTGGTAATGTTAATAATGGCGTGTTATTTTGTGGTTTTGGATTTTAGTTTGTATTGGAGTTTTAATAAGTTTGATACAGTAGTGTTTAGTGGTGGAGTTATTTAAGGTATGTCAGCTTATGGTTCTTTTTAATTTGTTTTAGATCTGTGCATGGGTTAAATGGGGTTCTTGAAAGCTGAGTAGGTTTTGTTGATTACTTTTTGGTGTTTTAGTTTATGGAATATTTTTTGGATGGGAGTTCAAGTATTTTGAGTTGCTTGGTCTTGCTGGAGGTGTATTGTTGAGGAGATAATGGTTATTTGTAGGGTTGTTTTTAAAGAGGTTTTGTTGTAGCTTGTCCTAGATAGTTGAGGTTAGGTGTTTATTTGTTTGATGGTTCTTGGCATTATAGTAGCTATTCTAAGGGTTTGTGGTTTTTTGGTTGTTGAAATATTTCTTTTAGACAAAGTTCATGTTCAGAATGTATGAATTTTTGGGTCAAAATAGAACTTATGAATTTTATTTGTAGTGTGGGTTTTATAGGTTGTGTTACAGTTAAACTTTATATTTGTATTAGGTTAGTAAAACAAATAGGTTTGTTTTATATTTTATGATAAGGATAGCGTATACTGTGTACAGGTGTTCATTAAGGTATTATATTTTAGCAGGTCTGAAGTGTTAAGTTAATGAATTTATATAGTTCACCAGACAGGGATTATTTGTGTTTATTTAGTTAGAGGCAGGGCTTTTTTAGCTTTAAGGGTGATTTTAGCAAAGATATCAGAGGTTTTATTAACTGTATTGGGAATGGGGGTCTTTGTAAATAAGTGTGGTAGCTAGCTTGTGGGAAAATGGAATTGACATTTTTGGTGGCATTTTTGGGTATTGTCCTTTCAGAAATTTATGATTGTGTTCCTGATTGCAGCCGTGACCAAGGGACCAGAGCCCGGTGACAGCGGGACATTGCCAGCGAGAGAGGCGGCCTTCCTTTGCAGCGGACGTGGATTCTCATCCCAGGATGCTCGAGCGATAAGTCGAGGGCTGTGCCACGCTGAGGGGATGGAAGCGAGGTGCTGGGAGGGCCTTTTGAGTAGCTTCTTGGGAGGCAGGGATGTGCAGGAGATGGCCCCTTAGGCCACATGGAGGAGAAGTCTCAGCGTGCTGAGGTGCTCAGGGCAGAGCGGTCCTGGTGCCTGTCACTTGTGTCACTTGTCTGTCGTGCCTTCTGTGTCTTTTGGATGTCTCGTGTCTTGTGCCTTAGTCCTTTGAGGGGCTTATGGTTTGTCCTGTTCTGTGTCACGGGTGTCTGGGTGTTTGGGCCGATGCCGCTCTGCCCTGCTGCAAAGCCTGGTGTAGGTATCATAGGAGAAGTCCTGGGGGCCTGGAAAGATGCTGGTTTTTTCTGGAAGATTTACGTGAGAGCAGAAAAGTTACAATGGCATTGCAGTTCCCTGCACAGAAAAGACCCAGGGAAGCGGAACACAGCCAGGTGGTTTTGTGTGGCACCACAACTGAGAGCATCAGTTAGGTGAGGAGGCGCGAGCAGCTCCCCGCTTTCGCAGACACAGTAGCAATGTCAAGCAGTTTCGCCCTTTTCCAGACCGCTGGCACGTGCTTGGGGACAATAAGCTGTATTTTTTACAGCCAGGTCTTCTGAGCCGCACTCCTCCTGCTCTGTGGTGGCCGCTGCTCACTGATCACGGTGAAAACAACCTTGTGTCCCGGCACCCTGCAAAATTCCCAGCTTAGATGCCACTGAAGCGCAGCTTTGGCTTTCAGGCATCTCCCTTGCAACCTGTGCCTTGTGTGGTCTCT
The DNA here is from genome assembly GCF_036417665.1 of Passer domesticus. Classification (NCBI taxonomy): domain Eukaryota; kingdom Metazoa; phylum Chordata; class Aves; order Passeriformes; family Passeridae; genus Passer; species Passer domesticus. The sequence goes on from NW_026990184.1 coordinate 233,047, forward strand.
GCAGGGAATTAGTTATTAATTAATTGCTTCCAATTTTTTTTTAATTTCCAAAGAATATCAGGTGACTTTTACATCCTCTGCAGAGATCTATCTGCCTGGGAGGAGAAGCAGAGGCAACCACTGAAAAGTGGCACGTGAGCTCTGGTGAGGACTGCTGCTCCGCCTGCCTTGGTGTGGGAACTGCTGAGCTGCCGTTCCTGTGGTGGGAGTGTTTCTCCTCTCATGCAGGCAAGGCAGAGACCTCCCAGGTAAGGAGCAGGTAAGGTTTAAGTGACGAGATGTCCCAAGGAAGACGTGACATGACAAAAGGAAATGGCCTCGAGTTGCACCAGGGAAGGCTTAGATTGGATTGTAGGAAACACTTCCTGACTGAAAGGGTGGTGAGGCATTGGAGCAGGCTGCCCAGGGAAGTCCCCGTCCCTGGAGACATGGAAAGGATGTGTAGACGTGGTGTTTAGGGACCTGATTTGGGGGTGGGGGGGGCTTGGCAGTGCTGGGGCAACGAGGGAGGGAGAAAAATCCTCTCTTATCATGTACCAATTAATCTGTGAAACTCATCACGGCAGGACAGCAGGAAGACTGAAAGTGTGATAAGATGTGGAGTGAAATGGAGAATCCGAGAAGTGACAAGAGCATCCGGTGCACAGGGGGACTGTGCAGTTTGCTTTTTGCTTGGATTTCAACTCCAAAGTTGTGAGGAATTTGGAATGAGATGGGACATTTCAGAAGAAGACCAAGGAGAGGAAAAAGAAGTTGTTGCAGTCCTGGCAAAATCTTTTTTTCCTAGCTAATAAAAGAAGTTAGTTTGAAAAAAAAAAAAAGTGTTTTTTTTTCCTTCACTCGTATATTCTTTGGTGGTGGATGTATGGTGTGTTGTTTTCCTTTTTGTATTATTAACTATGTGCAATTTGGTTTTGGAGTGAAGATAACCTTATGGATGGGGTTGGTTTGTATTTGAGGTAGAATTAATTTCAATTGGTTTCCTTAACAGACTTCTGAGATGTAGAATATTGGGATTTTGGTTGTGTTCCTTGTATGTGTAAAGATACAGATTTGGTAGGGCTAGCTGGGCTGCTGGAGTTTTTTGGGTGTTAATTTATGAGATGGCTTTTGCTGGATGCCATTTTTAATTTTTGAAAGTTTTTTTCATGTAGCAGTTTTAAAGTGGTTTTTTGGAATTCATAGTATTGTTTTATATTGTTTCTGCTTGGTGTATGACAATATGGTGTACCTCTTGAATGTTACGGTTTTGGTGTTATGCTTTTGATTAGCTTTTTAAAAATTCTTTTTATGGATTATTGGTTATTATTTGTGAGTTAGCATAAAGGTAGAGCTTTGGGGGCTTTTTTTAGACGTGTTTAGGGTCAGTTGTACAGTTTGGAGTTTAGTGAGTTGGTCTGATGTATTTTTTATGCCATTTGTTTTTATTAGCAGTTATTTCATTTTAAATGTGTATTTGAGTTTTTTGGGTTTTTGAGATGTTGGTTGAGGAGGAAGTTTACGCTTCTAAATGATGGGGGTTTTGGGGTAATAGCAATGGGATTTTAAAATTGATTGATAGTTGGGTTTATTTGAATTTTGAATGGGGTTAAGTGTGGTGGGATCCTTGTTCTCTAAGTAATAGAAACAGGTTTTGTTTTTAAACGGTGTGACGGGGCGAGCGTGTACTGCGGCCTGGTGCTGAGCAGGGTGTGGTGGTTTTGTGCTGCTGATGTGTTAGGTCAGTGAATGCATATGGTTTACTGTAGAGTTTAAAATAGAAATAGCTTCAAATTTTAAAAGAAAAATGAAATTATGATGATAAAAATAAATACAGAAAACAGATCAATACATAAAACTATAATATATAGTGTACTATTGTAAAGATAATATGATATATAAAATGCTGTCTGTTCTATATCTATACAAATATATAAATATAGATTGTAAATATAAAAATATTTAAATATAGTTTAAAATAGGGTGTTTTTTTGTTTTTATTAGGTTGTAGGCAGGGGTTTTTAATAAATAGTATAAATATAATTGATCTGAAAATATAAATCAAATTTAAACATATAGAATATATATAACAATAGGTATAAATATTAAATATAAATAATCTAATTTAATAGATGATATAAAATAATATTATATTATATATTCTAGAATATATATAAAGAAAATTATAAATGTCTATGTAAACATAATTATGAAAGAGATAATTTAAATATTTTAAAATTGTTTAAATAAAGGGCTGTCTTTGGTTTTTATTTTGTTAGAGGCAAGGGTTTTATTTGAAATCATGTAAAGTATTATAGAAATATAAATCTAAATATAGAAATTCGTAATAAAGGTATAAAGACAGATAATTATAATTAAAGCATAAATACAAATTTAAATATATGTAAGTAATATGAAGGTAAGTAATATAGAATATAAATAATATTATAGAGCAATAGAAACTATAAATATAAATATGAAAAAAGATAAATATTACAATATGTAAATATAGTTTAAATAAAGGGTTTTTTGGTTTTTATTTGGTTAGAGATGGGGTTTTCATTTTAAATAATATAAATATGGATATTGTTTCATAATTATCAATATAGAAATCTATAATCAAGATATAAAAATATATATAGAAATATAAAATATAAATAATGTAATGAGAATAAATGTAGAATACAAGTAACACTGTAAGTCAGTATACATTTTAAGTGTAAATGAATATAAATTTTGAAAGTAATTTAAAAAAAAAAATTAAACACAGTTTAAGAGAAAGAGGTTCTTTTTGGCTTTTCTTTGGATAGCTGCAGGGGTTTTATTTTAAATAATATGTGTTACGGAACTAAAAATATGAATCCAGAAATATAGAATCAATATATAAAGAAATGCATAAACATATATAAGTAAAGTAATATGAGTAGATGTAATATAGAATATGAATTTATCTATAAATTTATAAATGTAGAACTAAACATGATATATCCATGTACATTATGGATATAAAAGTGACTATAAATATGAAAAAATAATGCAATATATTTAAATATTGTTTAAAAGAAAGGCTTTGTGGGGTTTTTTTGCTTGTTACTGGGTTAGAGGCAGGGATTTTTTTTTTCCCCCTTCCGGGTTGTTTTGGGGCATTTATTTCAGAAGAGGTTTTGGAGGGGATCCCCCCGGTTCGTTTTAGCCCCGCCCCGCCCCGCCCGCAGCCCCGCGGCGTGCGGCGCCCCCGGCTGAGGCGGGCGGCAGCGCCGCCGCCTTGTGGCCAGAGCGCGGTACTGCAGCCTCCCGACAGGCAGCCGAGGGGCGGCGGCGAAAACGCCTCTCTGTGCCGCGCTGCTGCAGCGGCCGACGGCGTGGGGGGGGCTCGGCCGGGACGCGCTCGACCTTCTCAAGATGGCGGCAAAAAAGAGCGGGAAAGTCGAGGACCTCCGTCCGTTTACTGGACTGCCTGCGTGGCACCCCGAGGCCAGAGCAGCAGCGGCGGGATTTTCTGTGGCGATTCAAGTTCTGTGGACACGGGCTGTGGGCTCAACGGCACCGAGAGCTGAGGTATTTCGGCGAGTTTCTGACAGGCATAGGCGAAAACGGCTTTCTCTGCCGGGGGCCTGTCGCGGCCGCCATCTTGGGAGTGGCGTGTCGCGTCGTGTCGCGGACCGGCTTGACCTTCTCAAGAGGGCGGCCAAAAGGGCGGGAAAAATGAGGCCCGTGGTGTGTCTATTGAGCTGCCCGCACGCCGCTCCGACGCCGGCGCGGCCCCGGAGGAATTTTCTGTGGCGATTCATGTGCTGTGGACACGGGCTGTGCGCTCAGCGGCGCCGCGGGCGGTGGTGTTTGAGGCGGGCGCTGACAGGCCTGAGTATAGACGCCTCTCTTTGCCGAGGGCTTCTCGCGGCCGCCATCTTGAGAGTGGCGTGTCGCGTCGTGTCGCGGACCGGCTTGACCTTCTCAAGAGGGCGGCCAAAAGGGCGGGAAAATCCAGGTTAGCCGAGAATAGCCGGGTGTAGCCGAAGAGCCGGCAATAGCCGAGTTTTGCCGACAATAGCCGGGTGTAGCCGAAGAGCCGACGATAGCCGAGTTTTGCCGACAATAGCCGGGTGTAGCCGAAGAGCCGACGATAGCCGAGTTCAGCCGAAGTGCCGAAACAAGCCCAGCTTAGACCAACAGCCGAACCAAACCGCCGCTGCACGTACGTGTTTCAATCGCGTAACCAGGCGGACTCGGGAAAGCCGACAGCCGGAGTAGATTTCTCTTTGGTCTGTGTCTGTGAGGAGCGGGCTGTGTGCTGGACAGGGAGCGACGCTGTCGGAGCGTGGCGACAGCGCCAGCTGTGAGCTCTGACGATGATGAGGGCTCCGAGCAGCCCCAGCCCTGAGCTGCGAGGATGAGGAGGGGGCGGCTCCTGCCGGGAGGAGGCTGTTTTAAGGGGGAAGGGGTTACCTGAGCTCCCTTTTGCCTGGAGCTGCTGAGCAGAGGGGTTTATGGGGGGCTCCCGGCGCTGTCTCGTGGAAGGACGCCGAGAGCTTCTCCGAGGGTCTGGGGGAACACCTGGATACGCACTTGGATGCGTGGAGCATTGCTCAAAGGAGGTGCCGAGGAACAAAGCTCCGTGCCGGGAAGCAGCAGCCGAACAGGTGAGCTCGTGTGGATTTGTAGCGGGGACTTTTCTCCTTTCCCTTTCCAATTTCATCTTGCCAATCCCTCCCCGGTGCCCCCAGGAAAAAAAGGAAAAAAAAAAAAAACAACTAAAAAAAAAACAACAACAAAAAAAAGGCAGGTGCGGTTATGAGAGCAAAAGTAATTAAAAAGCAGGAGGGGGTGTTATGAGGGAAAAAAGTATTAAAAAGAAGGAAGCAACTCCTCTTCCATTACTGTCTGTGTTTGAACTGGGGAAGTTCCCTCCTCCATTTGTCGTTTTAAGGGTATTGGTTTGAAGGAAAACCTGCCTTCTCCAGTCTGTTAGGGGTATCGCAGGGGTGATAGGGAGTCCCTGGGTTCTATTTTAAATGGAAGGGGAAAAATGTTGTATTATGGGTTTGATTTGGAGTTTGCCCCCCCCCCCAAATTTTCATCATCCTAAGGTCTAAATTGAGGGGGCAGCGCTCTTGTCCCTCCTTTTCAAGGGTTTGAACTGAGGTCAAAATCCTCCTTTTACCACAGTTGGAGGAAAAGCCCTTTTTCTGCTACCGTCGGGGATGAAATTGCAGGGGAGAACACATTAATTCGCCCTGGCTGAAGCGGGCTGAGCAGCCCGCGCTGCCTCAGTTTCGGGGTTCGGCTGAAGGAAGCTGCAGCTCTCGCAGCCTTTGCGGGGTTGAACTGGGGCCGTGCCGCTGCCTTTGAGGGCGCTTCTTGCGCCCGCGGCCCGGCCCCGAAGGTTGCGGCGCGGGAGCGCTCCTGGCGCGGCCCGGGCAGTTGCTGCGCTGGGAGGGGAGCGCGGCCGGGCTGCCGCGGGAGTGCCGGAGCCGCGCCGGTGCGAGCCGTGCGGAGCCGAGGGGAGCCGTGCCGGGCCGGCGGGCGGCAGAGGCGGCACGGGCGCTGCGCGGGCCCCGGCCGCTGCCGGCCGCTCCGGGCGCGGGGCTCGGGCGCCGCCGGGGCCCCCTGGGCCCGGTGCCGGCCCCGCCGGGCAGGGGCAGCGGGCGGGGCTCTCCCGGCGCGGCGCGGCCCCTGCGTGCCGGAGGAGCCGCCGGAGGAGCCGCGTTCCCGCCGGGAGCCGCGGCTTTAATTATGGAAAGTTCTTTTACGTCGTGGCTTTGAGGTGGTTTGTAGGAATTTACTGTATCATTTTGTTTGCAGTTGGTGTGTCGTGAACTTCTTCGATGTTTCGGTTGTTGGCTCAGGCGTTGATGACAGGGCTGTTTTGGAATTGAGTTTTGTTGTCGCTTTTTTTTTTTTTTTTTTTTTTTTTTGGTGGGGTATTATGCTTTTAAACGATATGTTTTTTATAGTTGACTATGGTTTTTATGGATCGTGAAGCTTGAAGTGGAATGTAGGTTTTAAATTCCCTTGTGGTGGCTTTTATTAGCGTATGTAGTGTTTGTTTCTAGGTAGTGTCCTGTAGTAAATTTGTGCGGCTTTAAAAGTTCATATTATTGCATTTTTGTTTATCATATTATCGGGGTTTTATGTATTTGGTTTGTTTGATTGTAGTGTATGTTTTATGGTTACGAATAGTTAGGGAGGTATTGTTTCTGGTTACATTTATCCTTTGGCTTTGTGTTTATTTCTAGGTGGTATTTTTGTTTTATTGGACGGAGGAATTTTGGGTTTATTGAGTCAGGAATAATTTTTTTGTTAATTCTAGTTTGTTTGTTGGGGTTTTTTTTGGAGTTTGACTTGTTTTGTTTTTGCTTTTTATTTGTTTTATTTTTGGGGACGTGGGTATTTATATGGTGGGTTTTTTTGGTAGTTATTTGAGTAGGTTTTTTATTGTTTTCAATTTTTATTGTATCGTTAATTTGTTTAGTTATTAAGTTAATTTTATGGAGTATTGCTGCCTCCTTGAGTTAGCGTAGAGGTAGAGATTTGCTTATTTTTTTTAATAACATGAGGGGTCTGTTGCACAATTTGGAGTTTAGTAAGTTGGTTGGGTTTCTCTTTTTTTAGTGGTTTCTGGCATTTGCTGTGTGGTTTCCTATAGGGTTGGTTTTTAATTTTGTTCCATTTTTGTGATGTGATAAGAATTGTTAGTGAAAAGAGTGTAGTGTGGTTTTTTTTCGCTAGTATTTGGTTGCATGGTGGAGTTTTTTCGGTTTGTGGGGTTTTTTTTGTTTTTTTGGGTTTTTTTAAATTTTTCCTTGTTGCTTAGAGATTAAAGTTTTGTTTTTTGGGGTTAATTTGTAACTATTTTCACGGTTTTAGTGTGGTTTAGATTTGTCATGTGGGTGCAATGTATGATGAGAGTAATATTATGTGGAATTGATGGCAGGGTCGAAGACAGTTTTGTATCGCATATGCATTTTAATAATGGTAGTTGGGATGGTCAGAGGAATTGCATTTTAGTGTTTGTTTTTGAGGTGGTCTGGGGTTTTATTAGAGGCTAGGGGGTTTTTTTCGCTGGTGGAGCTATTCTGACTTTTTAATGATATTGGTGGGAATTTCATGCTGTTTCTTTTGTTATTTTACTTTTAGGAATTGGATCTTTGCAGTAGGCTTTTTGGTTTTGTATTTTTTCATGATCAAGTTGTTTTTGAGGAGAATCTGGATGAGTGTTTCAATTATTTTTGCTATACTTTTTATCTGATGTTGGTTTATTGTAAATGTTTTGGAGGTGATTTTTTTAGTTTAATTTAGCTGCATTTACGGTAGATGGTAGGACTGTGTTTTTGCTTTTGGGGCAGTTGGTTATAGGTGTATTGTATGTTCTTTAAGTGAAGGTAAATGGTAGTTTGTATTTGTTAGAGGAAATGTTAGGGAAAAATGTATTGGTAATGTTAATAATGGCGTGTTATTTTGTGGTTTTGGATTTTAGTTTGTATTGGAGTTTTAATAAGTTTGATACAGTAGTGTTTAGTGGTGGAGTTATTTAAGGTATGTCAGCTTATGGTTCTTTTTAATTTGTTTTAGATCTGTGCATGGGTTAAATGGGGTTCTTGAAAGCTGAGTAGGTTTTGTTGATTACTTTTTGGTGTTTTAGTTTATGGAATATTTTTTGGATGGGAGTTCAAGTATTTTGAGTTGCTTGGTCTTGCTGGAGGTGTATTGTTGAGGAGATAATGGTTATTTGTAGGGTTGTTTTTAAAGAGGTTTTGTTGTAGCTTGTCCTAGATAGTTGAGGTTAGGTGTTTATTTGTTTGATGGTTCTTGGCATTATAGTAGCTATTCTAAGGGTTTGTGGTTTTTTGGTTGTTGAAATATTTCTTTTAGACAAAGTTCATGTTCAGAATGTATGAATTTTTGGGTCAAAATAGAACTTATGAATTTTATTTGTAGTGTGGGTTTTATAGGTTGTGTTACAGTTAAACTTTATATTTGTATTAGGTTAGTAAAACAAATAGGTTTGTTTTATATTTTATGATAAGGATAGCGTATACTGTGTACAGGTGTTCATTAAGGTATTATATTTTAGCAGGTCTGAAGTGTTAAGTTAATGAATTTATATAGTTCACCAGACAGGGATTATTTGTGTTTATTTAGTTAGAGGCAGGGCTTTTTTAGCTTTAAGGGTGATTTTAGCAAAGATATCAGAGGTTTTATTAACTGTATTGGGAATGGGGGTCTTTGTAAATAAGTGTGGTAGCTAGCTTGTGGGAAAATGGAATTGACATTTTTGGTGGCATTTTTGGGTATTGTCCTTTCAGAAATTTATGATTGTGTTCCTGATTGCAGCCGTGACCAAGGGACCAGAGCCCGGTGACAGCGGGACATTGCCAGCGAGAGAGGCGGCCTTCCTTTGCAGCGGACGTGGATTCTCATCCCAGGATGCTCGAGCGATAAGTCGAGGGCTGTGCCACGCTGAGGGGATGGAAGCGAGGTGCTGGGAGGGCCTTTTGAGTAGCTTCTTGGGAGGCAGGGATGTGCAGGAGATGGCCCCTTAGGCCACATGGAGGAGAAGTCTCAGCGTGCTGAGGTGCTCAGGGCAGAGCGGTCCTGGTGCCTGTCACTTGTGTCACTTGTCTGTCGTGCCTTCTGTGTCTTTTGGATGTCTCGTGTCTTGTGCCTTAGTCCTTTGAGGGGCTTATGGTTTGTCCTGTTCTGTGTCACGGGTGTCTGGGTGTTTGGGCCGATGCCGCTCTGCCCTGCTGCAAAGCCTGGTGTAGGTATCATAGGAGAAGTCCTGGGGGCCTGGAAAGATGCTGGTTTTTTCTGGAAGATTTACGTGAGAGCAGAAAAGTTACAATGGCATTGCAGTTCCCTGCACAGAAAAGACCCAGGGAAGCGGAACACAGCCAGGTGGTTTTGTGTGGCACCACAACTGAGAGCATCAGTTAGGTGAGGAGGCGCGAGCAGCTCCCCGCTTTCGCAGACACAGTAGCAATGTCAAGCAGTTTCGCCCTTTTCCAGACCGCTGGCACGTGCTTGGGGACAATAAGCTGTATTTTTTACAGCCAGGTCTTCTGAGCCGCACTCCTCCTGCTCTGTGGTGGCCGCTGCTCACTGATCACGGTGAAAACAACCTTGTGTCCCGGCACCCTGCAAAATTCCCAGCTTAGATGCCACTGAAGCGCAGCTTTGGCTTTCAGGCATCTCCCTTGCAACCTGTGCCTTGTGTGGTCTCTGCAGGGAATTAGTTATTAATTAATTGCTTCCAATTTTTTTTTAATTTCCAAAGAATATCAGGTGACTTTTACATCCTCTGCAGAGATCTATCTGCCTGGGAGGAGAAGCAGAGGCAACCACTGAAAAGTGGCACGTGAGCTCTGGTGAGGACTGCTGCTCCGCCTGCCTTGGTGTGGGAACTGCTGAGCTGCCGTTCCTGTGGTGGGAGTGTTTCTCCTCTCATGCAGGCAAGGCAGAGACCTCCCAGGTAAGGAGCAGGTAAGGTTTAAGTGACGAGATGTCCCAAGGAAGACGTGACATGACAAAAGGAAATGGCCTCGAGTTGCACCAGGGAAGGCTTAGATTGGATTGTAGGAAACACTTCCTGACTGAAAGGGTGGTGAGGCATTGGAGCAGGCTGCCCAGGGAAGTCCCCGTCCCTGGAGACATGGAAAGGATGTGTAGACGTGGTGTTTAGGGACCTGATTTGGGGGTGGGGGGGGCTTGGCAGTGCTGGGGCAACGAGGGAGGGAGAAAAATCCTCTCTTATCATGTACCAATTAATCTGTGAAACTCATCACGGCAGGACAGCAGGAAGACTGAAAGTGTGATAAGATGTGGAGTGAAATGGAGAATCCGAGAAGTGACAAGAGCATCCGGTGCACAGGGGGACTGTGCAGTTTGCTTTTTGCTTGGATTTCAACTCCAAAGTTGTGAGGAATTTGGAATGAGATGGGACATTTCAGAAGAAGACCAAGGAGAGGAAAAAGAAGTTGTTGCAGTCCTGGCAAAATCTTTTTTTCCTAGCTAATAAAAGAAGTTAGTTTGAAAAAAAAAAAAAGTGTTTTTTTTTCCTTCACTCGTATATTCTTTGGTGGTGGATGTATGGTGTGTTGTTTTCCTTTTTGTATTATTAACTATGTGCAATTTGGTTTTGGAGTGAAGATAACCTTATGGATGGGGTTGGTTTGTATTTGAGGTAGAATTAATTTCAATTGGTTTCCTTAACAGACTTCTGAGATGTAGAATATTGGGATTTTGGTTGTGTTCCTTGTATGTGTAAAGATACAGATTTGGTAGGGCTAGCTGGGCTGCTGGAGTTTTTTGGGTGTTAATTTATGAGATGGCTTTTGCTGGATGCCATTTTTAATTTTTGAAAGTTTTTTTCATGTAGCAGTTTTAAAGTGGTTTTTTGGAATTCATAGTATTGTTTTATATTGTTTCTGCTTGGTGTATGACAATATGGTGTACCTCTTGAATGTTACGGTTTTGGTGTTATGCTTTTGATTAGCTTTTTAAAAATTCTTTTTATGGATTATTGGTTATTATTTGTGAGTTAGCATAAAGGTAGAGCTTTGGGGGCTTTTTTTAGACGTGTTTAGGGTCAGTTGTACAGTTTGGAGTTTAGTGAGTTGGTCTGATGTATTTTTTATGCCATTTGTTTTTATTAGCAGTTATTTCATTTTAAATGTGTATTTGAGTTTTTTGGGTTTTTGAGATGTTGGTTGAGGAGGAAGTTTACGCTTCTAAATGATGGGGGTTTTGGGGTAATAGCAATGGGATTTTAAAATTGATTGATAGTTGGGTTTATTTGAATTTTGAATGGGGTTAAGTGTGGTGGGATCCTTGTTCTCTAAGTAATAGAAACAGGTTTTGTTTTTAAACGGTGTGACGGGGCGAGCGTGTACTGCGGCCTGGTGCTGAGCAGGGTGTGGTGGTTTTGTGCTGCTGATGTGTTAGGTCAGTGAATGCATATGGTTTACTGTAGAGTTTAAAATAGAAATAGCTTCAAATTTTAAAAGAAAAATGAAATTATGATGATAAAAATAAATACAGAAAACAGATCAATACATAAAACTATAATATATAGTGTACTATTGTAAAGATAATATGATATATAAAATGCTGTCTGTTCTATATCTATACAAATATATAAATATAGATTGTAAATATAAAAATATTTAAATATAGTTTAAAATAGGGTGTTTTTTTGTTTTTATTAGGTTGTAGGCAGGGGTTTTTAATAAATAGTATAAATATAATTGATCTGAAAATATAAATCAAATTTAAACATATAGAATATATATAACAATAGGTATAAATATTAAATATAAATAATCTAATTTAATAGATGATATAAAATAATATTATATTATATATTCTAGAATATATATAAAGAAAATTATAAATGTCTATGTAAACATAATTATGAAAGAGATAATTTAAATATTTTAAAATTGTTTAAATAAAGGGCTGTCTTTGGTTTTTATTTTGTTAGAGGCAAGGGTTTTATTTGAAATCATGTAAAGTATTATAGAAATATAAATCTAAATATAGAAATTCGTAATAAAGGTATAAAGACAGATAATTATAATTAAAGCATAAATACAAATTTAAATATATGTAAGTAATATGAAGGTAAGTAATATAGAATATAAATAATATTATAGAGCAATAGAAACTATAAATATAAATATGAAAAAAGATAAATATTACAATATGTAAATATAGTTTAAATAAAGGGTTTTTTGGTTTTTATTTGGTTAGAGATGGGGTTTTCATTTTAAATAATATAAATATGGATATTGTTTCATAATTATCAATATAGAAATCTATAATCAAGATATAAAAATATATATAGAAATATAAAATATAAATAATGTAATGAGAATAAATGTAGAATACAAGTAACACTGTAAGTCAGTATACATTTTAAGTGTAAATGAATATAAATTTTGAAAGTAATTTAAAAAAAAAAATTAAACACAGTTTAAGAGAAAGAGGTTCTTTTTGGCTTTTCTTTGGATAGCTGCAGGGGTTTTATTTTAAATAATATGTGTTACGGAACTAAAAATATGAATCCAGAAATATAGAATCAATATATAAAGAAATGCATAAACATATATAAGTAAAGTAATATGAGTAGATGTAATATAGAATATGAATTTATCTATAAATTTATAAATGTAGAACTAAACATGATATATCCATGTACATTATGGATATAAAAGTGACTATAAATATGAAAAAATAATGCAATATATTTAAATATTGTTTAAAAGAAAGGCTTTGTGGGGTTTTTTTGCTTGTTACTGGGTTAGAGGCAGGGATTTTTTTTTTTCCCCCTTCCGGGTTGTTTTGGGGCATTTATTTCAGAAGAGGTTTTGGAGGGGATCCCCCCGGTTCGTTTTAGCCCCGCCCCGCCCCGCCCGCAGCCCCGCGGCGTGCGGCGCCCCCGGCTGAGGCGGGCGGCAGCGCCGCCGCCTTGTGGCCAGAGCGCGGTACTGCAGCCTCCCGACAGGCAGCCGAGGGGCGGCGGCGAAAACGCCTCTCTGTGCCGCGCTGCTGCAGCGGCCGACGGCGTGGGGGGGGCTCGGCCGGGACGCGCTCGACCTTCTCAAGATGGCGGCAAAAAAGAGCGGGAAAGTCGAGGACCTCCGTCCGTTTACTGGACTGCCTGCGTGGCACCCCGAGGCCAGAGCAGCAGCGGCGGGATTTTCTGTGGCGATTCAAGTTCTGTGGACACGGGCTGTGGGCTCAACGGCACCGAGAGCTGAGGTATTTCGGCGAGTTTCTGACAGGCATAGGCGAAAACGGCTTTCTCTGCCGGGGGCCTGTCGCGGCCGCCATCTTGGGAGTGGCGTGTCGCGTCGTGTCGCGGACCGGCTTGACCTTCTCAAGAGGGCGGCCAAAAGGGCGGGAAAAATGAGGCCCGTGGTGTGTCTATTGAGCTGCCCGCACGCCGCTCCGACGCCGGCGCGGCCCCGGAGGAATTTTCTGTGGCGATTCATGTGCTGTGGACACGGGCTGTGCGCTCAGCGGCGCCGCGGGCGGTGGTGTTTGAGGCGGGCGCTGACAGGCCTGAGTATAGACGCCTCTCTTTGCCGAGGGCTTCTCGCGGCCGCCATCTTGAGAGTGGCGTGTCGCGTCGTGTCGCGGACCGGCTTGACCTTCTCAAGAGGGCGGCCAAAAGGGCGGGAAAATCCAGGTTAGCCGAGAATAGCCGGGTGTAGCCGAAGAGCCGGCAATAGCCGAGTTTTGCCGACAATAGCCGGGTGTAGCCGAAGAGCCGACGATAGCCGAGTTTTGCCGACAATAGCCGGGTGTAGCCGAAGAGCCGACGATAGCCGAGTTCAGCCGAAGTGCCGAAACAAGCCCAGCTTAGACCAACAGCCGAACCAAACCGCCGCTGCACGTACGTGTTTCAATCGCGTAACCAGGCGGACTCGGGAAAGCCGACAGCCGGAGTAGATTTCTCTTTGGTCTGTGTCTGTGAGGAGCGGGCTGTGTGCTGGACAGGCAGAGACGCTGTCGGAGCGTGGCGACAGCGCCAGCTGTGAGCTCTGACGATGATGAGGGCTCCGAGCAGCCCCAGCCCTGAGCTGCGAGGATGAGGAGGGGGCGGCTCCTGCCGGGAGGAGGCTGTTTTAAGGGGGAAGGGGTTACCTGAGCTCCCTTTTGCCTGGAGCTGCTGAGCAGAGGGGTTTATGGGGGGCTCCCGGCGCTGTCTCGTGGAAGGACGCCGAGAGCTTCTCCGAGGGTCTGGGGGAACACCTGGATACGCACTTGGATGCGTGGAGCATCGCTCAAAGGAGGTGCCGAGGAACAAAGCTCCGTGCCGGGAAGCAGCAGCCGAACGGGTGAGCTCGTGTGGATTTGTAGCGGGGACTTTTCTCCTTTCCCTTTCCAATTTCATCTTGCCAATCCCTCCCCGGTGCCCCCAGGAAAAAAAGGAAAAAAAAAAAAAACAACTAAAAAAAAAACAACAACAAAAAAAAGGCAGGTGCGGTTATGAGAGCAAAAGTAATTAAAAAGCAGGAGGGGGTGTTATGAGGGAAAAAAGTATTAAAAAGAAGGAAGCAACTCCTCTTCCATTACTGTCTGTGTTTGAACTGGGGAAGTTCCCTCCTCCATTTGTCGTTTTAAGGGTATTGGTTTGAAGGAAAACCTGCCTTCTCCAGTCTGTTAGGGGTATCGCAGGGGTGATAGGGAGTCCCTGGGTTCTATTTTAAATGGAAGGGGAAAAATGTTGTATTATGGGTTTGATTTGGAGTTTGCCCCCCCCCCCAAATTTTCATCATCCTAAGGTCTAAATTGAGGGGGCAGCGCTCTTGTCCCTCCTTTTCAAGGGTTTGAACTGAGGTCAAAATCCTCCTTTTACCACAGTTGGAGGAAAAGCCCTTTTTCTGCTACCGTCGGGGATGAAATTGCAGGGGAGAACACATTAATTCGCCCTGGCTGAAGCGGGCTGAGCAGCCCGCGCTGCCTCAGTTTCGGGGTTCGGCTGAAGGAAGCTGCAGCTCTCGCAGCCTTTGCGGGGTTGAACTGGGGCCGTGCCGCTGCCTTTGAGGGCGCTTCTTGCGCCCGCGGCCCGGCCCCGAAGGTTGCGGCGCGGGAGCGCTCCTGGCGCGGCCCGGGCAGTTGCTGCGCTGGGAGGGGAGCGCGGCCGGGCTGCCGCGGGAGTGCCGGAGCCGCGCCGGTGCGAGCCGTGCGGAGCCGAGGGGAGCCGTGCCGGGCCGGCGGGCGGCAGAGGCGGCACGGGCGCTGCGCGGGCCCCGGCCGCTGCCGGCCGCTCCGGGCGCGGGGCTCGGGCGCCGCCGGGGCCCCCTGGGCCCGGTGCCGGCCCCGCCGGGCAGGGGCAGCGGGCGGGGCTCTCCCGGCGCGGCGCGGCCCCTGCGTGCCGGAGGAGCCGCCGGAGGAGCCGCGTTCCCGCCGGGAGCCGCGGCTTTAATTATGGAAAGTTCTTTTACGTCGTGGCTTTGAGGTGGTTTGTAGGAATTTACTGTATCATTTTGTTTGCAGTTGGTGTGTCGTGAACTTCTTCGATGTTTCGGTTGTTGGCTCAGGCGTTGATGACAGGGCTGTTTTGGAATTGAGTTTTGTTGTCGCTTTTTTTTTTTTTTTTTTTTTTTTTTGGTGGGGTATTATGCTTTTAAACGATATGTTTTTTATAGTTGACTATGGTTTTTATGGATCGTGAAGCTTGAAGTGGAATGTAGGTTTTAAATTCCCTTGTGGTGGCTTTTATTAGCGTATGTAGTGTTTGTTTCTAGGTAGTGTCCTGTAGTAAATTTGTGCGGCTTTAAAAGTTCATATTATTGCATTTTTGTTTATCATATTATCGGGGTTTTATGTATTTGGTTTGTTTGATTGTAGTGTATGTTTTATGGTTACGAATAGTTAGGGAGGTATTGTTTCTGGTTACATTTATCCTTTGGCTTTGTGTTTATTTCTAGGTGGTATTTTTGTTTTATTGGACGGAGGAATTTTGGGTTTATTGAGTCAGGAATAATTTTTTTGTTAATTCTAGTTTGTTTGTTGGGGTTTTTTTTGGAGTTTGACTTGTTTTGTTTTTGCTTTTTATTTGTTTTATTTTTGGGGACGTGGGTATTTATATGGTGGGTTTTTTTGGTAGTTATTTGAGTAGGTTTTTTATTGTTTTCAATTTTTATTGTATCGTTAATTTGTTTAGTTATTAAGTTAATTTTATGGAGTATTGCTGCCTCCTTGAGTTAGCGTAGAGGTAGAGATTTGCTTATTTTTTTTAATAACATGAGGGGTCTGTTGCACAATTTGGAGTTTAGTAAGTTGGTTGGGTTTCTCTTTTTTTAGTGGTTTCTGGCATTTGCTGTGTGGTTTCCTATAGGGTTGGTTTTTAATTTTGTTCCATTTTTGTGATGTGATAAGAATTGTTAGTGAAAAGAGTGTAGTGTGGTTTTTTTTCGCTAGTATTTGGTTGCATGGTGGAGTTTTTTCGGTTTGTGGGGTTTTTTTTGTTTTTTTGGGTTTTTTTAAATTTTTCCTTGTTGCTTAGAGATTAAAGTTTTGTTTTTTGGGGTTAATTTGTAACTATTTTCACGGTTTTAGTGTGGTTTAGATTTGTCATGTGGGTGCAATGTATGATGAGAGTAATATTATGTGGAATTGATGGCAGGGTCGAAGACAGTTTTGTATCGCATATGCATTTTAATAATGGTAGTTGGGATGGTCAGAGGAATTGCATTTTAGTGTTTGTTTTTGAGGTGGTCTGGGGTTTTATTAGAGGCTAGGGGGTTTTTTTCGCTGGTGGAGCTATTCTGACTTTTTAATGATATTGGTGGGAATTTCATGCTGTTTCTTTTGTTATTTTACTTTTAGGAATTGGATCTTTGCAGTAGGCTTTTTGGTTTTGTATTTTTTCATGATCAAGTTGTTTTTGAGGAGAATCTGGATGAGTGTTTCAATTATTTTTGCTATACTTTTTATCTGATGTTGGTTTATTGTAAATGTTTTGGAGGTGATTTTTTTAGTTTAATTTAGCTGCATTTACGGTAGATGGTAGGACTGTGTTTTTGCTTTTGGGGCAGTTGGTTATAGGTGTATTGTATGTTCTTTAAGTGAAGGTAAATGGTAGTTTGTATTTGTTAGAGGAAATGTTAGGGAAAAATGTATTGGTAATGTTAATAATGGCGTGTTATTTTGTGGTTTTGGATTTTAGTTTGTATTGGAGTTTTAATAAGTTTGATACAGTAGTGTTTAGTGGTGGAGTTATTTAAGGTATGTCAGCTTATGGTTCTTTTTAATTTGTTTTAGATCTGTGCATGGGTTAAATGGGGTTCTTGAAAGCTGAGTAGGTTTTGTTGATTACTTTTTGGTGTTTTAGTTTATGGAATATTTTTTGGATGGGAGTTCAAGTATTTTGAGTTGCTTGGTCTTGCTGGAGGTGTATTGTTGAGGAGATAATGGTTATTTGTAGGGTTGTTTTTAAAGAGGTTTTGTTGTAGCTTGTCCTAGATAGTTGAGGTTAGGTGTTTATTTGTTTGATGGTTCTTGGCATTATAGTAGCTATTCTAAGGGTTTGTGGTTTTTTGGTTGTTGAAATATTTCTTTTAGACAAAGTTCATGTTCAGAATGTATGAATTTTTGGGTCAAAATAGAACTTATGAATTTTATTTGTAGTGTGGGTTTTATAGGTTGTGTTACAGTTAAACTTTATATTTGTATTAGGTTAGTAAAACAAATAGGTTTGTTTTATATTTTATGATAAGGATAGCGTATACTGTGTACAGGTGTTCATTAAGGTATTATATTTTAGCAGGTCTGAAGTGTTAAGTTAATGAATTTATATAGTTCACCAGACAGGGATTATTTGTGTTTATTTAGTTAGAGGCAGGGCTTTTTTAGCTTTAAGGGTGATTTTAGCAAAGATATCAGAGGTTTTATTAACTGTATTGGGAATGGGGGTCTTTGTAAATAAGTGTGGTAGCTAGCTTGTGGGAAAATGGAATTGACATTTTTGGTGGCATTTTTGGGTATTGTCCTTTCAGAAATTTATGATTGTGTTCCTGATTGCAGCCGTGACCAAGGGACCAGAGCCCGGTGACAGCGGGACATTGCCAGCGAGAGAGGCGGCCTTCCTTTGCAGCGGACGTGGATTCTCATCCCAGGATGCTCGAGCGATAAGTCGAGGGCTGTGCCACGCTGAGGGGATGGAAGCGAGGTGCTGGGAGGGCCTTTTGAGTAGCTTCTTGGGAGGCAGGGATGTGCAGGAGATGGCCCCTTAGGCCACATGGAGGAGAAGTCTCAGCGTGCTGAGGTGCTCAGGGCAGAGCGGTCCTGGTGCCTGTCACTTGTGTCACTTGTCTGTCGTGCCTTCTGTGTCTTTTGGATGTCTCGTGTCTTGTGCCTTAGTCCTTTGAGGGGCTTATGGTTTGTCCTGTTCTGTGTCACGGGTGTCTGGGTGTTTGGGCCGATGCCGCTCTGCCCTGCTGCAAAGCCTGGTGTAGGTATCATAGGAGAAGTCCTGGGGGCCTGGAAAGATGCTGGTTTTTTCTGGAAGATTTACGTGAGAGCAGAAAAGTTACAATGGCATTGCAGTTCCCTGCACAGAAAAGACCCAGGGAAGCGGAACACAGCCAGGTGGTTTTGTGTGGCACCACAACTGAGAGCATCAGTTAGGTGAGGAGGCGCGAGCAGCTCCCCGCTTTCGCAGACACAGTAGCAATGTCAAGCAGTTTCGCCCTTTTCCAGACCGCTGGCACGTGCTTGGGGACAATAAGCTGTATTTTTTACAGCCAGGTCTTCTGAGCCGCACTCCTCCTGCTCTGTGGTGGCCGCTGCTCACTGATCACGGTGAAAACAACCTTGTGTCCCGGCACCCTGCAAAATTCCCAGCTTAGATGCCACTGAAGCGCAGCTTTGGCTTTCAGGCATCTCCCTTGCAACCTGTGCCTTGTGTGGTCTCTGCAGGGAATTAGTTATTAATTAATTGCTTCCAATTTTTTTTTAATTTCCAAAGAATATCAGGTGACTTTTACATCCTCTGCAGAGATCTATCTGCCTGGGAGGAGAAGCAGAGGCAACCACTGAAAAGTGGCACGTGAGCTCTGGTGAGGACTGCTGCTCCGCCTGCCTTGGTGTGGGAACTGCTGAGCTGCCGTTCCTGTGGTGGGAGTGTTTCTCCTCTCATGCAGGCAAGGCAGAGACCTCCCAGGTAAGGAGCAGGTAAGGTTTAAGTGACGAGATGTCCCAAGGAAGACGTGACATGACAAAAGGAAATGGCCTCGAGTTGCACCAGGGAAGGCTTAGATTGGATTGTAGGAAACACTTCCTGACTGAAAGGGTGGTGAGGCATTGGAGCAGGCTGCCCAGGGAAGTCCCCGTCCCTGGAGACATGGAAAGGATGTGTAGACGTGGTGTTTAGGGACCTGATTTGGGGGTGGGGGGGGCTTGGCAGTGCTGGGGCAACGAGGGAGGGAGAAAAATCCTCTCTTATCATGTACCAATTAATCTGTGAAACTCATCACGGCAGGACAGCAGGAAGACTGAAAGTGTGATAAGATGTGGAGTGAAATGGAGAATCCGAGAAGTGACAAGAGCATCCGGTGCACAGGGGGACTGTGCAGTTTGCTTTTTGCTTGGATTTCAACTCCAAAGTTGTGAGGAATTTGGAATGAGATGGGACATTTCAGAAGAAGACCAAGGAGAGGAAAAAGAAGTTGTTGCAGTCCTGGCAAAATCTTTTTTTCCTAGCTAATAAAAGAAGTTAGTTTGAAAAAAAAAAAAAGTGTTTTTTTTTTCCTTCACTCGTATATTCTTTGGTGGTGGATGTATGGTGTGTTGTTTTCCTTTTTGTATTATTAACTATGTGCAATTTGGTTTTGGAGTGAAGATAACCTTATGGATGGGGTTGGTTTGTATTTGAGGTAGAATTAATTTCAATTGGTTTCCTTAACAGACTTCTGAGATGTAGAATATTGGGATTTTGGTTGTGTTCCTTGTATGTGTAAAGATACAGATTTGGTAGGGCTAGCTGGGCTGCTGGAGTTTTTTGGGTGTTAATTTATGAGATGGCTTTTGCTGGATGCCATTTTTAATTTTTGAAAGTTTTTTTCATGTAGCAGTTTTAAAGTGGTTTTTTGGAATTCATAGTATTGTTTTATATTGTTTCTGCTTGGTGTATGACAATATGGTGTACCTCTTGAATGTTACGGTTTTGGTGTTATGCTTTTGATTAGCTTTTTAAAAATTCTTTTTATGGATTATTGGTTATTATTTGTGAGTTAGCATAAAGGTAGAGCTTTGGGGGCTTTTTTTAGACGTGTTTAGGGTCAGTTGTACAGTTTGGAGTTTAGTGAGTTGGTCTGATGTATTTTTTATGCCATTTGTTTTTATTAGCAGTTATTTCATTTTAAATGTGTATTTGAGTTTTTTGGGTTTTTGAGATGTTGGTTGAGGAGGAAGTTTACGCTTCTAAATGATGGGGGTTTTGGGGTAATAGCAATGGGATTTTAAAATTGATTGATAGTTGGGTTTATTTGAATTTTGAATGGGGTTAAGTGTGGTGGGATCCTTGTTCTCTAAGTAATAGAAACAGGTTTTGTTTTTAAACGGTGTGACGGGGCGAGCGTGTACTGCGGCCTGGTGCTGAGCAGGGTGTGGTGGTTTTGTGCTGCTGATGTGTTAGGTCAGTGAATGCATATGGTTTACTGTAGAGTTTAAAATAGAAATAGCTTCAAATTTTAAAAGAAAAATGAAATTATGATGATAAAAATAAATACAGAAAACAGATCAATACATAAAACTATAATATATAGTGTACTATTGTAAAGATAATATGATATATAAAATGCTGTCTGTTCTATATCTATACAAATATATAAATATAGATTGTAAATATAAAAATATTTAAATATAGTTTAAAATAGGGTGTTTTTTTGTTTTTATTAGGTTGTAGGCAGGGGTTTTTAATAAATAGTATAAATATAATTGATCTGAAAATATAAATCAAATTTAAACATATAGAATATATATAACAATAGGTATAAATATTAAATATAAATAATCTAATTTAATAGATGATATAAAATAATATTATATTATATATTCTAGAATATATATAAAGAAAATTATAAATGTCTATGTAAACATAATTATGAAAGAGATAATTTAAATATTTTAAAATTGTTTAAATAAAGGGCTGTCTTTGGTTTTTATTTTGTTAGAGGCAAGGGTTTTATTTGAAATCATGTAAAGTATTATAGAAATATAAATCTAAATATAGAAATTCGTAATAAAGGTATAAAGACAGATAATTATAATTAAAGCATAAATACAAATTTAAATATATGTAAGTAATATGAAGGTAAGTAATATAGAATATAAATAATATTATAGAGCAATAGAAACTATAAATATAAATATGAAAAAAGATAAATATTACAATATGTAAATATAGTTTAAATAAAGGGTTTTTTGGTTTTTATTTGGTTAGAGATGGGGTTTTCATTTTAAATAATATAAATATGGATATTGTTTCATAATTATCAATATAGAAATCTATAATCAAGATATAAAAATATATATAGAAATATAAAATATAAATAATGTAATGAGAATAAATGTAGAATACAAGTAACACTGTAAGTCAGTATACATTTTAAGTGTAAATGAATATAAATTTTGAAAGTAATTTAAAAAAAAAAATTAAACACAGTTTAAGAGAAAGAGGTTCTTTTTGGCTTTTCTTTGGATAGCTGCAGGGGTTTTATTTTAAATAATATGTGTTACGGAACTAAAAATATGAATCCAGAAATATAGAATCAATATATAAAGAAATGCATAAACATATATAAGTAAAGTAATATGAGTAGATGTAATATAGAATATGAATTTATCTATAAATTTATAAATGTAGAACTAAACATGATATATCCATGTACATTATGGATATAAAAGTGACTATAAATATGAAAAAATAATGCAATATATTTAAATATTGTTTAAAAGAAAGGCTTTGTGGGGTTTTTTTGCTTGTTACTGGGTTAGAGGCAGGGATTTTTTTTTTTCCCCCTTCCGGGTTGTTTTGGGGCATTTATTTCAGAAGAGGTTTTGGAGGGGATCCCCCCGGTTCGTTTTAGCCCCGCCCCGCCCCGCCCGCAGCCCCGCGGCGTGCGGCGCCCCCGGCTGAGGCGGGCGGCAGCGCCGCCGCCTTGTGGCCAGAGCGCGGTACTGCAGCCTCCCGACAGGCAGCCGAGGGGCGGCGGCGAAAACGCCTCTCTGTGCCGCGCTGCTGCAGCGGCCGACGGCGTGGGGGGGGCTCGGCCGGGACGCGCTCGACCTTCTCAAGATGGCGGCAAAAAAGAGCGGGAAAGTCGAGGACCTCCGTCCGTTTACTGGACTGCCTGCGTGGCACCCCGAGGCCAGAGCAGCAGCGGCGGGATTTTCTGTGGCGATTCAAGTTCTGTGGACACGGGCTGTGGGCTCAACGGCACCGAGAGCTGAGGTATTTCGGCGAGTTTCTGACAGGCATAGGCGAAAACGGCTTTCTCTGCCGGGGGCCTGTCGCGGCCGCCATCTTGGGAGTGGCGTGTCGCGTCGTGTCGCGGACCGGCTTGACCTTCTCAAGAGGGCGGCCAAAAGGGCGGGAAAAATGAGGCCCGTGGTGTGTCTATTGAGCTGCCCGCACGCCGCTCCGACGCCGGCGCGGCCCCGGAGGAATTTTCTGTGGCGATTCATGTGCTGTGGACACGGGCTGTGCGCTCAGCGGCGCCGCGGGCGGTGGTGTTTGAGGCGGGCGCTGACAGGCCTGAGTATAGACGCCTCTCTTTGCCGAGGGCTTCTCGCGGCCGCCATCTTGAGAGTGGCGTGTCGCGTCGTGTCGCGGACCGGCTTGACCTTCTCAAGAGGGCGGCCAAAAGGGCGGGAAAATCCAGGTTAGCCGAGAATAGCCGGGTGTAGCCGAAGAGCCGGCAATAGCCGAGTTTTGCCGACAATAGCCGGGTGTAGCCGAAGAGCCGACGATAGCCGAGTTTTGCCGACAATAGCCGGGTGTAGCCGAAGAGCCGACGATAGCCGAGTTCAGCCGAAGTGCCGAAACAAGCCCAGCTTAGACCAACAGCCGAACCAAACCGCCGCTGCACGTACGTGTTTCAATCGCGTAACCAGGCGGACTCGGGAAAGCCGACAGCCGGAGTAGATTTCTCTTTGGTCTGTGTCTGTGAGGAGCGGGCTGTGTGCTGGACAGGCAGAGACGCTGTCGGAGCGTGGCGACAGCGCCAGCTGTGAGCTCTGACGATGATGAGGGCTCCGAGCAGCCCCAGCCCTGAGCTGCGAGGATGAGGAGGGGGCGGCTCCTGCCGGGAGGAGGCTGTTTTAAGGGGGAAGGGGTTACCTGAGCTCCCTTTTGCCTGGAGCTGCTGAGCAGAGGGGTTTATGGGGGGCTCCCGGCGCTGTCTCGTGGAAGGACGCCGAGAGCTTCTCCGAGGGTCTGGGGGAACACCTGGATACGCACTTGGATGCGTGGAGCATCGCTCAAAGGAGGTGCCGAGGAACAAAGCTCCGTGCCGGGAAGCAGCAGCCGAACGGGTGAGCTCGTGTGGATTTGTAGCGGGGACTTTTCTCCTTTCCCTTTCCAATTTCATCTTGCCAATCCCTCCCCGGTGCCCCCAGGAAAAAAAGGAAAAAAAAAAAAACAACTAAAAAAAAACAACAACAAAAAAAAGGCAGGTGCGGTTATGAGAGCAAAAGTAATTAAAAAGCAGGAGGGGGTGTTATGAGGGAAAAAAGTATTAAAAAGAAGGAAGCAACTCCTCTTCCATTACTGTCTGTGTTTGAACTGGGGAAGTTCCCTCCTCCATTTGTCGTTTTAAGGGTATTGGTTTGAAGGAAAACCTGCCTTCTCCAGTCTGTTAGGGGTATCGCAGGGGTGATAGGGAGTCCCTGGGTTCTATTTTAAATGGAAGGGGAAAAATGTTGTATTATGGGTTTGATTTGGAGTTTGCCCCCCGCCCCAAATTTTCATCATCCTAAGGTCTAAATTGAGGGGGCAGCGCTCTTGTCCCTCCTTTTCAAGGGTTTGAACTGAGGTCAAAATCCTCCTTTTACCACAGTTGGAGGAAAAGCCCTTTTTCTGCTACCGTCGGGGATGAAATTGCAGGGGAGAACACATTAATTCGCCCTGGCTGAAGCGGGCTGAGCAGCCCGCGCTGCCTCAGTTTCGGGGTTCGGCTGAAGGAAGCTGCAGCTCTCGCAGCCTTTGCGGGGTTGAACTGGGGCCGTGCCGCTGCCTTTGAGGGCGCTTCTTGCGCCCGCGGCCCGGCCCCGAAGGTTGCGGCGCGGGAGCGCTCCTGGCGCGGCCCGGGCAGTTGCTGCGCTGGGAGGGGAGCGCGGCCGGGCTGCCGCGGGAGTGCCGGAGCCGCGCCGGTGCGAGCCGTGCGGAGCCGAGGGGAGCCGTGCCGGGCCGGCGGGCGGCAGAGGCGGCACGGGCGCTGCGCGGGCCCCGGCCGCTGCCGGCCGCTCCGGGCGCGGGGCTCGGGCGCCGCCGGGGCCCCCTGGGCCCGGTGCCGGCCCCGCCGGGCAGGGGCAGCGGGCGGGGCTCTCCCGGCGCGGCGCGGCCCCTGCGTGCCGGAGGAGCCGCCGGAGGAGCCGCGTTCCCGCCGGGAGCCGCGGCTTTAATTATGGAAAGTTCTTTTACGTCGTGGCTTTGAGGTGGTTTGTAGGAATTTACTGTATCATTTTGTTTGCAGTTGGTGTGTCGTGAACTTCTTCGATGTTTCGGTTGTTGGCTCAGGCGTTGATGACAGGGCTGTTTTGGAATTGAGTTTTGTTGTCGCTTTTTTTTTTTTTTTTTTTTTTTTTTGGTGGGGTATTATGCTTTTAAACGATATGTTTTTTATAGTTGACTATGGTTTTTATGGATCGTGAAGCTTGAAGTGGAATGTAGGTTTTAAATTCCCTTGTGGTGGCTTTTATTAGCGTATGTAGTGTTTGTTTCTAGGTAGTGTCCTGTAGTAAATTTGTGCGGCTTTAAAGTTCATATTATTGCATTTTTGTTTATCATATTATCGGGGTTTTATGTATTTGGTTTGTTTGATTGTAGTGTATGTTTTATGGTTACGAATAGTTAGGGAGGTATTGTTTCTGGTTACATTTATCCTTTGGCTTTGTGTTTATTTCTAGGTGGTATTTTTGTTTTATTGGACGGAGGAATTTTGGGTTTATTGAGTCAGGAATAATTTTTTTGTTAATTCTAGTTTGTTTGTTGGGGTTTTTTTTGGAGTTTGACTTGTTTTGTTTTTGCTTTTTATTTGTTTTATTTTTGGGGACGTGGGTATTTATATGGTGGGTTTTTTTGGTAGTTATTTGAGTAGGTTTTTTATTGTTTTCAATTTTTATTGTATCGTTAATTTGTTTAGTTATTAAGTTAATTTTATGGAGTATTGCTGCCTCCTTGAGTTAGCGTAGAGGTAGAGATTTGCTTATTTTTTTTAATAACATGAGGGGTCTGTTGCACAATTTGGAGTTTAGTAAGTTGGTTGGGTTTCTCTTTTTTTAGTGGTTTCTGGCATTTGCTGTGTGGTTTCCTATAGGGTTGGTTTTTAATTTTGTTCCATTTTTGTGATGTGATAAGAATTGTTAGTGAAAAGAGTGTAGTGTGGTTTTTTTTCGCTAGTATTTGGTTGCATGGTGGAGTTTTTCGGTTTGTGGGGTTTTTTTTGTTTTTTTGGGTTTTTTTAAATTTTTCCTTGTTGCTTAGAGATTAAAGTTTTGTTTTTTGGGGTTAATTTGTAACTATTTTCACGGTTTTAGTGTGGTTTAGATTTGTCATGTGGGTGCAATGTATGATGAGAGTAATATTATGTGGAATTGATGGCAGGGTCGAAGACAGTTTTGTATCGCATAGGCATTTTAATAATGGTAGTTGGGATGGTCAGAGGAATTGCATTTTAGTGTTTGTTTTTGAGGTGGTCTGGGGTTTTATTAGAGGCTAGGGGGTTTTTTTCGCTGGTGGAGCTATTCTGACTTTTTAATGATATTGGTGGGAATTTCATGCTGTTTCTTTTGTTATTTTACTTTTAGGAATTGGATCTTTGCAGTAGGCTTTTTGGTTTTGTATTTTTTCATGATCAAGTTGTTTTTGAGGAGAATCTGGATGAGTGTTTCAATTATTTTTGCTATACTTTTTATCTGATGTTGGTTTATTGTAAATGTTTTGGAGGTGATTTTTTTAGTTTAATTTAGCTGCATTTACGGTAGATGGTAGGACTGTGTTTTTGCTTTTGGGGCAGTTGGTTATAGGTGTATTGTATGTTCTTTAAGTGAAGGTAAATGGTAGTTTGTATTTGTTAGAGGAAATGTTAGGGAAAAATGTATTGGTAATGTTAATAATGGCGTGTTATTTTGTGGTTTTGGATTTTAGTTTGTATTGGAGTTTTAATAAGTTTGATACAGTAGTGTTTAGTGGTGGAGTTATTTAAGGTATGTCAGCTTATGGTTCTTTTTAATTTGTTTTAGATCTGTGCATGGGTTAAATGGGGTTCTTGAAAGCTGAGTAGGTTTTGTTGATTACTTTTTGGTGTTTTAGTTTATGGAATATTTTTTGGATGGGAGTTCAAGTATTTTGAGTTGCTTGGTCTTGCTGGAGGTGTATTGTTGAGGAGATAATGGTTATTTGTAGGGTTGTTTTTAAAGAGGTTTTGTTGTAGCTTGTCCTAGATAGTTGAGGTTAGGTGTTTATTTGTTTGATGGTTCTTGGCATTATAGTAGCTATTCTAAGGGTTTGTGGTTTTTTGGTTGTTGAAATATTTCTTTTAGACAAAGTTCATGTTCAGAATGTATGAATTTTTGGGTCAAAATAGAACTTATGAATTTTATTTGTAGTGTGGGTTTTATAGGTTGTGTTACAGTTAAACTTTATATTTGTATTAGGTTAGTAAAACAAATAGGTTTGTTTTATATTTTATGATAAGGATAGCGTATACTGTGTACAGGTGTTCATTAAGGTATTATATTTTAGCAGGTCTGAAGTGTTAAGTTAATGAATTTATATAGTTCACCAGACAGGGATTATTTGTGTTTATTTAGTTAGAGGCAGGGCTTTTTTAGCTTTAAGGGTGATTTTAGCAAAGATATCAGAGGTTTTATTAACTGTATTGGGAATGGGGGTCTTTGTAAATAAGTGTGGTAGCTAGCTTGTGGGAAAATGGAATTGACATTTTTGGTGGCATTTTTGGGTATTGTCCTTTCAGAAATTTATGATTGTGTTCCTGATTGCAGCCGTGACCAAGGGACCAGAGCCCGGTGACAGCGGGACATTGCCAGCGAGAGAGGCGGCCTTCCTTTGCAGCGGACGTGGATTCTCATCCCAGGATGCTCGAGCGATAAGTCGAGGGCTGTGCCACGCTGAGGGGATGGAAGCGAGGTGCTGGGAGGGCCTTTTGAGTAGCTTCTTGGGAGGCAGGGATGTGCAGGAGATGGCCCCTTAGGCCACATGGAGGAGAAGTCTCAGCGTGCTGAGGTGCTCAGGGCAGAGCGGTCCTGGTGCCTGTCACTTGTGTCACTTGTCTGTCGTGCCTTCTGTGTCTTTTGGATGTCTCGTGTCTTGTGCCTTAGTCCTTTGAGGGGCTTATGGTTTGTCCTGTTCTGTGTCACGGGTGTCTGGGTGTTTGGGCCGATGCCGCTCTGCCCTGCTGCAAAGCCTGGTGTAGGTATCATAGGAGAAGTCCTGGGGGCCTGGAAAGATGCTGGTTTTTTCTGGAAGATTTACGTGAGAGCAGAAAAGTTACAATGGCATTGCAGTTCCCTGCACAGAAAAGACCCAGGGAAGCGGAACACAGCCAGGTGGTTTTGTGTGGCACCACAACTGAGAGCATCAGTTAGGTGAGGAGGCGCGAGCAGCTCCCCGCTTTCGCAGACACAGTAGCAATGTCAAGCAGTTTCGCCCTTTTCCAGACCGCTGGCACGTGCTTGGGGACAATAAGCTGTATTTTTTACAGCCAGGTCTTCTGAGCCGCACTCCTCCTGCTCTGTGGTGGCCGCTGCTCACTGATCACGGTGAAAACAACCTTGTGTCCCGGCACCCTGCAAAATTCCCAGCTTAGATGCCACTGAAGCGCAGCTTTGGCTTTCAGGCATCTCCCTTGCAACCTGTGCCTTGTGTGGTCTCTGCAGGGAATTAGTTATTAATTAATTGCTTCCAATTTTTTTTTAATTTCCAAAGAATATCAGGTGACTTTTACATCCTCTGCAGAGATCTATCTGCCTGGGAGGAGAAGCAGAGGCAACCACTGAAAAGTGGCACGTGAGCTCTGGTGAGGACTGCTGCTCCGCCTGCCTTGGTGTGGGAACTGCTGAGCTGCCATTCCTGTGGTGGGAGTGTTTCTCCTCTCATGCAGGCAAGGCAGAGACCTCCCAGGTAAGGAGCAGGTAAGGTTTAAGTGACGAGATGTCCCAAGGAAGACGTGACATGACAAAAGGAAATGGCCTCGAGTTGCACCAGGGAAGGCTTAGATTGGATTGTAGGAAACACTTCCTGACTGAAAGGGTGGTGAGGCATTGGAGCAGGCTGCCCAGGGAAGTCCCCGTCCCTGGAGACATGGAAAGGATGTGTAGACGTGGTGTTTAGGGACCTGATTTGGGGGTGGGGGGGGCTTGGCAGTGCTGGGGCAACGAGGGAGGGAGAAAAATCCTCTCTTATCATGTACCAATTAATCTGTGAAACTCATCACGGCAGGACAGCAGGAAGACTGAAAGTGTGATAAGATGTGGAGTGAAATGGAGAATCCGAGAAGTGACAAGAGCATCCGGTGCACAGGGGGACTGTGCAGTTTGCTTTTTGCTTGGATTTCAACTCCAAAGTTGTGAGGAATTTGGAATGAGATGGGACATTTCAGAAGAAGACCAAGGAGAGGAAAAAGAAGTTGTTGCAGTCCTGGCAAAATCTTTTTTTCCTAGCTAATAAAAGAAGTTAGTTTGAAAAAAAAAAAAAGTGTTTTTTTTTCCTTCACTCGTATATTCTTTGGTGGTGGATGTATGGTGTGTTGTTTTCCTTTTTGTATTATTAACTATGTGCAATTTGGTTTTGGAGTGAAGATAACCTTATGGATGGGGTTGGTTTGTATTTGAGGTAGAATTAATTTCAATTGGTTTCCTTAACAGACTTCTGAGATGTAGAATATTGGGATTTTGGTTGTGTTCCTTGTATGTGTAAAGATACAGATTTGGTAGGGCTAGCTGGGCTGCTGGAGTTTTTTGGGTGTTAATTTATGAGATGGCTTTTGCTGGATGCCATTTTTAATTTTTGAAAGTTTTTTTCATGTAGCAGTTTTAAAGTGGTTTTTTGGAATTCATAGTATTGTTTTATATTGTTTCTGCTTGGTGTATGACAATATGGTGTACCTCTTGAATGTTACGGTTTTGGTGTTATGCTTTTGATTAGCTTTTTAAAAATTCTTTTTATGGATTATTGGTTATTATTTGTGAGTTAGCATAAAGGTAGAGCTTTGGGGGCTTTTTTTAGACGTGTTTAGGGTCAGTTGTACAATTTGGAGTTTAGTGAGTTGGTCTGATGTATTTTTTATGCCATTTGTTTTTATTAGCAGTTATTTCATTTTAAATGTGTATTTGAGTTTTTTGGGTTTTTGAGATGTTGGTTGAGGAGGAAGTTTACGCTTCTAAATGATGGGGGTTTTGGGGTAATAGCAATGGGATTTTAAAATTGATTGATAGTTGGGTTTATTTGAATTTTGAATGGGGTTAAGTGTGGTGGGATCCTTGTTCTCTAAGTAATAGAAACAGGTTTTGTTTTTAAACGGTGTGACGGGGCGAGCGTGTACTGCGGCCTGGTGCTGAGCAGGGTGTGGTGGTTTTGTGCTGCTGATGTGTTAGGTCAGTGAATGCATATGGTTTACTGTAGAGTTTAAAATAGAAATAGCTTCAAATTTTAAAAGAAAAATGAAATTATGATGATAAAAATAAATACAGAAAACAGATCAATACATAAAACTATAATATATAGTGTACTATTGTAAAGATAATATGATATATAAAATGCTGTCTGTTCTATATCTATACAAATATATAAATATAGATTGTAAATATAAAAATATTTAAATATAGTTTAAAATAGGGTGTTTTTTTGTTTTTATTAGGTTGTAGGCAGGGGTTTTTAATAAATAGTATAAATATAATTGATCTGAAAATATAAATCAAATTTAAACATATAGAATATATATAACAATAGGTATAAATATTAAATATAAATAATCTAATTTAATAGATGATATAAAATAATATTATATTATATATTCTAGAATATATATAAAGAAAATTATAAATGTCTATGTAAACATAATTATGAAAGAGATAATTTAAATATTTTAAAATTGTTTAAATAAAGGGCTGTCTTTGGTTTTTATTTTGTTAGAGGCAAGGGTTTTATTTGAAATCATGTAAAGTATTATAGAAATATAAATCTAAATATAGAAATTCGTAATAAAGGTATAAAGACAGATAATTATAATTAAAGCATAAATACAAATTTAAATATATGTAAGTAATATGAAGGTAAGTAATATAGAATATAAATAATATTATAGAGCAATAGAAACTATAAATATAAATATGAAAAAAGATAAATATTACAATATGTAAATATAGTTTAAATAAAGGGTTTTTTGGTTTTTATTTGGTTAGAGATGGGGTTTTCATTTTAAATAATATAAATATGGATATTGTTTCATAATTATCAATATAGAAATCTATAATCAAGATATAAAAATATATATAGAAATATAAAATATAAATAATGTAATGAGAATAAATGTAGAATACAAGTAACACTGTAAGTCAGTATACATTTTAAGTGTAAATGAATATAAATTTTGAAAGTAATTTAAAAAAAAAAATTAAACACAGTTTAAGAGAAAGAGGTTCTTTTTGGCTTTTCTTTGGATAGCTGCAGGGGTTTTATTTTAAATAATATGTGTTACGGAACTAAAAATATGAATCCAGAAATATAGAATCAATATATAAAGAAATGCATAAACATATATAAGTAAAGTAATATGAGTAGATGTAATATAGAATATGAATTTATCTATAAATTTATAAATGTAGAACTAAACATGATATATCCATGTACATTATGGATATAAAAGTGACTATAAATATGAAAAAATAATGCAATATATTTAAATATTGTTTAAAAGAAAGGCTTTGTGGGGTTTTTTTGCTTGTTACTGGGTTAGAGGCAGGGATTTTTTTTTTTCCCCCTTCCGGGTTGTTTTGGGGCATTTATTTCAGAAGAGGTTTTGGAGGGGATCCCCCCGGTTCGTTTTAGCCCCGCCCCGCCCCGCCCGCAGCCCCGCGGCGTGCGGCGCCCCCGGCTGAGGCGGGCGGCAGCGCCGCCGCCTTGTGGCCAGAGCGCGGTACTGCAGCCTCCCGACAGGCAGCCGAGGGGCGGCGGCGAAAACGCCTCTCTGTGCCGCGCTGCTGCAGCGGCCGACGGCGTGGGGGGGGCTCGGCCGGGACGCGCTCGACCTTCTCAAGATGGCGGCAAAAAAGAGCGGGAAAGTCGAGGACCTCCGTCCGTTTACTGGACTGCCTGCGTGGCACCCCGAGGCCAGAGCAGCAGCGGCGGGATTTTCTGTGGCGATTCAAGTTCTGTGGACACGGGCTGTGGGCTCAACGGCACCGAGAGCTGAGGTATTTCGGCGAGTTTCTGACAGGCATAGGCGAAAACGGCTTTCTCTGCCGGGGGCCTGTCGCGGCCGCCATCTTGGGAGTGGCGTGTCGCGTCGTGTCGCGGACCGGCTTGACCTTCTCAAGAGGGCGGCCAAAAGGGCGGGAAAAATGAGGCCCGTGGTGTGTCTATTGAGCTGCCCGCACGCCGCTCCGACGCCGGCGCGGCCCCGGAGGAATTTTCTGTGGCGATTCATGTGCTGTGGACACGGGCTGTGCGCTCAGCGGCGCCGCGGGCGGTGGTGTTTGAGGCGGGCGCTGACAGGCCTGAGTATAGACGCCTCTCTTTGCCGAGGGCTTCTCGCGGCCGCCATCTTGAGAGTGGCGTGTCGCGTCGTGTCGCGGACCGGCTTGACCTTCTCAAGAGGGCGGCCAAAAGGGCGGGAAAATCCAGGTTAGCCGAGAATAGCCGGGTGTAGCCGAAGAGCCGGCAATAGCCGAGTTTTGCCGACAATAGCCGGGTGTAGCCGAAGAGCCGACGATAGCCGAGTTTTGCCGACAATAGCCGGGTGTAGCCGAAGAGCCGACGATAGCCGAGTTCAGCCGAAGTGCCGAAACAAGCCCAGCTTAGACCAACAGCCGAACCAAACCGCCGCTGCACGTACGTGTTTCAATCGCGTAACCAGGCGGACTCGGGAAAGCCGACAGCCGGAGTAGATTTCTCTTTGGTCTGTGTCTGTGAGGAGCGGGCTGTGTGCTGGACAGGCAGAGACGCTGTCGGAGCGTGGCGACAGCGCCAGCTGTGAGCTCTGACGATGATGAGGGCTCCGAGCAGCCCCAGCCCTGAGCTGCGAGGATGAGGAGGGGGCGGCTCCTGCCGGGAGGAGGCTGTTTTAAGGGGGAAGGGGTTACCTGAGCTCCCTTTTGCCTGGAGCTGCTGAGCAGAGGGGTTTATGGGGGGCTCCCGGCGCTGTCTCGTGGAAGGACGCCGAGAGCTTCTCCGAGGGTCTGGGGGAACACCTGGATACGCACTTGGATGCGTGGAGCATCGCTCAAAGGAGGTGCCGAGGAACAAAGCTCCGTGCCGGGAAGCAGCAGCCGAACGGGTGAGCTCGTGTGGATTTGTAGCGGGGACTTTTCTCCTTTCCCTTTCCAATTTCATCTTGCCAATCCCTCCCCGGTGCCCCCAGGAAAAAAAGGAAAAAAAAAAAAAACAACTAAAAAAAAAACAACAACAAAAAAAAGGCAGGTGCGGTTATGAGAGCAAAAGTAATTAAAAAGCAGGAGGGGGTGTTATGAGGGAAAAAAGTATTAAAAAGAAGGAAGCAACTCCTCTTCCATTACTGTCTGTGTTTGAACTGGGGAAGTTCCCTCCTCCATTTGTCGTTTTAAGGGTATTGGTTTGAAGGAAAACCTGCCTTCTCCAGTCTGTTAGGGGTATCGCAGGGGTGATAGGGAGTCCCTGGGTTCTATTTTAAATGGAAGGGGAAAAATGTTGTATTATGGGTTTGATTTGGAGTTTGCCCCCCCCCCCAAATTTTCATCATCCTAAGGTCTAAATTGAGGGGGCAGCGCTCTTGTCCCTCCTTTTCAAGGGTTTGAACTGAGGTAAAAATCCTCCTTTTACCACAGTTGGAGGAAAAGCCCTTTTTCTGCTACCGTCGGGGATGAAATTGCAGGGGAGAACACATTAATTCGCCCTGGCTGAAGCGGGCTGAGCAGCCCGCGCTGCCTCAGTTTCGGGGTTCGGCTGAAGGAAGCTGCAGCTCTCGCAGCCTTTGCGGGGTTGAACTGGGGCCGTGCCGCTGCCTTTGAGGGCGCTTCTTGTGCCCGCGGCCCGGCCCCGAAGGTTGCGGCGCGGGAGCGCTCCTGGCGCGGCCCGGGCAGTTGCTGCGCTGGGAGGGGAGCGCGGCCGGGCTGCCGCGGGAGTGCCGGAGCCGCGCCGGTGCGAGCCGTGCGGAGCCGAGGGGAGCCGTGCCGGGCCGGCGGGCGGCAGAGGCGGCACGGGCGCTGCGCGGGCCCCGGCCGCTGCCGGCCGCTCCGGGCGCGGGGCTCGGGCGCCGCCGGGGCCCCCTGGGCCCGGTGCCGGCCCCGCCGGGCAGGGGCAGCGGGCGGGGCTCTCCCGGCGCGGCGCGGCCCCTGCGTGCCGGAGGAGCCGCCGGAGGAGCCGCGTTCCCGCCGGGAGCCGCGGCTTTAATTATGGAAAGTTCTTTTACGTCGTGGCTTTGAGGTGGTTTGTAGGAATTTACTGTATCATTTTGTTTGCAGTTGGTGTGTCGTGAACTTCTTCGATGTTTCGGTTGTTGGCTCAGGCGTTGATGACAGGGCTGTTTTGGAATTGAGTTTTGTTGTCGCTTTTTTTTTTTTTTTTTTTTGGTGGGGTATTATGCTTTTAAACGATATGTTTTTTATAGTTGACTATGGTTTTTATGGATCGTGAAGCTTGAAGTGGAATGTAGGTTTTAAATTCCCTTGTGGTGGCTTTTATTAGCGTATGTAGTGTTTGTTTCTAGGTAGTGTCCTGTAGTAAATTTGTGCGGCTTTAAAAGTTCATATTATTGCATTTTTGTTTATCATATTATCGGGGTTTTATGTATTTGGTTTGTTTGATTGTAGTGTATGTTTTATGGTTACGAATAGTTAGGGAGGTATTGTTTCTGGTTACATTTATCCTTTGGCTTTGTGTTTATTTCTAGGTGGTATTTTTGTTTTATTGGACGGAGGAATTTTGGGTTTATTGAGTCAGGAATAATTTTTTTGTTAATTCTAGTTTGTTTGTTGGGGTTTTTTTTGGAGTTTGACTTGTTTTGTTTTTGCTTTTTATTGGTTTTATTTTTGGGGACGTGGGTATTTATATGGTGGGGCTTTTTGGTAGTTATTTGAGTAGGTTTTTTATTGTTTTCAATTTTTATTGTATCGTTAATTTGTTTAGTTATTAAGTTAATTTTATGGAGTATTGCTGCCTCCTTGAGTTAGCGTAGAGGTAGAGATTTGCTTATTTTTTTTAATAACATGAGGGGTCTGTTGTACAATTTGGAGTTTAGTAAGTTGGTTGGGTTTCTCTTTTTTTAGTGGTTTCTGGCATTTGCTGTGTGGTTTCCTATAGGGTTGGTTTTTAATTTTGTTCCATTTTTGTGATGTGATAAGAATTGTTAGTGAAAAGAGTGTAGTGTGGTTTTTTTTCGCTAGTATTTGGTTGCATGGTGGAGTTTTTTCGGTTTGTGGGGGTTTTTTTGTTTTTTTGGGTTTTTTTAAATTTTTCCTTGTTGCTTAGAGATTAAAGTTTTGTTTTTTGGGGTTAATTTGTAACTATTTTCACGGTTTTAGTGTGGTTTAGATTTGTGATGTGGGTGCAATGTATGATGAGAGTAATATTATGTGGAATTGATGGCAGGGTCGAGGACAGTTTTGTATCGCATATGCATTTTAATAATGGTAGTTGGGATGGTCAGAGGAATTGCATTTTGGTGTTTTTGAGGTGGTCTGGGGTTTTATTAGAGGCTAGGGGGTTTTTTTCGCTGGTGGAGCTATTCTGACTTTTTAATGATATTGGTGGGAATTTCATGCTGTTTCTTTTGTTATTTTACTTTTAGGAATTGGATCTTTGCAGTAGGCTTTTTGGTTTTGTATTTTTTCATGATCAAGTTGTTTTTGAGGAGAATTTGGATGAGTGTTTCAATTATTTTTGCTATACTTTTTATCTGATGTTGGTTTATTGTAAATGTTTTGGAGGTGATTTTTTTAGTTTAATTTAGCTGCATTTACGGTAGATGGTAGGACTGTGTTTTTGCTTTTGGGGCAGTTGGTTATAGGTGTATTGTATGTTCTTTAAGTGAAGGTAAATGGTAGTTTGTATTTGTTAGAGGAAATATTAGGGAAAAATGTATTGGTAATGTTAATAATGGCGTGTTATTTTGTGGTTTTGGATTTTAGTTTGTATTGGAGTTTTAATAAGTTTGATACAGTAGTGTTTAGTGGTGGAGTTATTTAAGGTATGTCAGTTTATGGTTCTTTTTAATTTGTTTTAGATCTGTGCATAGGTTAAATGGGGTTCTTGAAAGCTGAGTAGGTTTTGTTGATTACTTTTTGGTGTTTTAGTTTATGGAATATTTTTTGGATGGGAGTTCAAGTATTTTGAGTTGCTTGGTCTTGCTGGAGGTGTATTGTTGAGGAGATAATGGTTATTTGTAGGGTTGTTTTTAAAGAGGTTTTGTTGTAGCTTGTCCTAGATATTTGAGGGTAGGTGTTTATTTGTTTGATGGTTCTTGGCATTATAGTAGCTATTCTAAGGGTTTGTGTTTTTTTGGTTTTTGAAATATTTCTTTTAGACAAAGTTCATGTTCAGAATGTATGAATTTTTGGGTCAAAATAGAACTTATGAATTTTATTTGTAGTGTGGGTTTTAGAGGTTGTGTTACAGTTAAACTTTATATTTGTATTAGGTGAGTAAAACAAATAGGTTTGTTTTATATTTTATGATAAGGATAGCGTATACTGTGTACAGGTGTTCATTAAGGTATTATATTTTAGCAGGTCTGAAGTGTTAAGTTAATGAATTTATATAGTTCACCAGACAGGGATTATTTGTGTTTATTTAGTTAGAGGCAGGGCTTTTTTAGCTTTAAGGGTGATTTTAGCAAAGATATCAGAGGTTTTATTAACTGTATTGGGAATGGGGGCCTTTGTAAATAAGTGTGGTAGCTAGCTTGTGGGAAAATGGAATTGACATTTTTGGTGGCATTTTTGGGTATTGTCCTTTCAGAAATTTATGATTGTGTTCCTGATTGCAGCCGTGACCAAGGGACCAGAGCCCGGTGACAGCGGGACATTGCCAGCGAGAGAGGCGGCCTTCCTTTGCAGCGGACGTGGATTCTCGTCCCAGGATGCTCGAGCGATAAGTCGAGGGCTGTGCCACGCTGAGGGGATGGAAGCGAGGTGCTGGGAGGGCCTTTTGAGTAGCTTCTTGGGAGGCAGGGATGTGCAGGAGATGGCCCCTTAGGCCACATGGAGGAGAAGTCTCAGCGTGCTGAGGTGCTCAGGGCAGAGCGGTCCTGGTGCCTGTCACTTGTGTCACTTGTCTGTCGTGCCTTCTGTGTCTTTTGGATGTCTCGTGCCTTAGTCCTTTGAGGGGCTTATGGTTTGTCCTGTTCTGTGTCACGGGTGTCTGGGTGTTTGGGCCGATGCCGCTCTGCCCTGCTGCAAAGCCTGGTGTAGGTATCATAGGAGAAGTCCTGGGGGCCTGGAAAGATGCTGGTTTTTTCTGGAAGATTTACGTGAGAGCAGAAAAGTTACAATGGCATTGCAGTTCCCTGCACAGAAAAGACCCAGGGAAGCGGAACACAGCCAGGTGGTTTTGTGTGGCACCACAACTGAGAGCATCAGTTAGGTGAGGAGGCGCGAGCAGCTCCCCGCTTTCGCAGACACAGTAGCAATGTCAAGCAGTTTCGCCCTTTTCCAGACCACTGGCACGTGCTTGGGGACAATAAGCTGTATTTTTTACAGCCAGGTCTTCTGAGCCGCACTCCTCCTGCTCTGGGGTGGCTGCTGCTCACTGATCACGGTGAAAACAACCTTGTGTCCCGGCACCCTGCAAAATTCCCAGCTTAGATGGCACTGAAGCGCAGCTTTGGCTTTCAGGCATCTCCCTTGCAACCTGTGCCTTGTGTGGTCTCTGCAGGGAATTAGTTATTAATTAATTGCTTCCAATTTTTTTTTAATTTCCAAAGAATATCAGGTGACTTTTACATCCTCTTCAGTGCTCCCCAAGCTTCACACCACACCTAAGTGCTGACTTTCACTGCCTACAGGTCTTTTCTGACCGAAATGATACTGCGAATTCTTCCCTTAACTTGAGCTTAAGGGCAAAGCGCCGCATTGATTGCATTTTGGAGAGAGAGGTTTGAAGGCTCGGCTGTAAATTTCTCTTGTGTCCCATCTTCCGGGTTCATTCGTGTTGTAATTTGCAAGTGGCAGAAGAGCGTTGCTGTTTATTAAAAGCAATAGCGCTCTCAAAGTGTCGATGGGGGTGATGATGGCAGGGGTGACAATTGCGAAAAATAACTTTGCCCACATCTTCCCCAGGGCCTGGGCAGAGAGAGGTGGAGCTGGGCCGTGGAGTCCCCCGGATCCTTCCACGGGTGTGGGCGTCTGCAGCACCGGGGATCCGTGGCAACAACTCCTTCCTGCAGAGGCTGAAAGCTGAGCCTACAATTTCAAGCAGGACAATCACCTTCCCAAGGCAATAACAAGCGCCTCCCAATAGCAGCTGGTGAAGGCGGCTCAGAAGGGATGTGGTGAAACGTTTGGTCCATCCATCGTGCTTCTGGACGTGGTAGGGGAGACACACCTTTTCATAGACGACACTGTATTTTTTAGTCTTTGTGTTTGTCTGTGCTCCCATTCTGATCACCCCTTGAATTATTATTTTTCAAGAAGATGTCTAGGAGAGAAATTCCGTTTATTCGGGGACAGCCATAATTTTCATCTGTTTAAAATGCACCAGGTGTCTTTAAGCCCTGCAAAGCCACCGAGAGCTCCAGAGTTTGTAGTGCAGTTTTCTGCAGCACTGACTTACTCTCTGTTGCGGTACCCATGCCCTGAGGTACCAGGTAGGCTCAATAGCAGGAGCAGGAGAAACTGACCTGAGAGATGCTTTGGGTGCAGCCCAGCCAGGTTTTATGCCGCCTGCAAAGTCTGGCCTTGCACTACAAAGCGGTGTGCTGTTGCCATCGGCTGGAAACATCCCTAATGGATGTTTCCAAACGTGGGGAGGAGTATCTGCTCCTGTTACAGCAGTACTGGGGGCTTTTCCCCCACTGGGTCTCTGTGAACTGGCCAAGACCAAGGCGTGCAGCAGGCTGTTACCGCTCTCTGCACGGTGAAGCACCTTCGACCAAGGTCAGTGTAAAAGCAAAGCAATTCTTGCAAGAAAAGCCTGCTACTAGAGGGGTCAAAAATTATCCTTCCAAAGGAATTCATGCTTCTCGTCCCTTACACCTCTCCTGTTGCATCACACCGTAGAATGGTTTGGGTTGGAAGGGACCTCAAAAACGACCCAGTTCCATCCCCCTGTCCCGGGCAGGGACACCTTCCCCTGGGCCAGGTTGCTTTGCTGTGCCCCCAGATCTGTCACCTGAGCTGAGCCGTCCCGACACGTTCCACGCATGTTCCCGCAGAGACCACGCAAGCTTTGCCACAAGGAAAAGTCCTAAAGGCCCTGTTCATCCCAAAGACATCAAGCCTAGAATTTCTTGCTTGCTGCGCTGTTTGCACTTCTTTCTTTCTCAAAGTGTCACGCACATGAAATATTGCTGCGGCCTACTCCTGTGGGATTTTCAGGAGTATTGGATATAGTTTCCTTTTTTTTTTTTCCCTTTTCTTTGTAGCAGGAATCTTCAAAATCCTTTCCTCCTCCTCAAGACTCTGGGGCTCCTCATTCCGTAGAAGGTAAGAGCACATAAAGTGGTGGGACGGGGAAATGCCTTCTCGCTTGCCAACAGCCTTAAGCTGTACAGGGTGCTGTTTGCCACAGGCATTCTTAGCTCCGTGTCATCAGGCCCCAGTCTAATCTGCCAGGTGTAATTGCCATGGAATAAAATCCTTTGCTGGTGGCTGATCGCCCCCAGTCAATTGGATTACACAGGCAGGAGCTGGTGCTGCCAAAGGCAGCGAAGGTTTAGGAATCGTGGCTGCTGCTGCTGCTGCCGGGGCTTTAAAGGCTCCTGCTGAAAGGAGGAGTCAATGGGGTGTGCATCCTCCCCCAGCAGAGCTGAGAATAGCAGGACCCGTGACTGTGCTGTCTCTGAGCTACGCTGCTACTGCCTAAAACCTGTCCTGCAGTGTGCCGTGGAATTGCAGAGCAAGGGCTGGTTAGGGCATAAAGCCTGGCCAGGGGTGACAGGGACCGTTTCAGGCAGCACAGGGAAGTGGTGCCGCTTTGCCTGGTGGAGAAGGTGTGAAAATGAGTTAGCCCAGGCACACGGCACCGTCGGCTGTGGCCAGTGGCCTCCAGCTGGCTGCGCTGCTGTGGGGACATAGGCAGCCTGCGCCTTTACAAACGTGTTTATTGTTCAAAGCGCCTCTCTTAGCCTTCGCTAGCAGAATTCCGCATCTTCAGTTTGAAAACTACCAGACCCAGAGCCCGAGCATCTATTGTAGCCTGGAGGACTTGTAGCATGGGAGAGGCAAGAACCTGCATCCTGCGCCGTGCGTGCTCTTACTTGATGTGGGAGTCCTAATGGTATTATTAAGGCGTGGCCTCAATATGTCTCTTACTGCCTTGCCATTCGTGAAGCCCGAGGCTGGCTTGTCCTGGTTAGCTGTCTGATGTGGAGGAGCTGACCTGCCAACTCCTGTGGAAGTGAGTGCTCTCCGTGGAGTGACATCCTGTAAAATTTCTGTCACAGAATCTCTGTCTTTATGGCTCTCCTCCACCGAGAAGGACATGGCCTCGTTGTCAGCAATTGCTATTTCTGCAATAGCGTAAAAATGCTATCTTAGTACTATTTATTATTTCAAAAGAAAATACTTTGAATCTGTGTAAGTGATAGCTAAAATGCCACCTGAAAGCTAGAAAGAGCACACACCTATAATCCTCTTCCCTCTTGTGTCACCGAGTGTGTGAGACAGAAAGGCCCTTCCCGGGGAGGGATAACGGCACTGAAAGATCTTTTCCGGGAAAAGCAGAACACTGGAACACGGAAGTAGCCTTCAGTTCCTGCAGCAGATTTGGGACCACGTGGAAGGAGGAGCAGAGCTGGCCTGGTGCCACAGCTGCGCATGCAGTGGGGATGGAGAAGCTGCCATTGTCTGTCTTCTCGGCTGAGCCTTTAAAAACAAGGCACGTCTCTGTAGTGCCTTTTCGAGCCTGACATAAAAGTTCCCCCTAGACGTCCAAAGGCAGCTGTTTTCTTAGCAGAAGGCGGTCAGGAAGAGGCAAAGCAGGCAAAGGCATCAGCTAAGTCTGGCTAAAGAAGTTGGCTAACCTGTTTCTCCCCCCTTCTAAGCAGCCAATTTGGAAGCTCTCTGCAGAGATCTATCTGCCTGGGAGGAGAAGCAGAGCCAACCACTGAAAAGTGGCACGTGAGCTCTGGTGAGGACTGCTGCTCCGCCTGCCTTGGTGTGGGAACTGCTGAGCTGCCATTCCTGTGGTGGGAGTGTTTCTCCTCTCATGCAGGCAAGGCAGAGACCTTCCAGGTAAGGAGCAGGTAAGGTTTAAGTGACGAGATGTCCCAAGGAAGAAGTGACATGACAAAAGGAAATGGCCTCGAGTTGCACCAGGGAAGGCTTAGATTGGATTGTAGGAAACACTTCCTGACTGAAAGGGTGGTGAGGCATTGGAGCAGGCTGCCCAGGGAAGTCCCCGTCCCTGGAGACATGGAAAGGATGTGTAGACGTGGTGTTTAGGGACCTGATTTGGGGGTGGGGGGGGCTTGGCAGTGCTGGGGCAACGAGGGAGGCAGGGAGGGAGAAAAATCCTCTCTTAACATGTACCAATTAATCTGTGAAACTCATCACGGCAGGACAGCAGGAAGACTGAAAGTGTGATAAGGTGTGGAGTGAAATGGAGAATCCGAGAAGTGACAAGAGCATCCGGTGCACAGGGGGACTGTGCAGTTTGCTTTTTGCTTGGATTTCAACTCCAAAGTTGTGAGGAATTTGGAATGAGATGGGACATTTCAGAAGAAGACCAAGGAGAGGAAGAAGAAGTTGTTGCAGTCCTGGCAAAATCTTTTTTTCCTAGCTAATAAAAGAAGTTAGTTTGAAAAAAAAAAAAAAGTGTTTTT
The DNA here is from genome assembly GCF_036417665.1 of Passer domesticus. NCBI lineage: Eukaryota > Metazoa > Chordata > Aves > Passeriformes > Passeridae > Passer > Passer domesticus. The sequence continues at coordinate 273,954 of NW_026990184.1, forward strand.
TTTTCCTTCACTCGTATATTCTTTGGTGGTGGATGTATGGTGTGTTGTTTTCCTTTTTGTATTATTAACTATGTGCAATTTGGTTTTGGAGTGAAGATAACCTTATGGATGGGGTTGGTTTGTATTTGAGGTAGAATTAATTTCAATTGGTTTCCTTAACAGACTTCTGAGATGTATAATATTGGGATTTTGGTTGTGTTCCTTGTATGTGTAAAGATACAGATTTGGTAGGGCTAGCTGGGCTGCTGGAGTTTTGGGTGTTAATTTATTAGATGGCTTTTGCTGGATGCCATTTTTAATTTTTGAAAGTTTTTTTCATGTAGCAGTTTTAAAGTGGTTTGTTTTATATTTATATATATTTATATATATTTATATATATTTATTTATATTTATATATATTTATATATTTATTTATTTATATATATATATATTTATTGTTTTATATTTTATGATAAGGATAGCGTATACTGTGTACAGGTGTTCATTAAGGTATTATATTTTAGCAGGTCTGAAGTGTTAAGTTAATGAATTTATATAGTTCACCAGACAGGGATTATTTGTGTTTATTTAGTTAGAGGCAGGGCTTTTTTAGCTTTAAGGGTGATTTTAGCAAAGATATCAGAGGTTTTATTAACTATATTGGGAATGGGGGTCTTTGTAAATAAGTGTGGTAGCTAGATTGTGGGAAAATGGAATTGACATATTTGGTGAAATTCTTGGGTATTGTCCTTTCGGAAATTTATGATTGTATTGCTGATTGCAGCTGTGACCAAGCGACCAGAGCCCGGTGACTGTAGGACATTGCCAGCGAGAGAGGCGGCCTTCCTTTGCAGCGGACGTGGATTCTCATCCCAGGATGCTCGAGAGATTCTCATCCCAGGATGCTCGAGAGATAAGTCGAGGGCTGTGCCACGCTGAGGGGATGGAAGCGAGGTGCTGGGAGGGCCTTTTGAGTAGCTTCTTGGGAGGCAGGGATGTGCAGGAGATGGCCCCTTAGGCCACATGGAGGAGAAGTCTCAGCGTGCTGAGGTGCTCAGGGCAGAGCGGTCCCGGTGCCTGTCACTTGTGTCACTTGTCTGTCGTGCCTTCTGTGTCTTTTGGATGTCTCATGTCACGTGTCTTGTGCCTTAGTCCTTTGAGGGGCTTATGGTTTGTCCTGTTCTGTGTCACGGGTGTCTGGGTGTTTGGGCCGATGCCGCTCTGCCCTGCTGCAAAGCCTGGTGTAGGTATCATAGGAGAAGTCCTGGGGGCCTGGAAATTTGTAATGCAGGGTGTAGGTGAGCTCTGGATGGGATTTGTAGATTGACGCTAGATGTCTGGAGCTCCTGTGGTATCCTGCAGCACTCTGACTTTTGTGCTAACGTTCTTTCAGGTGCAGCCAGCTGAATTCCGTGGCAGAGGGGCCCGTGCCGGGTGAGTGGGTTGCCCCAAGCAGGTCAGTCTCCGTTCGGCTTTGCAGGGGAAGCATACGTGGAGACTCTGTGTTCACTGCGTTGTTCTTTGTCTTGATTTTTAGGAAGTCAAGCCGGGTATCAGCAGGCAAGGTGAGCAGAGACTGGTGAAAGGAAGCAGGTGGTATTGCTCAGGTCTCGATTTCTGGTGCAACACTTAGGCTCCGTTCTCATTTGTGTGCTTTAGGCGTTCCAGTGGTATTACGCCGAGACCCCCTCAGCAACTGGCCAACGGACCCGGTTCGTCGCTCTCGTGGGAACTCGGGAAGTAGCACAGGGCTCTGTGCTGAAGCCTTGACCTTTTCCATTTGAAAGTGTCGCCTGGGGAGCCTGCTGGAAGACTAAGGAGTTGCTGTGAGTCTGGGAAGTAGTGAGGTGGAGCCAGGGTCCACTCAAGTTTCAGCAATGGCAAATGACCTTGTCTCCTCTTAACCCAGGCAGGCCCTGCAACAACGGCGTCGGCCTCCGAGGGCGGCCGCAGCGTGCGGGCCGAGGAGCTGGGCGTCCTTAGGAGAATGGTGAGTAGCAGGCTTGCTCGGTTTTGGCAGCTGTGCGGCTAAGATGGTGCAGTGACGTTTGGCCTTCCTGATTGTAGCTGTGACCAAGGGACCACAGCCCGGTGACAGCAGGAAATTGCCAGCGAGAGAGGCGGCCTTCCTTTGCAGCGGACGTGGATTCTCATCCCAGGATGCTCGAGAGATAAGTCGAGGGCTGTACCACGCTGAGGGGATGGAAGCGAGGTGCTGGGAGGGCCTTTTGAGTAGCTTCTTGGGAGGCAGGGATGTGCAGGAGATGGCCCCTTAGGCCACATGGAGGAGAAGTCTCAGCGTGCTGAGGTGCTCAGGGCAGAGCGGTCCCGGTGCCTGTCACTTGTGTCACTTGTCTGTCGTGCCTTCTGTGTCTTTTGGATGTCTCATGTCACGTGTCTTGTGCCTTAGTCCTTTGAGGGGCTTATGGTTTGTCCTGTTCTGTGTCACGGGTGTCTGGGTGTTTGGGCCGATGCCGCTCTGCCCTGCTGCAAAGCCTGGTGTAGGTATCATAGGAGAAGTCCTGGGGGCCTGGAAATTTGTAATACAGGGTGTAGGTGAGCTCTGGATGGGATTTGTAGATTGACGCTAGATGTCTGGAGCTCCTGTGGTATCCTGCAGCACTCTGACTTTTGTGCTAACATTCTTTCAGATGCAGCCAGCTGAAATCTGTGGCAGAGGGACCCGTGCCGAGTGAGTGGGCTCTGCAGAGCAGGTCAGTCTCCGTTTGGCTTTGCAGGGGAAGCATACGTGGAGACTCTGTGTTCACTGCGTTGTTCTTTGTCTTGATTTTTAGGAAGTCAAGCCGGGTATCAGCAGGCAAGGTGAGCAGAGACTGGTGAAAGGAAGCAGGTGGTATTGCTCAGGTCTCGATTTCTGGTGCAACACTTAGGCTCCGTTCTCATTTGTGTGCTTTAGGCGTTCCAGTGGTATTACGCCGAGACCCCCTCAGCAACTGGCCAATGGACCCGGTTCATGGCTTTTGTGGGAATTGGTCTTGAGGAGTAAATTTCTGTTCAAGTGATTTTTTTTTTTTAATCTATTATTATGTTGTGTCTTAGTCCTGTTAATTGTTTTGAATTTTATTTTTGATACTTTGAGGCAACTTCTTTGTGGTTTTCTGTTTTTTTGTTTGGTTTTTTTTGTAGCTAATATTATACAAGTTTTTTTTTTCTAATGATTTTAGTAATTTTAATTATTGTGGCTTAACTGTAATTTGGGTAAGGGTGTATAAATTGTAGTTTAAGAGTTTGTGATATATAGGATTTATTGATTTACAATTTAAAGTTTGCGAGTGATAACGTTAGGTGTTAAGAGGTATACTAGCAATGTATGTAGAAAATGGATTTTTAGGATTGGTGACTGATGAACACTGTATTTGGATGCGTGGTTTTAGTTAGGGTTGCTTATGTGTTTTGTTTTGGTTGTGGAACTATTTATGTAGGGTTTTTTTGGTGTATTTTAAATAACGTTTGACACAGTGAGTAGCAATCTCGTCTATTTATTTTTTGTGGAAACAGGTATAACTTTTTCTTCAGGTTATGAAATTTACAGGATTACTTTATTGATTACTTACTAAATATTGTTCTCGAGTAGGTTTTCGTAACTCTGATTTTGAAATCAAAGAAAAATGAGTGGAAAAAGATGAGGTAGAGCAGTTTTCTCCTTATGGGATATAAAGGGTTTAACACAGAAGCTGCTTTGTCTAATCTTGCTTGGGGGGGTTTCCGTGCGACGGCCGGGCCGCCCTTGGGACCCGGCTGCAGGAGCGCAGCGATCTGCGCGCGCTGAACGTGAGGCGGCTCCGAGCCGAGCCGAACGGAGCCGAGCCGAGCCGAGCCGAACGGAGCGAGCGGCTCCGAGTTCTGCCGAAGCGAGCCCAGCGTAGCCCATAATAGCCGAGTTTAGCCGATAATAGCCGAATTTAGCCGAAGACCCGGGTGCAGCCGAACCGAACCGAGCTCCGCCGAGCGCAGCATCCCCGGCACGGCCGGGTGGGCTCGGGGTTCTGTGAGGCTTCCCCTCCTGTCCCTCTCTCTACCCGTCCTTCCTCCTGCCCGCATTCCCCTCTGCCCCCCCAAACTCAGCTCCTTCCTGTCCTGTCCCTAGCCCGCTACTTCCTTCTGTTCCCCTTCTCTCTCCCTCCTCTGTCCACGGTCCCTCTTCTCCTTCTCTCGGGATTTCCCTTCCCCTCCCGCTTTCCTCCCCAGTCCGACCTCCCTCCCTACCCTGCTATCGCTCCTCTCTTCCTGTTCCCCCTTTCGTTCTTTCCCCGCGGCCGCGGGGCTCGGGGCGCCGGAGAATAAAGCCCAGAGGGCCGGAGCCCGGCGCCCCTCGGCCCCTGCAGGAGTCCCCGCACGGGGCCGGAGCTCTCGGCGGATCCCCCCGTGCCGCTCAGACACAGCGCCCGACACTGCCGGACCTGCGGCTCTCCCGACATGCCGCTGAGAGCGGCCCCGCTCTGTGCCGAGCCGTCCCTGCCGCTCCCTGTCTCTGCCCCTCGGGGTGACAGCGAGGCTGGGGAGGAACTTCAGCCCTTCTGGGGGCTGCCCCCCCTTTCTTGGTGCGGCGGAGTCCCTTTCTGGGGGGATGTGCGTGTGGAAAGGGCTTGAAGGAAGCGCTGCGCTGCTCTCCAGGGCAGTTTGACTCGTTCGGTGCCTTCTTTGGGGGTGGGGAAAGGGGGGTCAAGACTCGGGGCTCTGATGTCATTTGGGGCACCCCAAGGTCCCGAGGAGAGGGAGCCACACGGCGGTGGGGGAGCAGGTGGGTGGCGAATGAGCGGGGTCATGCTGGGTGCCGTCCTCCAGAGGGACCCAAAGCTGCCACAAAATTCACGGGGAGGGGTGGGTGTAGAATACTAAAACATGACAAGTTTTTCGTGTTTATAGGTATTGCTAAAGAATAGTAATTTGTCTCTAAATTCATTTGGGAAGAATCACAGAGCAGCCCCGAGTGTGAGCTGTGAGGATGATGACTGGGGCTGTTTTAGGGGGAGGGTTTGTGTCAGCTCCCTTTTGCCTGGAGCTGCTGAGTAGAAGGGTTTATGGGGGGCTCCCGGGGGTGTCTCGGGGAAGGACAGTTAGAGCTTCTCCGAGGGTCTCGGGGAGCACCTGGATACGCAATTGGATGCGTGGGGCATTGCTTAAGGGAGGTGGCGAGGGCCAAAGCTTCGTGCTGGGAGGCAGCAGCTGAACAGGTGAGTTCGTGTGGATTTGTAGTGGGGACTTCTTTCCGTTTTCCATTTCATCTTGCCAATCCCTCCCCGGTGCCCCCAGAAAAAAAAAAAAGGGGGGGATTGCGAGGACAATAGAAATATGAAGTGTGGGAGGCAAGTTCTCTTCCATTATTGCCTGTGTTTGAATAGGATGGGATCCCCCTTCACTTGTGGTTTTAGGGTATTGATTTAAGGAATACCTGCTTTTCCCGGGTGTTAGGGGTATCAGAGGGGTGAAAGGGAATCCCTGTGTTCTATTTTAAAGGTTTAAAGGAAAGGGAAGAAATACTGTCATATTATGGGTTTGATTTGGAGTTTGCCCCCCCCCCCCCATTTTAGTCATCCTAAGGTTTAAATTGAGGGGGCAGCCATGTTGTCCCTCCTTTTAAAGGGTTTGAATTGAGGTAAAAGCCCCCTCTTGCCATCATTTGAAGGATTTCATTTGCGGAAAACCCCTTTTTTCTGCTATTATAGGCTGTTATAGATACAAATTATAATATTGGCTTTTCAGAAATATTAAAATGGATTTTATATGCATGATGTTAAAGTAATTTTGCTATAAAGATATAGTTTGTATTTCTGCTGTTAATTAAGCTTAGACATAATAGTGAAATAGCTATGCTTGTGTTAAAATGCCTGCTTGGGTGGGATAACACCCAATGAACACAGGATGAGGACACCTGCTACAGCTATGCCAACTAACAGCACGCACCGTCTGAACAAAGCATGAAGCAAAGCAAGACTCAAACTGGAAGTGATAAGGAGAAGGAGCCGAAACCACAGCCAAGAAACACATATGCTCTAATAAAGGCAGACCTGAGGAGGGGCCATGTAAAATAGTTCCTGGAAAATATAAACTACTTTATGGATATGCATAAGGACTATTAATATGCAACAGGCTGATGTAAGGGTAAAGGTAGTTGAGGGTATCCCCAAAGGTAAGTGTGGTCTTGGCTGAGAGCCAAGATGCATCCTTTGCTCTATGGTCCTTTTCTCCTATTTTCCTTCATTCAACTTAATAAATTTTTACAGGAGAGTGTATGTGTTTTTCACTTAGGGGATGAAATTGAAGGGGAGAACACATTAATTCGCCCTGGCTGAAGCGGGGTGAGCAGCCCGCGCTGCCTCAGTTTCGGGGTTCAGCTGAAGGAAGCTGCAGCTCTCGCAGCCTTTGCGGGGTTGAACTGGGGCCGTGCCGCTGCCTTTGAGGGCGCTTCTTGTGCCCGCGGCCCGGCCCCGAAGGTTGCGGCGCGGGAGCGCTCCTGGCGCGGCCCGGGCAGTTGCTGCGCTGGGAGGGGAGCGCGGCCGGGCTGCCGCGGGAGTGCCGGAGCCGCGCCGGTGCGAGCCGCGCGGAGCCGAGGGGAGCCGTGCCGGGCCGGCGGGCGGCAGAGGCGGCACGGGCGCTGCGCGGGCCCCGGCCGCTGCCGGCCGCTCCGGGCGCGGGGCTCGGGCGCCGCCGGGGCCCCCTGGGCCCGGTGCCGGCCCCGCCGGGCAGGGGCAGCGGGCGGGGCTCTCCCGGCGCGGCGCGGCCCCTGCGTGCCGGAGGAGCCGCCGGAGGAGCCGCGTTCCTGCCGGGAGCGGCGCTCCGTCCGGTACCGGGAGCGCGGGGCCGCCCCCGGGTGCCGAGCGCCGCCTCTCCCGTGTTCTCCGCGGTGCCCCCAGCACCGCCGAGAGGCGCCAGCCCGGGAGCGAGTCCCGCCAAGGGGCGCTGGGGGACGCTTGTGGCTTGTCAGTTTCTGAGCGTGCTTGCCAAAATCACTGAAAGGAGGAGAGGGGGAACAAACGAAGCCCCGACCGCGCAGGCATTTTTGTCTGTGGGCTAGGTTGGTGTTCCTCTGTAAGAGAGGCACAGCTTTAAATAATACCATGGGCGCCTTCTAGAAACAGTGTTCGATGGATTTCGCACTCCGTCGTGAGACCTCCGGGTGTGCGTTTTTTCATTGCAGCGTCCATCCAGCGGCAGGGGCAGAGGGAATTGCGGAGGGGGTGTGGCGAGGGTGTGTTATGGGGTTTTTGGTGGTGGTTTGGTTTTCTGTATCGGAGGAAAGTTGAATAGTTTTAGAAGAAATTACAGTTTTGGCCAAATTTTTCGTTTTGGATAATACATGAGACGTTAGGTAAAATAAGTAAAAAAATAGATCTTTTTCTGTTGTTTGTGTTCAGCAATATAGCTGAGAGAGGATTTGGGTGAAGATGATAAAGGATTTCCTATTATATCACTTTAGGACGTTTTGTTTTCTTATATCGTCGGTTTAATTCTCAAATTAATTTATTTTAATTGTATGTACACATTCATATATACCTGTAGGTAAATATATTTAGTGGCAGTGCTGTTTAATAAACAGTGGCATTTATATATGGTTTTTAGTCCAATTTTTTTTTGGTGGTATATAGTGTCCTGTTTTATTTTTTGGTGTTATTTACTACTTGTAGTTTGCTTTTGTGATTTTTTAAATAAGTTTGGTACAGCAGCATTTAATGGTGGAGTTATTTAAGGTATGATACTTTACAGTAAATTTTTATTTCATTCAGTTACATGTGTAGGTTAAATGGGGTTATTGAAGGGTGTGTGGGTTTTGTTGATTTCTTTCGGTGTTTTAGTTTACAGAGTGTTTTTTGGATGGGAATTACAGTTTTTTGAGTTGTTTGGTGTTGCTGGTGGTGTGTTGTTGAGGTGGTAATTGGTATTTGTTGGGGTGTTTTTTAAGAAGAGTTGTTAGAGATGGTGTTCAATAGTTGAAGTCAGGTGTTTAATTGGTTTATGTTTTTTGGCTGTATAGTAGTTATTTTTAATGTGTATTTGAGATTTTTGGGTTTTAGAAATATTTGTTTTGCAGAAAGTTCATGTTTAGAATGTATGAGTTTTCAGGTTATAATAGAATTCTAAAATTTTATTTTTAGTGAGATTTTAAGGTTTTATTGCAGTTAAATTTTGTGAAGTTTTTATTACATTAGTAATAGAAATAGGTTTTGTTTTACATGTTGTGATGAAATCAGTGTGTACTGTGTACCGGTGATCAGGTTTTATACTTGGGTGGATTTGATATGCTTAGGTTAATAATTTGGTATAGTTTATAAGACTTTTTTTTGCTTCTTATTTGGTTAAAGGCAAGGGTTTTTTTAGTTTTATGGGGGTTTTGGCATAGATTTTAGAGGTTTCATTAAAGGTATCGGACGTGGGGTCTTTGTTATTACATTAGGTAGTGTGGTTGTGGGTAATTGGAGGTGGCTTTTTTTTGGTGGAATTTTTTGAGTTTTGTTTTTTAAAATTTCTATATTTGTGTGCTTAGGGCAGTGGTGCTTCTGCTGGAATTCTAACCATCCATTCTTGATTGTGCATTTTAGATGGTCCATTCATGTTATGCCCAGACTCCCTTACAAGTGGGCCAACAGACCCGGTTCATCTCCCCGGTGGGAAGTTAGGAATTAGTACAGGGCTCTGTGATAAAGCCTTGATCTTGTCCATTCGAAGGTGTCACTCCGGTAGCCTTCAGGAACGGGTGAGGAGTTGCCATAAGTCAGGGAGGTAGTGAGGAGGAGCCAGGGTCCACTCAGGTTTCAGCAATGCCACACCAGATCATCGCCTCTTAATCCAGGGGTACCCTGCAAAAACAGCATCCATCTCTGAGCCTTAGTGCTTTGAGGGGACTATCAGAAACCGAGGCGTCCATCTTAGCATCTCTGATCTTAGTGTTTCTCTGCCCGGTGCCGATTCTGTCAAAGCATTGACTTGCGATCTCGGACAGTCATGAGAATCACACCTATTTTTGCAGCATTCAGTTAAATGTCTTTCAAGGTCTTGTTCTGAGCTGTTCTTGACAGCTGTGCACTGCAGCAATCCCTTATAGAGGATTAGGACGTGTACGGAGACTAAGATAGGTAGAGGATTCTGAGCCCTGAGTGAGCGGCTCCTGCCCAAAATTCCAAATGGCGCAAGATTCCACCCAGACTTAAGATGCCTCCACCGCAAACTCAGGCCGCTTTGAAACTCACAAGTGCCTCCTGCAAACTGACACCAGGTACCTGGGCTGGTGAGTTCTGCTGTACATGGAAAAGTCCAGCCCTGTTGTTCAGCTGCCTGTGGCCTCGAAAGTCCAACTGCCTGGTGAAGTTTCACACGCCGCAGGATTACCGCAGATGCCGGATGTCTCCACCGCAAACTAAGGCTGATTTGAGAGTCACAAATGCCTCCTTCAATGTGACACCAAAAACCTGGGCTGGAGAGTTTTGTCTCTCAGGGAAAAGTCCGGCATTGGTCTTCAGCTGCTCGTGGCCCCGAGTGGATGACTGCCTGATCATTTTTCCACAGCGTAAGATTCCACCCAGACTTAAGATGTCTCCACCGCAAACTGAGGCTGCTTTGAGAGTCACAAGTGCCTCCTTCAATATGACACCAGAAACCTGGGCTGCTGACTTTTGTCTCTCAGGGAAAAGTCCTGCTTTGTTGTTCAGCTGCCTGTGGCCCTGAGTGGTCGACTGCCAGCTGATTTTCCACACTTTGCAGGATTCAATCCAGACCCAAGCTGCCACCACCACAAACTGAGGTTGCTTTGAGAGTCCCAAGTGCCTCCTGCAAACTGACACCAGGTACCTGGGCTGCTGAGTTTTGTCTCTCAGGGAAATGTCCAGCCCTCTTGTTCAGCTGCTTGTGGCTCTGAGTGGCCGACTGCCAGCTGATTTTATGCCCTTTGCAGGATTCTATCCAGACCCAAGCTGCCACCACCACAAACTCATGCTGCTTTGAGAGTCACTAGTGCCTCCTGCAAACTGACACCTGGAACCTGGACTGGTGAGTTTTCCCTCTTAAGGTAAACTCCAGCTTCGTTATTCAGCTGCTTGTGGTCCCGAGTGGATGACTGCCTGATGATTTTTCCACAGCGTAAGATTCCACCCAGACTTAAGATGTCTCCACCGCAAACTGAGGCTTCTTTGAGAGTCCCAAATGCCTCCTTCAATGTGACACCAAAAACCTGGACCGATGAGTTTTGTCTCTCAGGGAAAAGTCTGGCATTGGTCTTCAGCTGCTTGTGGCCCCGAGTGGATGAGTGCCAGCTGTGTTTTGCACAACGCAAGATTCCACCCGGACTCAAGATGTCTCCATCGCAAACTCAGGCTGCCTTGAGAGTCCCAAATGCCTCCTGCAAACTGACACCAGAAACCTGGGCCTGCTGAGTTTTGTCTCTCAGGGAAAAGTCCAGCCCTCTTGTTCAGCTGCCTGTGGCCCTGAGTGGCCGACCGCCAGCTGATTTTCTGCGCTTTGCAGGATTCTATCCAGACTTAAGATACCCTCACCGCAAACTCATGCTGCTTTGAGAGTCACAAGTGCCTCCTGCAAACTGACACCAGAAACCTGGGCTGCTGACTTTTGTCTCTCAGGGAAAAGCCCGGCATTGGTCTTCAGCTAATGGTGGCCCAGAGTGGATGACTGCCAGCTGCTTTTTCTACAGGGCAAGAATCCACCCAGACATAAGATGCTCCCACCGCAAACTCAGGCTGCTATGAGACTCAAAAGTGCCTCCTGCAAAATGACACCAGGTACCTGGGCGAGTTTTGCTTCTCTTGGAAATGTCCAGCCCTGTTGTTCAGCTACCTGTGGCCCCGAGAGTCCAACTGCCTGGTGAATTTTTGCACGCTGCAGGATTCCCCCCAGATGCCAGATGCCTCCACTGCAAACTCAGGCTGCTTTGAGAGTCCCAAGTGTCCCCTTCAAACTGACACCTGGAACCTCGGCAGGTGAGTTTTGTCTCTCAGGGAAAAGTCTGGCATTGTTCTTCAGCTGCTTGTGGTCCCGAGTGGATGACTGCCTGATGATTTTTGCACAGCACAAGATTCCACCCAGACTTCAGATGCCTCCACCGCAAACTGAGGCTTCTTTGAGAGTCCCAAGTGCCTCCTGGAAACTGACACCAGAAACCTGGGCTGCTGACTTTTGTCTCTCAGGGAAAAGTCCTGCTTTTTTGTTCAGCTGCCTGTGGCCCTGAGCGGCCGACTGCCAGCTGATTTTCCGCACTTTACAGGATTCCATCCAGACCCAAGCTGCCACCACCGCAAACTGAGGCTGCTTTGAGACTCACAAGCGCCCCCTTGAAACTGACACCTGGAACCTGGACTGGTGAGTTTTCCCTCTTAAGGTAAACTCCAGCTTTATTATTCAGCTGCTTGTGGTCCCGAGTGGATGACTGCCTGATGATTTTTCCACAGCGTAAGATTCCACCCAGACTTAAGATGTCTCCTCCGCAAACTGAGGCTTCTTTGAGAGTCCCAAATGCCTCCTTCAATGTGACACCAAAAACCTGGACCGGTGAGTTTTGTCTCTCACAGAAAAGTCTGGCATTGGTCTTCAGCTGCTCGTGGCCCCAAGTGGATGAGTGCCTGATGATTTTTCCACAGCACAAGATTCCACCCAGACTTAAGATGTCTCCACCGCAATCTCAGCCTGCTTTGATAGTCACAAGTGCCTCCTTCAAACTGACACCAGAAACCTGGGCTAATGACTTTTGTCTCTCAGGGAAAAGCCCGGTATTGGTCTTCAGCTGCTTGTGGCCCCGAGTGGATGACTGCCAGCTGCTTTTTCCACAGCGTAAGATTCCATCCAGACATAAGATGTCTCCACCACAAACTGAGGCTGCTATGAGAGTCCCAAGTGCCTCCTGCAAACTGACACCAGAAACCCGGGCTGGTGAGTTTTGCTTCTCTTGGAAATGTCCAGCCCTGTTGTTCAGCTCCCTGTGGCCCTGAGAGTCCAACTGCCTGGTGAATTTTTGCACACTGCAGGATTCCCCCCAGATGCCAGATGTCTCCACCGCAAACTCAGGCTGCTTTGAGAATCCCAAGTGCCTCTTTCAATGTTATACAAAAAACCTGGGCTGGTGAGTTTTGTCTCTCAGGGAAAAGTCCAGCTTTGATGTTCAACTGCTTGTGGTCCCCAGTGGATGAGCGTCAGCTGATTTTTGCACACCGCAGGATTCCACCCTGACTTAAGATACCTCCACACCAAACTCATGCTGCTATGAGAGTCCCAAGTGCCTCCTGCAAACTGACACCATAAACCTGGGCTGCTGACTTTTGTCTCTCAGGGAAAAGTCCGGCATTGGTCTTCAGCTGCTCGTGGTCCCGAGTGGATGACTGCCTGATCATTTTTCCACAGCACAAGATTCCACCCGGACCTAAGATGTCTCCACCGCAAACTGAGGCTGCTTTGAGAGTCCCAAGTGCCTCCTGGAAACTGACACCAGAAACCTGGGCTGCTGACTTTTGTCTCTCAGGGCAAAGTCCAGCATTGGTCTTCAGCTGCTCGTGGCCCCGAGTGGATGAGTGCCAGCTGATTTTTTCCAGAGCAAGATTCCACCCGGACTTAAGATGTCTCCGCCGCAAACTGAGGCTGCTTTGAGCGTCCCAAATGCCTCCTTCAATGTGACACCAGAAACCTGGGCTGCTGAGTTTTGTCTCTCAGGGAAAAGTCCAGCCCTGTTCTTCAGGGACCTGTGGCCTGAGATTCCAACTGCCTGGTGAAGTTTCGCACGCCGCAGGATTCTCCACAGATGCCAGATGCGTACATCACAAACTCAAGCTGCTTTGAGAGTCCCAAGTGCCCCCTTCAAACTGACACCTGGAACCTGGGTGGGTGACTTTTCTTTATCGGGTGCAACTTCAGCATTTTTGTTTAGCTGCCTGTGACTCCGAGTGGCCAACTGCCTGATCATTTTCTGCAATTTGCAGGATTCTATCCAGACCCAAGATACCATCACCGTGAACTCTGGCTGCTTTCAGAGTCTGAAGTGCCTGTTGCAGACTAACTGCTGAATCCTGGGATGCTGGGTTTTGTTTGTCAGGGAGAAGTCCGGCATTGGTCTTCAGCTTCTTGTGGCCCCGAGTGGATGAGTGCCAGCTGATTTTTCCAGAGTGCAAGATTCCACCAGATTTAAGATGCCACCGCCACAAACTCAGGCTGCTTTGAGAGTCCCAAGTGCCTCCTCCACGCTGGCACCAGGAGCCTGCTCATTTATTTGCTATTATTTCAGTTTCAGTGGAGGCCACTACCTATTTTCTGATTTTAAAGGATATTTTTTTGAAGCAAGTTCTGTGATTTTCAGCCTTTTAAGCATTATCTGCATTTCAGGGCACCTCTTTCTGTTCCTTAGGGTCGAGTATCTCAGAGAAGGGCCTGTCCTGCTTATGGTTATCCTTATGCTACCCAGGCGACTATCATTTTTGTAATTTTTGTTTATAATGTAGATGGCCTTCATTAGAGGTCTCAAGGAGAGTTAGGTCATTCATATCATTAGTAGTGTCCTCCATCTTATTTAGTTACATGTAAGGCACCGGTTAGTACTCAGCAAGAACTAATTACATAAGTTAATAGCAAATTACCTAATTTATCTGATCCTGCTACCTGAACACAGAGTTCCGTTTCTTACCCGCGTCTGCCGCTTCAGTCCAAGGTGCTGTAGCAAAAAGGAAAACGTTTGCTTTTCTCTGAAGAGTTTTCTCCTGTGGCAAGCCCTTTACCCCCTCAAACTGAAGTCAGAAGGGCCAAACAGCTGCAGCTGCTCTGAAGCCTTTTATACCCGGTAGGATTTGCCTCCTCCCTTTTCTCGGGCACCGTGGCAACGAGAGGCGGGCCCCATCAGGGGTATATTAACCCCAGGCTTTGCTAAGGGGCTTCATTCCCTCCTTGGGATTTGCTCAGGTAACATCTCTCCTTTCATTTCAGCAAAGAGGCTCTTTCGGCTTATATTAGGTTGTTTTCAGCAGGTGCTTTTGGGCACACAAAGCAACACAAGCTTTGAAGATTCTATGCAGAAAACAGCATGGAGTAGAGGGAATATTTAAGTTCAGGATTTTGGGTTGTGAGTTCAGAGGCAGTAAGTTGCTTTTGTAATTTCAGATTTTGTTCTTGTTTTTTGGTTTTGTTTTGTTTTGGTTTGGGTTTTTTTCTTGTTTTTTTTCTTGTTTTGTTTTTTTGTTTTGTTTTTTGTTTTGTTTTTTTTTTGTTTTGGTTTTTTTGCTTTGTTTTTTTGTTTTTTTTTTTTTGTTTTTTGTTTTGGTTTTTTTTTGTTTTGCTTTTTTTTGTTTTGCTTTTTTTGTTTTGCTTTTTTTGTTTTGCCTTTTTTTGTTTTGCCTTTTTTTGTTTGGCTTTTTTTTGTTTTGCTTTTTTTTGTTTTGCGTTTTTTTTGTTTGGCTTTTTTTTGTTTTGCGTTTGTTTGGTTTTGCGTTTGTTTTGGTTTTGCGTTGGTTTTGGGGTTTTGCGTTGGTTTTGGGGTTTTGCGTTGGTTTTGGTGTTTTGCGTTGGTTTTGGTGTTTTGCGTTGGTTTTGGTGTTTTGCGTTGGTTTTGGTGTTTTGCGTTGGTTTTGGTGTTTTGCGTTGGTTTTGGTGTTTTGCGTTGGTTTTGGTGTTGGTTTTGTGGTGTTTTTTTTGTTTCGGTTTTGGTTTTTTTTTTGTTGTTGTTGTTTTTTTGTTTTAGCAGAAATGCAGATTCCTGAGGTTTTAGATTGTGTCCAGTAGGGCCTTTTTTTCAGCAGATTCATAACCTTCCAAAAGGCATTTGATCTGTGTCCAAGATACTATTTGAGATTGAGGCTTCAAATGAGTTAAGTATTGTGATTAGGAGAAGGAGCATGAAGAGTTTATAATAACTCCCGTTAGGAGTTATCGTGGGTGATTTTGAAGGCACCAGCGTGAGAAACTGTATCTATTTGAGCACCCCCAAGGTTTTTCTCTAGCACAGCAGAGGCATTCCCATGCCTTAGAGCAAATGAGCTCATTCACCGCAGTCAGCAAAACGCTACATAACTGTGTTTGTCTCTAACTCAGGTGCTACTCAGAATAACAGCCACACCCTCGGACACAGGATGAAGACGACACCTCGAGGACCCGGGCACCTTCAGGAGAGGGCGAGCAGCCGACTTGCTGGGCTTTGGCTCGCATAACACAAAACTCATACGTTGTTTTCGCTTTACTTTATCCTAGCCAACTCCAAGGTTAACAGGCGAGCATGGCAGACGTGCTCCGAGGTGTACTCATTTCAGGCCCAGGTAGACTGACGTCACCGGTCATCTGCAGCCTACAGCATTCATAAGAGACCCAGGCATCACCAGGAGAACGGAGAGCAGCACAACCATCGGGTTTCGGCCGACGGGCCGCCGAGACGATGCAGCGACGTCCGGTTTTCTTTCTCCCAAGAGACAGCAGCCCAGTGATAGCAGGAACCTCTCAGACAGCCCGGCGGCCTTCCTTCGCACCTGACGTGGATTCTCATTCCCGGACATCCAGAAGATAAGTCGAGGGCCGTGACTCACAGAGAGGCTGGAAGGGGGCCGCCGCGTCAGGTCCCACCGGGAGGGATTTTTGAGTCAGCATTGGAGCTGAGGATATCCAGGATATGTCATCTGAAGACCACATGAAAGCAAAGCATCACTTTTGAACCCAGCGCCGAGACGCACAGGGCAGAGCAGTTCCGGCACGTGTCGTGTCGCATGGGTATTGTGCTTTGTGTGTCGTTTGGCTGTCTCTTGTCTTTTCCCTTAGCACTTTGAGATGCCTATCAGAAACCCCGGCATCCTTTTCAGCATCTCCGATCTCTGCATTTCTTGGTCTGGCACCAGTAGGACTTTTGACTCAGGAGCTCAGACTGGCATCAGAACCGCACCTCTCTTTAGAAGCATCCAGTCAGATGTCTTTGACGACGGACAGCTGCGCCCCGCAAGGATCCATTATTGCGGATTAGGACTCGTAAGAACGTGAGGATAGCTAGAGGATTCTGACCGTAGGATTCTCAGACATCCATCTTTGCAGTTCTTAGAAATCATTCAGTTAGCATCTTCTTCCTCCAGGGTTCTCTGAGCCTCTTCAGCTTGCCATCGGTCTCACCTCAGTAATTTCATTTTGCGTTCTCTCAGTCCTTGCCGTCATTCCTCTTGCCAAGTGACTTCTGTCCCTGTCGCGTCCCCTTTGTTTGTCATGTCCTGTCCTGTGTCACAGGTGTCTGCACATATTTGTGTCGGAGCTGCTCTGCCCCGCCGCATAGTCCAGCGCCATAGGACAAATCCCGGGGCCTTGAAATTTGTAGTGCGGGGTGTAGTTGGATTCTAGATGGTATTCCTAGATGTGCAAACAAGATGTTTGGAGGTGTGAAGTTATCCTGCAGCCCTTTCACTTTTGTCCTGAATTTCTTTCAGATGCAGACCGATAAAATCCATAGCAGAGCACCACATCCCAGGTGAGCGGGTTCCCCCGAGCAGGTCAGTCCCTGTTTGTCTCTGCAGGGGGAGCGTAAGTGGTGACTTTGTGTTACAGCTTTGTTCTTTTTTCTTTCTTTTTAGGAAATAAAGCCTTCTAGCAGCAGTCAAGGCAAGGTGGTCAAGGTGAGCAGTGACTAGTGGACAGAAGTTGTTGTTATTGCTGAAATCTCAATTTCTGGTGTAACTCTAAGCACGCATGTTTGTTTGTGTGCTTTAGGCAATCCATTTGGAGTACACATAACTCCCCATCAGACACTGGCTGACGGACTGTGATTGTTTTTTGGAGCCCCGTGGAAGTATTACAGGACTCTTTGATGAAGCCTCTGCCTTTTCGATTTAAAGGAGTCACCCGGAGAGACTTTGGCAACGCCGAGGAGTCGCGGCGAGTCGGGAATAGGGAGGAGGAGCGGGGGTCCACTCCGGTTTCAGCGACGCCGCATCACCTTCTCTCCTCTCAAGCGAGGCGAACCCCGCGACGACAGCGTCAGCCTCCGAGCGCAGCCAAATCGTCCAGCCCAAGGAGGCGGGCATCGTTAGGAGAACGGTGAGTAGCAGAATTGTTGGATTTTGGCCGATGTGCTGCCATGATAGAGCATTGATGTCTGGTTTTCTTTATTGTAGTTGACTAAGAGACAACAGCCAGGCGACAGCAGGAACTTCCCAGACGGCGAGGCGGCCTTCTTTCGCACCCGACTCAGACCGGCATCCGCAGATAAGTCGAGGGCTATGACACAGAGAGGGGATGATAGCGGGGTGCTGGGTCGGGACTCACAGGGAGGGATTTTTGAGTCCGCTTTGGAGATGGGGACGTCCAGGAAGCGGCCCCTTAGGCCACACAAAAGCCAAGTGTCATTTTTGATCCCAGCGCTGAGGTGCTCAGGGCAGAGCAGTCCCGGAGCGTATCGTGTCACTTGTCTATCGTGCGTTCTGTGTTTGGCTTTCTCAGGTCTTTTACCTTAACCCTTTGAGGGGCCTATCAGAAACCCTGGCATCCTTCTTAGCATCTGCGATCTCTGCATTTCTTGGTCTGGCACCAATGCTGTAGGACTTTGGACTCAGGAGCTCAGACAGGCATCAGCATTGCACCTCTCTTTAGAAGCATCCAGTTCAGATGTCTTTGAAGGTCTCATTCCGAGCCATACGGACAGCCGCGCCTCGCAAGGATCCATTATCACGGATTAGAACTCGAAAGAATGCGAGGATAGGTGGGGGGATTCTGACCGTAGGATTCGCAGACATCCATCTTTGTAATTCTTAGCAGAAATCATTCTCTTAGAAAAATCTTCCTCCAGGGTTCTCTGAGCCTCATGGGCTCACCATCGGTCTCATCTCAGTAATTTCATTTTGCGTTCTCTCAGTCCTTGCAGTCATTCCTCATGTCAAGAGATTTCTGTCCCTGTTTTGTCCCCATTTTTTGTCCTGTCCTGTGTCACAGGTGTCCGCACATATTTGTGCCGGAGCTGCTCCGCCCTGCCGCATAGCCTGGTGTAATAGACAAATTCTGGGGGCTTGAAATTTGTAGTGTGGGGTGTAGTTGGAGTCCGGATGGTATTCCTAGGTTGACCAAGATGTCTGGAGCTGTGAAGTTGTCCTGCAGCCCATTGACTTTTGTCCTAACTTTCTCTCAGATGCAGACCGATAAAATCCATGGCGGAGCGCCCCATCCCAGGTGAGCGGGTTCACCTGAGCAGGTCAGTCCCTGCAGTTTGTCTCTGCAGGGGGAGTGTAAATGGTGACTCTGTTACAGCATTTTTGTTTTTCTTTATTTTAGGAAGTAAAGGCATATAGCAACAGTCAAGTTCAAGTGGGCAGAAGCAGTTGTTATTGCAGGGGTCTCAATTTCTGGTGCAACTCTAAGCCTCTGTTCTCGTTTGTGTGCCTTAGGTAATCCACTCAAGTTCTGCTAAGCCCCTGTCACCAAGCCACTGATGGACCAAGTTTGCTGCTCTTGTGAGCCCTGTGGAGGTATTGCAGGACTCTGTCATGTAGCCTTGAAATTGTCTATTTAAAGGTCCCTTCTGGATAGCCCTCAGGCATGGCTGAGGAGTCACGGTGAGTCCGGGAGGTATTGAGGGGGAGGGAGGGTCCACTCAGTTCTCAGCAGTGCCACATCACCTCATCTCGCCTTTACCCAGGTGTAGCCTGAGACATCGGCGTTGGCCTGAGAGCACTTCTGAAGCGTGCGGCCCGAGGAGCCGGTCATTCACAGGAGGCGGTGAGTAGCAGAATTGTCGGATTTTAGTCGACGTGCTGCTAAGATGCCGCACTGATGTCTGGTTTTCTTCCTCTTGACAGACTAGGAGGCAGCCGCCCCGTGACAGCAGGAACCTCCCAGACAGCCCGGCGGCCTTCCTTTGCACCCGATGCGGATTCTCATTCTCAGATATGCAAGAGATAAGTTGAGGGCTGTGAGTCACAGAGGGGATGCAGACGGAAGGGGGCTGCTGTGTCAGGACTCACCGGGAGGGATTTTTGAGTCAGCTTTGGAGCTGAGGATATCTAGAAAATGTTGTCTTAAGACCACACAAAAGCCAAGTGTCATTTTTGATCCCGGCGCTGAGGTGCGCAGGGCAGAGCAGTGCCGGTGTGTGTTGTGTCAGTTGTGTGTCGTGCCTTATGTGTCGTTTGGCTGTCTCATGTCTTTGACCTTAACCCTTTGAGAGGCCTCTCGGAAACCCTGGCATCGTTCTTAGCATCTGCGATCTCTGCATTTCTTGGCTTGGCACCAATGCCATAGGACTTTGGACTCGGGAGCTGAGACAGGCATCAGAGTTGCACCTCTCTTTAGAAGCATCCAGTTCAGATGTCTTTGCAGGTCTCATTCCGAGCCATACGGACAGCTGCGCCTCGCAAGGATCCATTATTGCAGATTAGGTCTCATAAGAACGTGAGGATAGGTGGAGGATTCTGACCGTAGGATTCTCAGACGTCCATCCTTACAGTTCTTAGGAATCATTCAGTTAGTATCTTCTTCCTCCAGGGTTTTCTGAGCCTCATCAGCTCACCTCAGTCATCTAATCTTCCATTCTCTCGGTCCTTGCAGTCATTCTTCTTGCCGATAGATTTCTGTCCCTGTTGTGTCCCTGTTGTTTGTCCTGTCCCGTGTCACAGGTGTCCGCACATATTTGTGCCGGAGCTGCTCCGCCCTGCCGCATAGCCTGCTGCAATAGGACAAGTCCCAAGAATTTGTAATTTGTAATGTGGGATGTAGTTGGAATCTAGATGGTATTTCTAGATTGACCCAAGATGTCTGGAGCTGTGAAGGTATCCTACAGCCCATTGACTTTTGTCCTAACTTTCTTTCAGATGCAGATGGATAAAATCCATAGCAGAGCAGGCCATCCCAGGTGAGCGGGTTCACCCGAGCAGGTCAGTCCCTGCAGTTTGTCTCTGCAGGGGGAGTGTAAATGGTGACTCTGTTACAGCATTTTTGTTTTTCTTTATTTTAGGAAGTAAAGGCATATAGCAACAGTCAAGTTCAAGTGGGCAAGGTGAGCAGTGGGCAGAAGCAGTTGTTATTGCAGGGGTCTCAATTTCTGGTGCAACTCTAAGCCTCTGTTCTCGTTTGTGTGCCTTAGGTAATCCACTCAAGTTATGTCAAGCCCCCATCACCAACCGGCCGACGGACCAATTTTGTTGCTCTTGTGGGCCCTGTGGAGGTATTGCAGCACCCTGTGATGAAGCCTTGAAATTGTCTATTTAAAGGTCCCTTCTGGATAACCCTCAGGCATGGCTGAGGAGTCACGGTGAGTCCGGGAGGTATTGAGGAGGAGGGAGGGTCCACTCAATTCTCAGCAGTGCCACGTCACCTCGTCTCCCCTTTACCCAGGCGTAGCCAGACACGGCCGCGTCGGTCTCGGAGCACTTCTGAAGCGTGCGGCCCGAGGAGCCGGTCATCCTTAGGAGGTGGTGAGTAGCAGAATTTTTGGTTTTTGGTCAATATGCTGCTAAGATGATGCACTGATGTCTGGTTTCCTTTATCTTGACAGACTAGGACACAGCAGCCTGGTGACAGCAGAAACCTCCCAGACAGCCTGGTGGTCTTCCTTTGCACCTGATGTGGATTCTCATTCCTGGACAGCCAGGAGATAAGTCGAGGGCTGTGACTTACAGAGGGGATGGAAGGGGGCTGCTGTGTCAGGACTCACCAGGTGGGATTTTTGAGTCAGCTTTGGAGCTGAGGATATCCAGGAAATGTTGTCTTGAGGCCACACAAAAGCCAAGTGTCATTTTTGATCCCAGTGCTGAGGTGCGCAGGGCAGAGCAGTCCCGGTGTGTGTTGTGTCACGTGGCTATTGTGCATTGTGTTGTTTGGCTTTGACATGTCTTTTACCTTAGCCCTTTGAGGGGCCTAACAGAAACCCTGGCATCATTCTTGGTCTGGCACCAATGCCATAGGACTTTTGACACAGGAGCTTGGACAGGCATTGGAATTGAACTTCTCTTTAGGAGCATCCAGTCAGATGTCTTGTAAGGTCTTGTTCTGAGCTGCACGTACTGCTGTGCATCGCAAGGATCCATTATGGCAGATTAGGGCTTGTAAGAATGTGAGGATAGGTAGAGGATTCTGACTGTAGGATTCTCAGACATGCATCTTTGTAGTTCTTGGAAGAAATCATTCTCTTAGCAGATACTTCCTCCAGAGTTCTCTGAGCCTCATCGGCTCACCATCGGTCTCACCTCAGTCATCTAATCTTGCGTTCTCTCGGTCCTTGCGGTCATTCTTCTTGCCAAGACATTTGTCCCTGTTGTGTCCCCATTGTTTGTCCTGTTCCGTGTCACTGGTGTCTGCACACGTTTGTGCCGGAGCTGCTCTGCCCTGCTGCGTAGCCTGGTGTAATAGCACAAATCCTGGGAACTTGAAATTTGTAGTGTGGGGTGTAGTTGGATTCTAGATGGTATTTGTAGATGGACACAAGATGTCTGGAGCTGTGGAGTTATACTGCAGCCCTTTGACATTTGTCCTGACTTTCTTTCAGATGCAGACGGATAAAATCCATAGCAGAGCACCCCATCCCAGGTGAGTGGGTTGCCCTGAGCAGGTCAGTCACAGTGTTGTAGGCCTGTGTGTTTGTCTGTGCAGGGGGAGTATAAATGGTGACTCTGTTACAGCGCTGTTCTTTGTTTTTATATTTAGGAAGTAAAGCCGGATATCAGCAGTCAAGGTGAGCGGTGACTAGTGGACAGAAGCTGTTGTTATTGCTGAGATCTCAATTTCTGGTGCAACTCTATGCCTTCACTCTTGTGTGCTTTAGGCAATCCATTCAGAGTATGCCAAGCCCCCATCCGCAACCGGCCGATGGACCGGGTGTGCTGCTCTTGTGAGCCCTGTGGAGGTATTGCAGGACTCTGTGATGAAGCCCTGAACCTTTCTGTTTAAAGGTACAATCCGGCTGGCCTTTGGCAGCTGCCGAGGAGTTGCGGTGAGTCGGGGAATAGGGAGGAGCGAGGGTCCGCTCAGGTTTCAGCAATGCCCCATCTCCCCGTCTCCCCTTAAAACAGGCACGCCCAACCGTGATGGCATCGGCCTCCAAGCGTTGCTGAAGCTAATGGCATTAGGAGACGGTGAGTAGCGGAAGAGTTGGGTTTTGGGCAATGTGCTGGTAAGACCATACACTGATGTTTTGTTTTCTTTGATGTAGCTATGAGCCAGCAGCCCTGTGACAGCAGGAACTTCCCAGATGACAAGGCGGCCTTCTTTTGCACCTGATGCAGATTGTCATCCCCAGATATCTGAGAGATAAGTCGAGGGCTACAACTCCTCGAGGGGGTGAATGTGGGGTGCTGGGTTGGGACTCGCCGGGAGGGGTTTTTGAGTCAGCTTTGGGGCTGAGGCTATCCAAGAAGTGTCCCCTTAGGCCACATAAAGGGAAAGTGTCACTTTTGATCCCGGTGCTGAGGTGCGCAGGGCAGAGCAGTCCCGGAGTGTATCGTGTCACTTGTCTAATGTGCCTTGTGTTGTTTATATGTCTCATGTCTTACGTGTTCTACTTTAGCCCTTTGAGGGGCCTATCAGAAACCCTGGCATCATTCTTAGCATCTGTGCTCTCTGCATTTCCTGGTCTGGCACCAATGCCACAGGACTTTTGACTCAGGAGCTCGGACAGGCATCAGAATTGCACCTCTCTATCAAAGACATCTGACTGGATGCTTCTAAGGTCTTGTTCTGAGCTGTATGGACAGCTGTGCATCGCAAGGATCCATTGTTGCGGATTAGGGCTTGTAAGAATGTGAGGATAGGTAGAGGATTCTGACCGTAGGATTCACAGGCATCCATCTTTGCAGTTCTTAGAAGGAACCATTCTCTTAGCAGATACTTCTTCCAGAGTTCTCTGAGCCTCATCGGCTTACCATTGGTCTCACCTCGGTCCTCTCATTTTGCACTCTCTCGGTCCTTGCAGTCATTCCTCTTACCAAGAGATTTCTGTCCCTGTTGTGTCCCCGTTGTTTGTCCTGTTCCGTGTCACGGGTGTCTGCACACGTTTATGCCGGGTTTGCTCTGCCCTGCCGCGTAGCCTGGTGTAATAGGACACATCCTGGGGGCTTGAAATTTGTAGTGTGGGGTGTAGTTGGATTCTAGATGGTATTCTTAGTTTGACCCTAGGAAGTTGTCTGGAGCTGTGGAGTTATCCTGCAGCCCTTTGAACTTTGTCCTGACTCTGTTTCAGATGCAGACGGATAAAATCCATGGCAGAACTCCCTATCCCAGGTGAGTGGGTTCCCCCGAGCAGATCATTCCCTGTTTGTCTCTGCAGGGGGAGTGTAAATGGTGACTCTGTTACAGCATTGTTCTTTTTGTTTATTTTTAGGAAGTAAAGCCATCTAGCAGCAGTCAAGGTGAGGTGGTCAAGGTGAGCAGTGGTTAGAAGCAGCAGTTATTGCTCCAGTCTCAAGTTGTTGTGCAACTCTAAGCCTCTGTTCTTGTTTGTGTGCATTAGGCAATCTACTCAGGTTATGCCAAGCCCCTGTCACCAACCTGCTGATGGAACATGTTTGCTGCTCTCATGAGCCCTGTGGAGGTATTGCAAGACTGTCATGAAGCCTTGAAGTTGTCTGTTTAAAGGTCCCTTCTGGGTAGCCCTCAGGAATGGCCAAGGAGTTGTGGTGAGTTGGGGAGGTATCGAGGAGGAGCCAGGGTCCACTCAATTCTCTGCTGTGCTACGTCACCTCATCTCCCCTTTACCCAGGCGTACCCAGCGACGACGGTGTCGGTCTCAGAGCACGGCCGAAGCGTGCGGGCCGAGGACCCGGTCCTTCTTAGGAGGCGGTGAGTAGCAGAATTGTTGGGTTTTGGTCGATATGCTGCTAAGATGATGCACTGATGTCTGGTTTCCTTTATCTTGACAGACTAGGAGACAGCAGCCTGGTGACAGCAGGAACCTCCCAGACAGCCTGGTGGTCTTCCTTTGCACCTGATGTGGATTCTTATTCCTGGATAGCTAAGAGATAAGTTGAGGGCTATGACTCACAGAGGGGATGGAAGGGGGCTGCTGTGTCAGGACTCACCAGGTGGGATTTTTGAGTCAGCTTTGGAGCTGAGGATATCCAGGAAATGTTGTCTTGAGGCCACACAAAAGCAAAGTGTCACTTTTGATCCCAGTGCTGAGGTGCGCAGGGCAGAGCAGTCCCGGTGTGTGTTGTGTCACGTGGCTATTGTGCATTATGTGTTATTTAATGTCTTTTCCCCTAGCCCTTTGAGGGGCCTAACAGAAACCCTGGCATCATTCTTAGCGTCTGTGATCTCTGCATTTCTTGGCCTGGCACCAATGCAATAGGACTTTTGGCTCAGGAGCGCAGACAGGCATCAGAATTACATTTCTCTTTAGGAGCATCCAGTCAGATGTCTTTGCAGGTCTTGTTCTGAGCAGTATTTACCTTGCAAGGATCCATTATGGCAGATTAGGGCTTGTATGAATGCAAAGATAGGTAGAGGATGCTGACCGTAGGATTCTCAGACATCCATCTTTGTAGTTCTTGGAATAAACCATTGTCTTAGCAGGTTCTTCCTCCAGGGTTCTGTGAGCCTCATCAGCTCGCCATCGGTCTCACCTCGGTCATCTAATCTTGCGTTCTCTCAGTCCTTGCAGTCATTCCTCTTGCCATGAGATTTCTGTCCCTGTTGCGTCCCCTTTGTTTGTCACGTCCTGTCCCGTGTCACGGGTGTCTGCACGTATTTGTGCCGGAGCTGCTCTGCCCTGCCGCGTAGCCTGGTGTAATAGGACGCATCCTGGGGGCTTGAAATTTGTAATGTGGGGTGTAGTTGGATTCTAGATGGGATTTGTAGATGGACACAAGGTGCCTGGAGCAGTGAAGTTATCCTGCAGCCCTTTGACTTTTGTCCTTTCTTTCAGATCCAGGCGGATGAAATCCGTGGCAGAGCACCCCATCCTGGCTGAGGGGCTTCCTCCGAGCAGGTCAGTCACCGTTTGTCTCTGCAGGGGAAGTGTAGATGGTGACTCTTACAGCACTGTTCTTTGGTTTTGTTTTTAGGAAGTAAAGCTGGATATCAGCAGTCAAGGTGAGCGGTGACCAGTGGACAGAAGCAGTTGTTATTGCTGGGGTCTCAGTTTCTGGTGCAACTCTAAGCCTTCTGTTTTGTTTGTGTGCTTTAGGCAATCCATTTGGAGTAGGCCGAGCCCCCCCACCCCCCAACCGGCCGATGGATCGGGTTTACTGCTCTTGTGAGCCCTGTGCAGGTATTGCAGGACTCTGTGATGAAGCCCTGAACATTTGTTTAAAGGTGCCATCCGGCTGGCCTTTGGCAGCTGCCGAGGAGTTGCGGTGAGTCGGGGAATAGGGAGGAGGAGCGAGGGTCCGCTCAGATTCCAGCAATGCCCCATCTCCCCGTCTCCCCTTAAAACAGGCACACCCTGCCATGATGGCATCGGCCTCCAAGCGTTGCTGAAGCTAATGGCATTAGGAGACGGTGAGTAGCGGAAGAGTTGGGTTTTGGGCAATGTGCTGGTAAGACCATACACTGATGTTTTGTTTTCTTTGATGTAGCTATGAGGCAGCAGCCCAGTGACAGCGAGAACTTCCCAGATGGCAAGGCGGCCTTCTTTTGCGCCTGATGCAGATTGTCATCCCCAGATGTCTGAGAGATAAGTCGAGGGCTACAACTCCTCGAGGGGGTGAATGTGGGGTGCTGGGTTGGGACTCGCCGGGAGGGGTTTTTGAGTCAGCTTTGGGGCTGAGGCTATCCAAGAAGTGTCCCCTTAGGCCACATAAAGGGAAAGTGTCACTTTTGATCCCGGTGCTGAGGTGCGCAGGGCAGAGCAGTTCCAGTGTGTATCGTGTCACTTGTCTAACGTGCCTGGTGTTTATATGTCGCATGTCGTGCATCGTCTACCTTAGCCCTTTGAGGGGCTCATCAGAAACCCTGGCATCATTCTTAGCGTCTGTGATCTCTGCATTTCCTGGTCTGGCACCAATGCCACAGGACTTTTGACTCAGGAGCTCAGACAGGCATCAGAATTGCATTTCTCTTTAGGAGCATCCAGTCAGATGTCTTTGCAGGTCTTGTTCTGAGCAGTATTTACCTTGCAAGGATCCATTATGGCAGATTAGGGCTTGTAAGAATGCAAAGATAGGTAGAGGATGCTGACCGTCGGTTTCTCAGACGTCCATCTTTGCAGTTCTTTGACGAAATCATTCTCTTAGGAGATACTTCCTCCATGGTTGTCTGAGCCTCATCACCTCACTGTCAATCTCACCTCAGTCATTTCATTTTCCATTCTCTCAGTCCTTGCAGTCATTCTTCTTGTCAAGAGATAGTAGTCCCTGTTGTGTCCTCATTGTTTGTCCTCTGTTTGACCCTGTCCCGTGTCACGGGCGTCCGCACACGTTTGTGCCGGAGCTGCTCTGCCCTGCCGCGTAGCCTGGTGTAATACGACACATCCTGGGGGCTTGAAATTTGTAGTGTGGGGTGTAGTTGGATTCTAGATGGTATTCCTAGGTTGACCCTAGGAAGTTGTCTGGAGCTGTGAAGTTATCCTGCAGCCCTTTGAACTTTGTCCTGACTCTGTTTCAGATGCAGACGGATAAAATCCATGGCAGAACTCCCCATCCCAGGTGAGCGGGTTCCCCCGAGCAGATCATTCCCTGTTTGTCTCTGCAGGGGGAGTGTAAATGGTGACTCTGTTACAGCATTGTTCTTTTTGTTTATTTTTAGGAAGTAAAGCCATCTAGCAGCAGTCAAGGCGAAGTGGTTGAGGTGAGGAGTGACCAGTGGACAGAAGCACTTGCTATTGCTGGGGTCTCAATTTCTGGTGCAACTCTAAGCATCCACTGTTTTTTGTTGGTTTTTTTTAGGCAGTCCACTTTCAATCCATGCCAGCTGAGGATGCCCGATGCCAGGTGGGTGCAAGCTTATGGTGTACTTGTGGCTTATTTGTCAGGTTAGGGAGGTTAGGCAAAGAAACAAAGCAATAGCATGCTTTTTTGCTTTGTTTCTTTGCCGGTTCCATCACTGCCCTTGGTGTGCCAAGGAACAGACGTGAGGGGGTGAGTCTGTTTAGGCAGGGTGACTCATAGACGAGCATTATGCAGAAGCACGCTAAGCGTGTACCTTTTCGTTTTGCAGGTACCTTCCAGGCAGACTCTGGAGTCAAATCAAGATTTGAGGTGAGCCGGGGCAGTGGTGTGGAGGAGTCCCGGGGATTATTGTTTTTGAGGGCAATAGTCACATTTTCTGTTTTGTCTTAGGTACCGTGAGGAGCTTCGTGGGCAAAGTTTGGAGAGAGCGCCACCGAAGCACATGAGACCGTCTCAACGTCCACGTCCCACCGGGGATGGATTTTGTCAGCTCGTCTTCCAAAAGCTAAGTGTTGGGGTCCATAGTTGGGAGAAGGGGAAAAACCTTTACTATCACAGGAGGCCATGTGATGTTAGCTTAGCGGAGCGATCTGTAGCGTAACAGGTCCCTCAGATGTAAAGGGAGAGGGTTTCTCCTCGGCCTCACCGGAGCCTTTGCCGGGCAGGGCAGTTCCGACCCGTCTCCACGTTCTCGCGGACTTTGCGTCGTCAGCCTCCTTCGACCCTCGACATCGTCGTGGATCTTTCTCCCGAGGAGCTCGCCTTCGGGTCCGGAGCTATAGCCACCATCACCCGGCAGTCTTTGCTTCCTTCTCTAGGCCCACCGAGCCTCTCGAGCATCCTCTTAACTGCTTTGGCACTAACTTCTTTTAAGGAGTTGCATTTCATCGTCACACGCTATTGCCATAGGACTCGCTTTACTTTGGCATCTTTGGCCTCTGGCTCATCTTGCGCTAGGAATCTTGAGTCCATAGGGTGAAACTGCTAGGCAGTTTCCACCTGTGTCTGTGTTATGTCACCTGTGTCTGTGTTACGTTGTCTACGTTACGGTGTCTGCGTTATGTAGTCTGTGTCCATCGTCTTCCGTGTCGTAGGCCTTTGTTACATCTCGACGCCGTATCGGCCTCATTCCGTGCCGTATCGGCCATATTTTACTCGCGTTCCTTCCCGGACATCGCTTATTCTGCCATCTCTCTTTTGAGACACAAAGAAGTACACAAGAGGTTCTCATCAGTCTTCCGTCTCAGCTGCGGTAGTGCCTTTTTCTTCCTGTGCTATTCTCTTGGCCTTCTATAGGGAGTGTCTTACACCCTCCTCATGTGACTGCCATAGTTCTGTAGGTTCCATCTTCTCAAAGGGTGCGGTGCTCAAGAATTCATCTTCCAGAGAGTTATCCGAAGTCCTGGTTTACATTGTATGTGCTTATGTTGTATGTACCTATGTTGGCTTATATTGTATGTAATTATATTGTATGAATCTATGTTGGCTTATATTGTATGTAATTATATTGTATGAATCTATGTTGGTTTATATTGTATGTGCTTATATTGTATGAATCTATGTTGGCATATATTTGCATGTACTTGTATGGTATGTAAATCTGTTGGCTTATATTGTGCGTACTTGTATGGTATGTAATTCTGTTGGCTTATATTGTGCGTACTTGTATGGTATGTAATTCTATTGGCTCATATTGTGCGTACTTATATTGCGCCACTTACGGTCGGAGCTGCCCTGCCCTGGCACGTAGTCACAGTTAGGTAGAACAGTTATAAAAACTTTACCATTCATCTATCTTCTATGGGATTTTGGGTAGAAAACTTAGGGGCCCGGAGCAGGGACAAGTCCTAGCCGTCAGCCACTCGTTGACCACCTCCCGTTGTCTCACAGGTCCCTGAGGCGACCGATTTTTCCCGGAATCTACCATTTGACGTGAAGGAGCGGCAGCCAGATGACGCGTCGAAGCACGTTCAGGGTTTCAAGTAGGGCTGCAGCGAGCGTGTAAGTCGAAGAGCGTGCGAGTCTGCGTGAGCGACCGTCTGCGTCCGCTTGTCTGTGCCTGTGCGAGTGTATGCTGACCAGATCTAACCTTGTGCGTGTGACATTTGCCTTTCAGGTTTTGCAACACATTTTAAAATTTAGAATAAAAAATCCCCAGCCGGGGGTTTTTATTTTCCCCCCCCCGGCTGGGTTTTTTTTTCCTCGGTCCCGGCCGGTCCACGAGGCGACGTTCATTGCCAAAGTTTGGGGGCGGACCGTCCCGGGACCGGGGTTTTTGTCAGGCAGGTGGATTTTTTTTGGAGGTTCCCGGGAACCACGTTCCTGAGGAGCAGCCCAAATGCATGCTGGGGGTCAGCAGGGCTGTTGAGATGTGAGCGAGGGTGGGTTTGTGTGTAAGCTGAAGGAGATCTGTGGGTGCGTGTGTTGATGACCGGTTCTAACCTTGTGCGTATGACTTTTTCCTTTCAGGTTTTTCAACACATTTTAAAATTTAGAATAAAAAATCCCCAGCCGGGGGGTTTTTTTTTTTTTTCCCCCCGGCTGGGTTTTTTTTTCCTCGGTCCCGGCCGGTCCGCGAGGCGACGTTCATCGCCAAAGTTTGGGGGCGGACCGTCCCGGGACCGGGGTTTTTGTCAGGCAGGAGGATTTTTTCGGAGGCTCCCGGGAACCACGTTCCCGAGGAGCGGCACGAACGCGTGCCGGGGGTCAGGGGAGCGGTTGAGGTGCGAGCGAGGGTGGGTTTGTGTGTAAGCTGAAGGAGAGGTGTACGTGTGTGTTGTTGTCAGGTTCTAACCTTGGGTGTATGACTTTTGCCTTTCAGGTTTTTCAACACGTTTTACACTTTAGAATAAAAAATCCCCAGCCGGGGGGTTTTTTTTTTTTTCCCCCCGGCTGGGTTTTTTTTTCCTCGGTCCCGGCCGGTCTGCGAGGCGACGTCCATCGCCAAAGTTTGGGCGCAGACCGTCCTAGGACCGGGGTTTTTGTCAGGCAGGAGGAGTTTTTCAGAGGCTCCCGGGAACCACGTTCCCGAAGAGCGGCACGAACGCGTGCCGGGGGTCAGGGGAGCGGTTGAGGTGCGAGCGAGGGTGGGTTTGTGTGTAAGCTGAAGGAGAGGTGTGTGTGTGTTGTTGACCGGTTCTAACCTTGGGTGTATGACTTTTGCCTTTCAGGTTTTTCAACACATTTTAAACTTTAGAATAAAAAATCCCCAGCCGGGGGGTTCCCCCCCCCCCCCCCCCCCCCGGCTGGGTTTTTTTTCCCTCGGTCCCGGCCGGTCTGCGAGGCGACGTCCATCGCCAAAGTTTGGGCGCAGACCGTCCTAGGACCGGGGTTTTTGTCAGGCAGGAGGAGTTTTGCAGAGGCTCCCGGGAACCACGTTCCCGAGGACCGACGGTGTCTCGGGTGTTATTGAGCAGGTGAAACGAGAGCGACGGAGAGTTTGCACGTAAGGTAAGGAGGCATTCATGGCGGATGAGTGTCGCGTTCCGCGCGCCGCTTTTGTTTTGGGGTTCCTGTAACAATAATTCCAAATGCAATGAAAATAGGAAAAAGGTTGTCTTGTGTTACTATGTGTTTGGCTGTTATTGTTTGTGTTGTTCCGTATTTGCGTTAGCTGGTGCATTATTGTACATTGCTCTGTAGGTAAAATGGCCTTTTACCACCATGTGTATGGATTGTCTGTGTCCTTGCCTTTGTATACGCTGTTTCCATGTGTTTTGCTGAAGTGTAAATAAGAAAATTCATGCAATAAAGTTGAATCAACCCTAATAAAGATGCCCCCTTCCCCCTCCCCCGCCCCGGCTCCTGTCTTTATTTGGTGCGGTGTAGTCATTTTTTTCCACTGCCTTTGTTCCTAGTACCTCTCACTTTTCTGTTTCTAACTTCATTTCTGTCTGTCTCTATCCCTGTGTCTGTTTCTTGGTGTTTCTAGCTCTGGGTGTGCTTCTGTAACTCTGTTTCTCTGATTTATTTTCCCTCTGTTTCTGTATGTTACTATTTCTCTTCAACTGTATTTTTCTTCTCTCCTGCTTTAAGTGTAATCCTTTGTTTTTTTTTTCTATAGTCATTCTTCCTTTTCCCTCTCTTCCCTTTTGCAGTCTCTTTTTTGGTCTTCCTCCTTTCCTTTTTCGCTTTAACTCCAACCTGTCTTCTTTTTCAATCTGACTGTTCTCTTTCTTGACTCTATCGCTCTCCTGTTTTCACTGTCTCGTTATTCTCTTTTCTCTCTTCTGTCTCTTCACTCTCTTCTCTTGGCACTCTGTTGTATTCTGTCTCTTTTCACTCTCTTCTATTCTG
The DNA here is from genome assembly GCF_036417665.1 of Passer domesticus. Classification (NCBI taxonomy): domain Eukaryota; kingdom Metazoa; phylum Chordata; class Aves; order Passeriformes; family Passeridae; genus Passer; species Passer domesticus. The sequence continues at coordinate 304,997 of NW_026990184.1, forward strand.
TCCT